>NW_023494785.1:4806970-5081970 GCF_904425465.1 Colossoma macropomum | reverse complement strand
AAACTGGTCCAGGAGGCTGGCGAGCAGTGGGCACCCAATCGGGGCAGATGAAGAAACAGCATCAGATGCACGGGATGGGCAGTTATTCAGCTCGGCAAAGAAACACACAACAGTTAGTGCTGTTAAGAGAGACTGATTACAGTATACAGTGTTAACAGAGAGCAGCAGAGACTCCGGCAGGTCGAGCTGTTACAGACTCACTGAAAGCGAGAGTCAATTGATTTTCTGAGTTTAACATATAGGAAAAAAAGAAACATAAAATATTAAATATGCCCTGTTTTTATTTATATATTTAGAAAATCTGCAGTAGCCAGACACTGTTTAAGTGCTTTAAAATATATTTTCATTAAAGCGAGTCATATCGCTTCCCTCAACACCTGCTGGCTGCTTTGGGGGCTCGTGACTAAAACACGGTGAGATTCATAAAGAGAAAGTGTGTGCAGAGGCCAGTTCTGAGCCCCAAAGCAGCCTAAAAATCTAATGTAATAAAAATGTTTTATCAACCATTATATCTCCCACTCAGTGTGCTTTCCAGTGTTAAATCTCACTGTGTGACGGTGGGCGGGACACAATCAGTTACCGTGCCACGTATGACCAATCCGATCGGTCACCACTTAATTTAAATAACGTTCATCCGGAAAGAGACAGCACAGATGTTTATACTGCACATTGCACATGTCACTGTGGTCACCACCCAGTGTGGACAGCAGGCCTGCAGCAGCTTTAACTTGATGATAAAGCTAAAACATTATAGAAGACTTAGTATTGTAATGAATAAGACCATGGACTATTTATACAGACAGGAAACTAATGACTAAACAAGCCACAGGTGATGATAGTAATGAAATGGGTGGAGCTTAGGGGGAGACATGGAAATGTGTATCAGGACTTATATGTATATACTGAGGATGTGTCAGTTATATGTATATATTTGTGGTGGCAGTAGAATTGCTAAGAGACACAGTAATTTAAATAAGCATTACATGAAAAATGTTACATTGTTAATACTCATATTTTAAAAATTAATTATGGGAGACAATTTTGCCCTGCATTTTCAACCAGCCCCCTTTTGGAGAAGACTACCTGGCTAGTGGTCCCCCATTAATCTGATCTTGAGAACCCTGGATAAGAGCTTCAATAAAACTCTGCAGAAGAGCCAGTAGGAGTTAAACTCATTTACAACCACTTACTGTACACATTATTGCTGCAGATAATGAGGCTATATTCACATTACAGGCTTGAAGGGGCACAAATTTTAGTTTTTGCCTAAGTCTGACAAAGATGTGACTTTTTCAAAATGGAGAGAACATAAAAATCTGATCTGTTCATATCAGAGCCACTTTTGTATGAGACAGATTGGACACGTCTCATATGTGATAATAAAAATGTTTATACTGCAGATTGCTTATATCACTGCGGTCATCTCCCACTGTGGACCTATGATAGAGATAAAACATCATAGAAGACTTAATAGTGTAACGAGTAAAATCATAGACTATTTATACAGTCAGGAAACTAATGGCTAAACAAGCCACAGGTGATGCAAGTAATGAAATGGGTGGAGCTAAGGAGGAGACAGAAGGTTGTGGAGTGAAGATTCTGTGTCACTCAGCTCCCACACTGATGATCTGTTTTTCTGTTTATGAAATAATGAGTCACACACAAACGTGGAAGGTCTTCATCATCTCTTTTTATTCTGTTTTCTCAGTAGTTTTCGACTGTGACAGCTGACAAGTGGGCTAAAGTAGAACCACGCGTCAGGCAGCCTGCCAGTGCAGATGGGCAAATGAGATGTTTGCCCATTCAACCATATGAGCTTTCACATAATTTCTTCATTCACTGGGCCTGTTAATCTCTGAATGTAAGGCTAATAATGGGGAGTTTGTTGTCCTTTGCTGCAGTAACAGCCTCTGCTCTTCTGGGAAGGCTGTACACTAGATGTTGGAACATTGCTGTGAGGATTTGGTTGAGCATTAGTGAGGTCAGGTACTGATGTTGGATGGTCAGGACTGGATCACTCCAACTCATCCCAAAGGTATTTGATAGAGCTGCATCACTCCAGAATACATAGTCACTGATCCACAGTCCAGTGCTGGGGGGCTTTATGTCTCTCTAGCCCACACTTAGCATTAAGCATAGTGACTTCAGGCTCATCTATGGCTTAATTCAGAAAAACAATAGATAAATAAAATTTTATTAATCATAAAATCACAAAATGTTATCAAATAATAAAGCTTATCGTGAAACTATTATAAAACAATGTCTCAGGCAGTGTATTAATAACCATTTCATGTAATAACTTTCTGTGAGGGAGCTTTTAGAGGTGGATGTCTGGTTCCTATCACCACCACTGTGAACAATCCTGACTCTAAGTTTCTCTAGAACAGAGCGTTTCACACCAAACCACTCTGAACAACTTTGCTTGCATCTTAAACATTTAATAAAACTAAAAATTCCATGGAATTTCTCCCTTATGGCTGTTAGCTTCCCCACTGCTTTGGAGTGCTTGCTTGCTACAAATGGTTATTCATGGCCTGCCTCCAGCGTGGCACTGACAGGGAATATTCAGCAGCTTGGGTGGTTAGTGTTATTGAACTCTAGGTCAGCTCTGGGACCTTCTGCACACATATTAAACAGAAATATTGACACATTTTAGTGTTTGCATGTGTCAAGTGATTTGAGCATATAATTTGTGCTGACTTTCTCCTCCAACATGCAGAAATCTCAGTTCATATGATGTCATTTTATTTCAGCAGACCTAAAACAGCATCTAATGTTGAGTACTCATCTATTGAGGCCTCAAATACTCATCAAAATAACCCTTAAAGTTATGAAAGGTTTCATAGTTAACCATGACTTTAAATGTGTTCAATACTGCAGTATCCTAAGGGTTTCAGTCACGTGATATTTCTGTCGTGGCCGCCATATTTTGGACTGAATTTCTGGCTTTGCTGCTCCACACAAACATAACTAGAGGTGAAAGATGGCTAAAATTACTCTCCTACAGAGTCGATAAAATAGTCTGCGATTGTAACAGAGCTAAAACAAAAAGAAAAGCATTAATAATAATAATTGTAGTCCTTAGTTGTGTGAATTCTTCCAAAATTATTGTTCGTAAGAAATCATTTTTGTTATATATTTCTTGTTACTTTGAGCTAAATTGTTGTTTTATATTTCATTTTTCAAAAAAATACTGATTCTTGCTATGTTAATACTACATGCAAGTTCAATGTGCTAATTTGGACTACAATTCCCTGCTGACATGCGCGCAACTGCCAAAGCTCACGTTTTCTGCTAATTTTGTGCCTTCGCGCTTCCCTTACCCCCAGCAGCGCTCTGGAGGCAAGTTGTGTAGAAAAAGCTCTGTGAATAACCTCATATTTTATGAGGTTATATGTACTTCTGAGATGAATGTTTGCAAGCATCATCTGTAATAACAGTCATAGCTTTAATGTGCTGCATTTTGGACAAGTTTTAGCGCATATTTAACAGAATTTAATACTTTAATTCCCAATGGAACTACCGGCGGTGTTCTATGCAGACATCGGTTTTTGGCGCCATTTGGGGAATGAGCTAGAAAATGTGCTTAAACTTCTGTTCTTTTCTCACTTTTATAGAGCTATGGGCAGTTACAGCAAACAATGTTGAAACGGATTGTGTATGTGTGTATGCAGGTATGTTGTAGTCAATTTGTCTTGCAATTGGTTGTAAAAAAGCTTCGGAACTCCCTCTCTGTGCTGGCTACAGTTCGTCCACTGTATGATCACATATAACTAAATGTACTAGCTGAGCTGTATATTGTTTTCACTCTATTTTATTTTCATGAGCAAATGTGTACTAGTAGTCACCCCAGCAGCGCTTTACACTATGCTGGAGAGCTATGGGCAGTTGCAGCAAACATAATGTTGAAACGGATTGTGTATTTGTGTATGCAGGAAGTTCGGCTGTGTCTTACAGGCAGAGAGGGAAGCCATTGAGTCAGCCGTTTTCTGTGCATCCATCCTTTTAATGCGAGCTCTCCGGTAACACCTACCGTTACACGATCCTTATACAGTTTCCCCTGAACTCCTGATCCTAAAACTGAAACTGAAAGAAAGCTAGCAAGTTTGTGTTTCCTGACATTTATATTTATCTCACACTCAGCCCCTCTACCTATTCTGAGTCTCTCAGAGCATTTAAAAGCACAGAAGCCCACCGGCTCTTCACGTCAGGGTGGGTAAAGGATCCCATGGTGTTGCATAAAGAGGAGGTAAACTCTGTGATCATAGGAGGGTAACGACATCAGCTAATCAACACAGATGTGATCAATGCTGGCCTTTAGATAACTTTCACTAATGTTTACAGCCGAGAGATGAACAGTCGCCCCCCTAACGGAGCTGCAGACAGCCGGTATAACTTTACTCTCTGTTTCTGATTTAAATGATGTTTGAATGGAGAAACATAAGCGTTAAATATCAGACTGAATGTTGTGGGTCGGGAAACGACATTGTGTTTCGACAGACGTGATTCTGTAAGTTTGCTGGTGCAGTTAGTTCAGAGTTCAGCTCCAGTCCTGAAACCCTCCACTGCATATCTGTGGTTTCCTTGATTAAAATACCTGATATTATTAGCTAATAAACCCCTTCTTGAACTGAACGAGGTGAACAGCAGAGAGAAACACTGAACTATACAGTGCAGCGGCTCCAAGCCTGGAGTGAAAACACTGAATTAAAGGTCTGTGTGTCTCTCGTCTCTCGGCTCCTGTAGCGTCTTACAGGTGAATCATTCACACAGCACAGTAAATTGACGGCATCATGCAGCGCAGTCACTCCTTGATTCAGTCCTCAAAATGGTGGTGACGTCATCTGAAACGCGAGAATAGAATTTATCCAGTAAGCAGCAACAATGTGATCACATTTTTTGATAAATGCTTTTATTTCTTTGATTTTCTTTGGCTGGTTTGCCGGTTTTCATCTTGGAAAGCAGCACTGAGGAACACATAGGCCAAAAATCAGTCATCACCGAGCTACAGAGTGGATGATTGAGGAGTTTTTGGAGATACAGGTCTGAATTTGGCAGCAGTGCCGGTGTTCACCGCCTCATCCGCTGCCAGAACTCACCACAACAAACAAGTTGGAGCCTCTGAGCTCTGAGCGGAGTTTTCACACAGCACCTAGTAGTACTCGGATGAGAATTACTCTACTAACATATTTAAGATGATTCATCAAGCTTGTCAGGCCTCAATGGTTTACCAGCTGCTTATCATAAATTTTGCACTAAGCATTTCCTCACTGTTATTCAAAGAGCTTCCACACATGAGAATTCTCAGGCATCTCTGCTCTTTTAGCTCAGTGGCTGGGTGGAAAGCAGTGCAGTTTGTTGGTGAGATGATGTGGACGCCTAGCCTGAACGTCTGATGTATTCGACTAAACCAGCTATAAAACATTTATCTTTAACATTTTAACACATGTAAAGGCTGTTGCTGATGAAACCTGCTGCAGTTTAGACTACAAGCTGGGCATTTGGATCTCTGTGGGTGGGTAACTGTAGAATCAAGAATGAATCTCTTCTTTTTTTAACGAAGAGGGTGTTTTTTAAGCACCTACTCTGGTAGAAATGAAGGTTCTGTTCAGGTACACTTTTCGTTCATCAAGGTACAAACAATGTAAATGTTCCCTCAAAGGTACAACAGTGGTTTTAAGGTCTGATTGTGAACCTTAAATAAGTTTTTCCAGGTGAAAAGTTCGTATTTGTACCTTTTCATAACCGAATGATTTAAAACAGAACAGTAAAATAAAAGCGTGGAGACGAGACGGGGTGTGTGGAGTCAGTACAGCTTAGAACATATCATTTCAGTGGATTATGGTTCAGTTATGTTCCCTGACTAAAGGTGCTGAGATGTACCCTTGAGGGTCCCACCCCAGTGACAAGAGGGGTCCTGCCCCAGTGATGTCATATCTTTTCATGCCTTTTTTGTTCTGAGAGTGTAGTTACAGTGAATCATGTGGGAATGTGTTTTTCAACCCCCATTGACAGTCACGTTGATGTTTTTTCAGTTGTCCATTCAGAGTTTAGTAGGAGGCGTCCGTTTTGGTAGGCAAGCTGTGACTCTGACTGTGCTCTGATGGAGCTCGTCTCATCGCAGATCCAGCCCTGCAGGTGGATAAAAACCAACAAAATAGACCAGAATGACCACGAAAAAGATTAAAAGACATGTAGACACTTTACATGTAGTCTCCAGAAAACACTACAAGAAGAATATTAGCTAGATTAGTGGACTGGATCCGTATAACCTGCACATCTCCAGAGTTCAGAACATTCCGGTGTGTGATATTTTATAAAAACTAATAAAAGTGGCTACCAAAGCTGCCAAAGCTCTTAAATAAATAAACTCATACATAAATATTAAGCTCAAGTCAGCTTCTTATTCGCCAGCTTCTCATTTGAAATTTTCCGTTCCACCTTAAAAGGTGCTGCAGTTACACTGAGGTGCCTTAAACACAGAACGAATTTCGAAAGCTTTGCAAATACGAAGCTAACGTCAGCTTTCCTCAATAAATGCATCAATTTACTTAAATGAATGAATTAATTACCTTAATAAATGCATCAGTCTACCTCAATAAATGATCCTTAATCAATAAATACCTCAAAGTTTTGCTTGGACGTGTTTAACTGTTACTGAGCAGTTAATGTGCAGCACAGTGAAGCTATAATCAGCCACTGGAGCTGTTGAACGCGTCTCACTGCCTGATCTAATGCTGCGTCCCAAACCACACTGCACTCTGTACTTCACCCACTACGCTAATGAGTGCACTTCTAATGGTATATGTGCTATTTTTTGCATGTTATTTAGTGTACTAGTATGCAGTTTGGGACATGGCAATAATAAAGCAGCAGGGAAAGCCATTTAGATTATAGCTTTCGTTTGTCATCACTACAATCATAAAATCAAATCAGTGCACTGATTAATGTGCTTTACAAATTGAAAGGGTTTAAAAACGTGTCTTTGCTAGATCAGTTATGGCTTTATCTCATTGCAAACAGCCACAGCACTGCTGAATGAACTTGAAGTTGCTATCCAAAATGGTGGTAGCATGATTGTCATTATGATTATCATTGAAATACTATTAATTGGGGAAAATATATTGTCGCTGTCCAGAGAAAAACATCTCAATTTTTGTTGACTTTTACTTTTCTACATCATTTGAGCGCAGTAGCTGCACTTTCATGTTGAATGGACCAATAGAAATGCTCCAAAATCACTTTCAATAAAATCTCTTTACATTGACTTACATTGAAACTGAAGAAAGTTTTTCCCTTTTCCTGTAAAGTTACTATTTTGGAGATACTTGTTTTTTTTTTTTTTTCTTTGGACAGCGATGATGTATAACGTAAAATGTGGGTTGTGCAAAAGTTAAGGCATCTTATATTTGATGATTTTTCCTTAATAAGTTAAACTCAGCAAACTTTTGACAACTCTAGACTTCTGAGGATTTTAACACAGGCAGTTTTGTAGCTTTGCTTTCCAGGTTCAGTGATCTGATTACTAAGACCATGTTCGGTGCGTGTTCTGCCAGCAGTATTCCTCAGAGAGCTCCAGAGTGAGCTGATGTGCAGCAGAACAGAACAGATGTAATATCAGCCAGTCTGCATGTCATGCGTGTAATACAGCATGAAGCTGAGACCACACTCGGGGTGGAGAATATTACCACTGGATCTCGTACTGTTTCAGGGATGAAGAAGTGCGGTGATGGAGCAGTGCGGACAGGCCGTGACTGGTTGTCACATTCAGGATGGGCGACTTGTGAAAGGAGCTTTATGTTATATCAAGCTAGGCTGTATTATTTAGCTTTAAAATGAAAAAGTTACACAGTGTTTTTCCCTCTCACTGCAAATATAGTCAGTCAGGCAAGACATCAGAAATTTGCTTCTTTAGTTCTGCACCGGAGCTGCGAGGCTTATGTAGCTTACAAGTAATACGTTATACCCCACCAACTAGCACTGCATCATCACACACTCGCCTCAAACTGTGTTAGGAAGGGGACTTCCACCAGCTTTTTAGAATTTATCCACAATTTAATCACGACGATGCAAGCAACATCATTCAGAGTTGTTTGATGTGAAATGTACCAAGTCAGAACTGTTCACAGTGAGAGTTCAATGCCTCTAAAAGCTCCCTCACAGAAAGGTATTACATGAGATGGTTATGAATTCACTGCCCGATGACTGAGACACTGTTTTATGATGGTTTTTAGATAAAGATTTAAAACCCATTCATGGCAGAGAGGTACATGCAGGGTGTTATAAGCCCAAATAATCCCCCCAAAAACGTATTATTTCAGATTTATCACTATTTTACCATCATTAACATTCCGTACAAAACTCTGAAGACTCGTGTTGGTTCACTGGTGGTTTTGGATAGTAAAGAAAATGACTATATTAGTGTTGTAGTCATGGTGACCCCTGGTTCCTATCAGCACCACTGTAAAGACATCTGAGTCTGTAAGTTTCTCTACAGTGAACCATTTCACACCAAACCACTCTGAATGACTTTTACATCCAATTAGAAGATTAAATTATATAGAAATTTAGAAAAGTTGGTGTAATTCAAATGTAGTAATCTCTACTAAGCTTGCTTATGTGGTATCTATCACTGAATGATATGCTGTTATCTATTAACCAAGGAGTAAAGTTCGTATGCTCTTTTTAGTTATGCTTTTGTCCATTTTAGACTCCAAACATGTCTTGGCTGATTTACTAACTTTTGAGGTAAAGGGGAAAATGACTTTGGGCTGAACCATCACCTTAAAGTGCATACATAAAGGGAGGTATATTGGTATATTAGTGCTGTAGTCGATTATGTAATTGACAGTGGTGTGTATGCAATGTTGCTTTCAATACAGCTGTGTACATTGAAACAACTGCACACCCTTTTTGAAATTGCAGTGTTTTTTGATGTAGTCATAAATTAACATATCACACTGTTCATTATTACCAGGGTTTAATGATATTTAACACTTAAGCTTTCACAGTAAATAACAGTATTACGTCATTTTATTGTGAAATCAGCTCATCACAAGATTGTATCAATATGGCAAGTTGCATTTAAAAGCACATACTTGAGATGTTCTGTGCGTACATGTTGCAAAACTTGATACTATTGTTTATTATTATTATGTTTTACTTTATTCAGTAAAAAAACATTTATAGGTATTGTAAACTGTATTTTAATGGCTGCTTATTACTGTTAATGTACAGCAGAGTTACAGCCACATCACAGTAGTCTTGTGTGGAGTCACAGTATACAGTCCCAGTTTTACTGTTATTTGCTTTTAATATGGTTCAGTAAATAACTATGAAAGTAATGCCACTAGTAGCCAGTAATGTGCTGCCATTTTACACTGACAGTGCAGACCAGACATTTTCCATTTTTAACATGACCAACATTAAAACGTGAAGCCAACAAAATGAAATGAAAAGGAAACTTTTGGTAAAGACATGGTGGTGGGAGTATCATGTTTTGAGGGTGCTTCTCTTCAGTTGGGAACTCTGGTCAAGACAGATGAGATAATGACCTTCTCCACCTATGAAGATATTCTGGCCGCTGTGAGAGATCTGAAGATGAAGAGGAATTTCCCCTTTTCACATGATAATGATCCCAACCTCACATCTGTCAACCAAAGAATTGCTTTAAAAGGAAAGATCAGTGTCTGAGAATGACTCAGACGGAGCCCAAACCCGAATCCCATAGAACAACTGTGAGATGACGTAAATCAGACATAGTGCATAGAATCACCTGGCAATTTGAAGGAGCTGGAACTTTTTCACAAGTGAAACCAGGAAGAAATTGGAAAGTCCAGCTCTCAGAAGTTTATGAAGACTTTAAGCTTTACTTCTGTAATGAATGCAAAAGATGGTTATGTGTCCAATTATGCAACCAGGGTGATGAAACTCTTTTTTTTCTAATAGTTATTTATTAGTTATTTTATGTGCTCATTATTTTGTTTATTGCAAGGTAACATTAACCTTTTTCTTCAGTAGCCATTTCCACCTGTTTTGGAGGTCCCTCAGTTACACTGCTGTTAGTTGCTTTTTTCCCCTGAATAATATTGATGGAATATATTTTGATCTAAATATGTATGGTTTATAAAACCTGAAGCAAAGTGGATTTTCTTCTTGAACCTTTTCAAAAGTGTTGTTTAGTGTGTAAATGCTACTGTTTTATTGTGGTGGTTGTACAGAATTGTTTTTTATGAAGAAAGCTGCAGTTGTGCTGTCCGTTTTATCTTGGCACGGCCGTTTCATGGGGTCTCACTCCTCCCCTTTCACCCCTCATTGCTCACTAGCAGCTCATCACAAAGGCACTAGATTTCACACAGAGATACAGCAGAGCCCCAGTTAATCTGATAACAGAGTTACAGGAAAATATTTTATTCAGTATGGTAAAGACAGAGGTTAAAGATCGAAAGATGTTCCCATGTGCCTCCATTGTCTGATCTTTTTCTCCTGTGGGATCAGTTGAGTCCATGGACTATGTAGAGGACTCCAACTACCATGAGCCATTGAAAGAATATGTGACTCCCCTCACTGCACCATCCACCAATGAACGTTCATTCTTTCATTCAGCCTCCCAGAATTCTGAATTCACACTCCTATTTATTATCTAGTCATTAGCTAGTCAGTATTTAAGCCGGGCTTTAGACGAGCACATTGCGAAGTATTGCCAACCTTCCATGTTGAGTACTGAGTGGTCAGTCTTTGTTAAGCCTTTTCTTGTATGGCCTGTTTTCGTGGTTTTTTGGCCTACCCTTTTTTCATGTTTGCCCTTATCAGTTTGTTTGATCTCTTGGTTTTTGAGCTTGGACAGGTAACTGGTTTTACTCTATTGATCTCTTTGGTTTTGGTTATTAAGCTCTGTAGTTTTGAGCTTGGACTGTTACGACTACCCTCCTTGTGATTCTCCTAAACCTCTAAGTAAACTTGTTTAATCTGCGAGAGTCTGATCTGTTTCAGTTTGCTAACAGCCTGTGTTTTGATGTGTTTCCCATGTGTTTTTTTATCCCCTTTCCAGCCATTCAGGCCTCACTCCTCCATCCCAGGTTGCATTAATTTTACTCCCGTTTCTCTTTCATTACTCTTTCATGTGCTTTAAATGGCTGTTTAGCCCAGTGCCCTGCTGAACGGAGGATGATCAGATGAATATTTATCCCCTTGCAGCAGGAGTTCCAGGCTGCAGATTTGAACTCTAGCGCTGCACTCCTGCTGCCTCAGTGCACCCTCAGTCTGGAGCAATCAAGCAGGAGAAACTGCAGATTGGCTTGGATCTGCACCAGAAATCACTTACGTACAACTCCGTAAAGGGAGAGTGCTTTTTGACAAATTGCAACAAATTGGTGACAGTCTGTAATTGTGTAGTGGACCTAAAGGTAGGTAGAGCTCATAAAGTGACCAGTGAGTGGAAGGTAGGGGATTCTAATACAGTGAATAACAAGTGCACACATTGTATATGGCAAAGTGATTTTGTGAAGTCTATGTACCGACAGACACTCGCTGTGTTTGTGCACAAGGGTCAGTCAGTTTTCATCTCACGTCTGGTGAAAAAAATCAGCCCAGAAGCATCATTACGCCCTCTGACCCACACACCCAGCAGGGTATCTGGCCGCCCAGCAACTTGGCAGAAATCTTGAAGATATTAGTTTTCCTCCACTCAGGAAACTCATTGGGCTGTATCACAGTTTTCAGAGTAGGAGTGCAATTCAGGGTCTGTTTTTTTCATTGCTTCTTTCACAGCTGTGTGGATGGGAGGGAGATTGTAACTTAAATGGGTCCTGAAATTTCGAGCCAAACCCAAATATATCTCAAGAATGTTCTCTGCAAGATGTTTACAATCTGAACCTTTCTGAAGCCTGACAAACTTTTCTCCCTGCCCAATCGCAGCCCAACAAAATTCTGTCTGACCTTGACTGCAGTCAATACAGTTCTGTCTAGACCTGACTGTAGTTGTCTGAACTAGACTGTAACCCAAAAACATTTGTCCCAACCTGACTGTAGATTTACAACTCTGCTTGAACTTGACTCTAACTCCACAGAAATTTGCCTGAACTTCGATTCAGCTCAATAAAATTCTGATTTCAACAGTAGCCCAACAAAATTCTATATGAACCTGATCATAGCTTGACAAAATTCTGTCTGAGTTTGACTGCAGCCCAACATAATTCTGTCTGAACACGACTGTAGCAAATAACATTTTGCCTGAACCCAGCTGCAGCCACCAAAATTCTGTCTTAACCCAACTGTAACCCTCAAAATTCTGTCTTAACCCGACTGTAACCCTCAAAATTCTGTCTTAACCTGACTGTAAACCTCAAAATTCTGTCTTAACCCAACTGTAACCCTCAAAATTCTGTCTGAACTTGACTGTAGCCCTAGGATATCTGTCTGAACCTGACTGTAGCTGAACAAAATTCTTTTTGAACTTGACTTTAACCCTCAAAATTTTGTCTTAGCTTGACTGTAATCCCAAAAAAATTTGTCCAAACCTCACTGTAGATTCACTGTAAGTGAATTCTGCCCAGCACAACTGTAGCCTGACAAAATTCTGTCCAAACTCGGTTGTAACCTAACAAAATTCTTTCTCAACTTAATTTAGCCTGAAAAAATTCTGTCTGAACTTAATTTAGCCTGAAAAAATTCTGTCTGAACTTAAATTAGGCTGAAAAAATTCTGTTTAAACTCGACTGCAACTTCAATGTCGCCTGACAAAATTCTGTCCCAATGCAACTGTAGTCCAACAAAATTCGACCTGAACTCGACTGTAGCCTAACAAAATTCTGTCTGAGCCTGACTCTAGCCCAAACTGTGTTCTTTCAGTTCAGTTCTGAACTCGCTGTTCTGAACTTGCAGGTTTGCTTCTGTCTATTTTTGCACATTCCTCATGGACCTCACTTATAACAACATGAGTGACTCAAGGATTTAAAGAAGAACTGTAAAGTAGGGAAAAAACTGCACTAGTACATTTTGTAGCACAGGTTAGCAAGTAAATTGTGTGTATAACATCTCATACATAAATAGTACAATATTCAGGTTAATTGTATATATTTCAGCATTACACTGTTCCATTCGATAGTTTACTGTATACCATATTATCCCCCATATGGTCTCTTACATTCTATTATTTCTGCACATTTTACTGCACCTTTCTTCACTATATATTCACAGTGCAGTGTTATTGCTACCATCTACCTCATTCCTTACTACCAGTCAGTTGTACTGTCTTTATTTATTGTTACCTGTCTAGCCTGTGCAATATCTTCCTTGTATGTGCAATACCTCCCAACCCTCTTGTCCCCTGTGTACTTCTATTTATACTCATATTTTCATATGAAAAAGCATGCAAGTTTCAAGTTTCAGAGTTTGTCACATACATAGCCATACACGGTACAACTAGCAGGGAAATGCTTGGTTAACTGCCCGCTCACATGCAGCAATAAGGTAATAAGAAACAGTAGTCAAATAGAAGAACAATATTGTAGAAACTATATAACAAAATATCGGTCTATGAAATATACACTATAAACACCATGAAGATATGATATGTGCAGTGTTCATGTGGCATTGTTGCTGCTGTACTATAAGAATTGATTGTATTCTTATATACTTTGTATTCTTAATACAGATCAGAATTTTGAATCTCTTGGAAAGTGGGGTGAGTCCCAAATCAGTTACAGGTGGGAAGCGAGGTAAGAAACCCTACAGTAAAATTTGAATCTGACTTAAGCCCAAAAAGTATTTGAGAAATGGCTGTTGCCTCACAGCAGGAAGGGCCCGGGTTCGATTCCCCGGCCGGGTGACCAGGGTCCTTTCTGTGTGGAGTTCGCATGTTCTCCCCATGTCTGTATGGGTTTCCTCCGGGTCATCTGGTTTCCTCCCACAGTCCAAAGACATGCAGTCAGGCAAATTGGACACACTAAATTGCCCCTAGGTGTGAATGTGTGTGTGAATGTATATATCTGTCTGTCTGCCCTGCGATGGACTGGCGACCTGTCCAGGGTGTTTCCTGCCTTCCGCCCAGTGACCACTGGGATAGGCTCCAGCTCCCCCAGCGAACCAGGAGGATAAGAGGCTTAAAAAATGTGTGTGTGTGGTGTCCAAACCTGACCAATCCAAAGTGAATGGTCTGGTGAAAATATTTCAGGCTCTAAGATGTGGCCCAGTGCTGCAGTGACTCAGTGCAGAAATATGGATCATTACTGTAGATCTCGTTAACTAAACTTGGAGAACAGCCCAATGATGCTGCAGCTCTTTGCTGTACTTTGGTCTGGTGGACTTTCCATGCCTGTTTCAAGCTCTAAAATAAGACTAAGGCTGCTTGATACGCAGAAAGTATTATACTCTGAATTTTGACACGATAAAACACAAAGCGGAACACTCAGGGTTTCCGTGCGGCATCGTTAATTGGAGCTCGGGACTTGACGAAAGATTAATGTGCGTTTGTCAGGTTAATAATCGGGCCACACAATTTGACAAAAATTGATTGTGCATTTGTCAGGCTGCATGAATTGCTGTAATTACCCAGAATGCTCAAAGAACACTTACCGGGAACATCTGAGATGGGTCAATGTGCACGCGCCACCGTGATGGACATTTCTGTGATTTATTGTTCATTTAGTGCGGTTGTTCGTGCTGTTCTAACAAGGAGCGCCTGGTGCGTCGTTTGTGCCCTGAAATGGACTGTGTTATTAACCCTTTAAAGGCCAGAGCTCTTGTTGATACTTTGGTATACACGTGCGTGCAAAAGTTTGGGCGCCCCTGGTCAAGTAACCTTTTCTAAGTGAAAATAAATGAACACGTTGTCTGCAGAGACACACATTTTAATGCACAATCACTGTATATTTACTGCATTTAACACAAAATACAAAAAGGCTTGTGCAGAAATTATGGTTCATTTTATATTTTATGTTTTATTTTTTTCCCCTAGTGCGTTAAACTCAGCAAGCAAATAAACACACTCTTAAAAAGGGAATGGTTCTGTTTAGAACCATGAGCTCTATGGTTGCGTCCATGGAAAAGGTTCTGCTTATCCATTAACCTCTACCAAAAAGCGTTCCTCTATTATAATATCAAGCCTTTAACAGTATCATGAAAGGGTTCTTCAGACTGATGGAGAATGTGCTGAGAATGCTGCATAGCAGCTTTTTGAAAAGGGTTCTGTATACATTCTTTGTAAAAGTGGTTCTATATACTACCAAAAAAGGGTTTTTTGGCTTGTACCAATAGTGGAACCCTTTTTGGCGCCATCTACAACACATTCTCCATCGATCTGAAGAACACTTTCACAATGCAGGGAACCCTCTAATCGTGCAAAGGGTTCTTTGAGTGTTCAAGGTTCTATATAGAATAATTTCCTTTACTGAAGAACCCTTGAAGAACCATCTTTTTTTTTTAAAGCTGTACTACCAAATAGGGTTCTTCTATTGTTGCAATGTCAAGCTTGTAACAATAGCAGAAACCTTTTTGGTGCTATATAGAACCATTTTAAAAAGCTTCTATGTAGAATTATATACAATAGATTTACTGATCTGAAGAACCATTTCACCATGCGTAGTTGTGTTTAAGCATGAAATGGTCCTATATAGAACTCAGGTTCTAAATAGAACCATTCTCTTTACTAAAGAACCTTTGAAGAGACATCTTTTTTTTTAAGAGTGAATGACATAATGTGCAGAAAAATGCCAAACAAACACACCGCACACACTGCACATTCACTATACACTACATAATAAATAAAAATGAATTCCAAATTAATTATATAGCCATGTGGTGAGAATATTACAATTACAGTTGAAGGTGTTGTCCTGGCCTCCAGATTCCCCAGATCTGATCCGATTGAGCATCTGTGGGATGTGCTGGATCAACACGTCAGATCCAGGCAGGGATACTGAGAGATTTTTAAGTGATATTTGCTGTAATTGACTATTTATTTCTGATTATATTACTGATAAAGGACTTTTCCCATGTACAGAGTAACATAGACTAATGAGTAATGAGTAATGAGATTACTTTTCCCCAGTAAGTAATGAGTAATATAATCCCATTACAATTTAAGAGAAGTAATTAGTAACTTGTGATGGACTTTTTTGAGTAAGTACAGAAACTCTGCTGTCTAACGTCCCCAATGTGCTTTTATTTTCTTTCATAAGATAAAGTAACATTTTAATTTCTGCATTAGTAAAGCTTTCACTTTTTGTTTTGATGTGACACCGAGACATGAAAATGATAATATCTTATCAGATTATTATTTTTTAATTCACATGTATAGTCTTTATCTGGCAGTTGCATTTCCACCATAATGCATCACATTTCTGTGGCAAAAGTTTGAAAATTTTATTTGATGTTTGCCGTTTCCATCAATTTCCATCCAATATGTCGAAATATACAAAATAAATAATTAAATAAGTGAATAAACAAACTTGGATCGTAACACAGCTTGTGTTTCTCTGACAGCTGCTCTGGAAGCTTTTCCCCTTTAAGAGCCCAAAAGCCGCTCGTGTCGGCGGAGAAATGAGACAAATCAGATATTGCCTTTTTTTGTTTTTCCAATGCATATGAAATGAGTCGTATGGCAGAGCGAGGGCTGCCGTGATGCTATCTGATGTGCCGAATTATGTCAAAATAAATCAAGTTAGCACAGGCATCTGCTGCAAAGTGCACGCAGCCCATTTTAATAATCAAACATCCAATTGGTCATAAGCGGAAGCCTGAAGGGACAGCTGATTGTTTTGCTGGTTTTGTCTCTGTGGACCACTCTTCTGCACACGGTTTTCTTGTTTTTTTTCTTTACAGCACGCGCACGCACACACACACACACACACACAAACACACTCAGTCTCGCCCACGCACGCCAAACTGACACGGCAATATGTGTCAGAGCGAGATGAAGTGAGCAAGGTGATGGATTCTTCCTTCGCTTTGCCTGTCAAACACTCTGAATGCATTTTAGAGTTCATCTGCACAGTGTGGACCTGACATTCAGCTAAAAAACACCAGGAATAAAAACAAGAATAACACATACAGTGACGATAGATAGATAGATAGATAGATAGATAGATAGATAGATAGATAGATAGATAGATAAAGCAAGTAAGCGATAGAGAGTGATAAAGAAAAAGACGGAGAGAGAAGTGAAAGAGAGAGAGAAAAGGAGAAAGAAAGCAGGCAAGAGAAAGGTGTATGTATATAGATAGACAGAAAGAGAGAGGTAGATAAAACTTCAAGGATGAGGAGAGAAAGAAAATGAAAGAGAAAGACAAAGGAGAGGGAAGAGGAGAATGAGACAAAAGGAGAGAGAGGAGGAGAATGAGACAAAAGGAGAGAGAGGAGGAGAATGAGACAAAAGGAGAGAGAAGAGAAGAATGAGATAAAAGGAGAGAGTAGAGGATAATAAGAAAAAGGAGGACAAGATAAAGAGAGAAGAGGAGAATGAGATAAAAGGAGAGAGACAGGAGAAAGAGATAAAAGGAGAGAAAAGAGGAGAACAAGACAAAAGGAGAGATAAACAGAGAATGATATATGAGAGAGAAGAGGAGAAAGATAAAAGGAGAGAGAAGAGGAGAATGAGATAAAAGGAGAGAGTAGAAGAGAATGAGATAAAAAGAGAAAAGAGAACAAGATAAAAGGCGGAGATAAACAGAATGAGATAGGAGAGTGAAGAGGAGAATGAGAAAAGGGGAGAACAAGATAAAAGGAGAGATGAACAGAGAATGAGACAGGAGAGAAGAGAATGGGATAAAAGGAGAGAGAAGAGGAGAATGAGATAAAAGGAGTGAAAAGAGGAGAAAAAGATAAAAGGAGAGATAAACAGAGAATGAGATAGAAAGATAGAGAAGAGGAGAATGAGATAAAAGGAGAGAAAAGAGGAGAACAAGATAAAAGGAGAGATAAACTGAGAATGAGATAGCAGAGAGGAGGAGAATGAGATAAAAGGAGAGATAAACGAAGAATAAGATAGGAGAGACAAGAGGAGAATGAGATATAAGGAGATAGTAGAAGAGAATGAGATAAAAAGAGATAAACAAAATGAGATAGAAGGAGAGAGAAGAGGAGAATGAGACAAAAGGAGAGAGTAGAAGAGAATGAGATAGAAGGAGAGAAATGGAGAGCAAGCAAACATTCTGAATGTGTTTGAGTTTATCTGTGTTGTGTGTTTCTCACAGTCAGCTTCAAAAAAAACAAAGAAGAGAACAGAAAACTGCACACGCTCACAATCCGCCTTCCATTTCAATGCATATGATTTAGAAATGTTTCCGCTACAGTGCACGCCCTTCAGCAGGTGTGTGTGTGTGTGTGTGTGTGTCTGTGTGTCTGTCTGTGTGTGTGTGTGTGTGTGTGTGTGTGTGTGTGTCTGTCTGTGTGTGTGTGTGTGTGTCTGTCTGTGTGTGTGTGTGTGTGTGTGTGTGTGTGTGTGTGTTGTAAGTAAACGAGTGGTGCTGTCAGAGCGAGAGAGAGAACGACCCGGGACAGTGGAACTGAGATAATGAACACTGCTCTACCAGAGAGAGAGAGAAGATAGATAGAGAGACAGAGAGATAGATAGATAGAGACAGATAGAGATAGATAGACAGATATAGATAGATAGACAGATATAGATAGATAGATCGATACAGATAGAGAGAGAGATATATAGATACAGATAGACATATAGATAAAGAGAGAGAGAGATAGATAGATAGATAGAGAGAGAGAAAGAGATAGAAGTGATAGATAGAGAGAAAGAGATAGATACAGATAGAGAGAGAGAGAGAGAGATAGATAGATAGATAGATAGATAGATAGATAGATAGATAGATAGATAGAGAGAGAGAAAGAGATAGAAGTGATAGATAGAGAGAAAGAGATAGATACAGATAGAGAGAGAGAGATAGATAGATAGATAGATAGATATATAGAGAGAGATAGATAGATAGATACAGATAGAGAGAGAGATAGATAGATACAGATAGAGAGAGAGAGATAGATAGAGAGATGGATAGATAGAGAGAGAGAGAGAGCAATAGATAGATAGACCTACATAGATAGATAGAGAGAGACTGATAGAGATAGATAGATACAGATAGAGAGAGAGATAGATAGAGAGATGGATAGATAGAGAGAGAGAGAGAGCAATAGATAGATAGACCTACATAGATAGATAGAGAGAGATTGATAGAGATAGATAGATACAGATAGACATATAAATATAGATAGATAGATAGATAGATACAGATAGAGAGAGATAGACAGAGATAGAGAGATGAAAGGAAAGTGAAAGGTGACCAGAAAGAAAAGACAGAGGGGGGAAAAGAAGGCAAGAGGAAGAGAGACAAAAAGGGGGGGAATCTAGAGAGGCAGAGAGAGGGTACGATAAAGAAAGAAAGAGGGGAGGGGCGGTACTTCATCAGTGCCTCAGTGTAAGTCTGAGTTTGGATCAGACCCTGAAGCTGAAGCTGAAGCTGTGCTGCCGTAGCTGCTCCAGTTTCTTCTCTCACAGAGTGGAACTCTGCAGTGAGTGAGCAGAGAGTGTCAGACAGCTCAGCACAAACTCACTCAGCTCCACTCCCCGCAGAGCTGAGGAGGGAGTGCTCTGCAGCGTGCGCAGTAGAGCGGGGGGACAGCAGCACTTTTAGGCTGAAAACTTGTTTTTCTCTGCACTGGGAGTGTTTTAACTTCTTTACAGTTGTTGTTCTCTCTCTCTCTCTCTCTCTCTCTCTCTCTCTCTCTCTCTCTCTCTCTCTCTCTCTCTCTCTCTCTCTCTCTCGGCAGGTGAAGATGATAGCCTGGCTCTGAAGGGGAAAGTGACGGTGGAGGACATCTTCAAGAAAGACTTCAGAGTTCATGACCCTGAAGCTAAATGGATCAGCGGTGAGTAGTGTTGTTGTCCAGCAGACGCTTTGCTGAAAGCTGCAATCAGGGATTTGCGCTGAATCGTCTCAAGCACAGAAGGATGAGATGAAAGGACCTCTGGATTGTTTGTGAAAGTCATAGAAGGAGCTCTAACTGCAGGCAAGCAAAGGGAAAACCTGTATTATGAAAAGCTTTCGGTTCTTAAATATGATTGGCTGAGCTTGGCTTTCACTCATTGCTGCCGGACAAAGATGATAACAAACATGAAATAAACAAACGTCGCTCACCGCCGCCCTCTAAAGGCGTCATTAACACACGTCGAATACACAAACGTCGCTCACCGCCGCCCTCTAAAGGCGTCATTAACACACATCAAATAAACAAACGTCGCTCACCGTCGCCCTCTAAAGGCGTCAGTAACAAACATCGAATAAACAAACGTCACTCACCGACGCCCTCTAAAGGCGTCATTAACACACGTCGAATACACAAACGTCGCTCAGCGCCGCCCTCTAATGGCGTTATTAACACACATCAAATAAACAAATGTCACTCGCTGCCGCCCTCTAATGGCGTTATTAACACACATCAAATAAACAAATGTCACTCGCTGCCGCCCTCTAAAGGCGTTATTAACACACATCAAATAAACAAACGCCACTCACCGCCGCCCTCTAAAGGTGTTAAAACATCAAATAAACAAACGTCGCTCACCGTCGCCCTCTAAAGGCGTCATTAACACACATCAAATAAACAAATATTAAAATGAAAAAAAGAATTGAATGTGTGTGTATTAATCTCTCCCTACTTTTTAGGATTTTGGCAGCAGTGAGTTTCTTTGTGTACGTTTGTGTTAGTGTTGCGCATCTCCACATGACTGTGTGCAGTTTTTAGGCCCTGCATTATCTGTTGTTGTAACGATTGGATCTGAAAATACGCTACCTAAAAAATGTTATCTTGAAGGAGGTGCAGATGTACACAGAATGTCTGCTGTAAACGTGAAGGGTTTACAGCTTTGTGATTGTGCCTTTATCCTGGCCGCAGGAGAATCAGATCTTATCCATACATACTGTGCTCAAAAACCTGCATTCATTTTCTGACTCAACAATTCAGCAAGGCAGAGGACTTATATTTCTCACCTCACCTCAAGATTAAAAATGCTAAATTATTAGTGGTACAAATCTCTGACAATCGTTCAGTTCAATATAGTTGTTTAGGAAACCATTAAATGCATCATGTTTCACCACAATTTCATTAATTTAAGTTTGCACAATCATCTACACATTGAACACTTTATTTAAGATCTTATGATAAATTGTAACCATTAGGAACCTGGATTAATCACAGTCTGAGTATCTAAACCTGGATTAATCACAGCCTGAGTATCTAAACATGGATTAATCACAGTCTGAGTGTCTAAATCTGGATTAATCACAGTCTGAGTATCTAAACTTGGATTAATCACAGCCTGAGTATCTAAACCTGGATTAATCACAGTCTGAGTATCTAAACTTGGATTAATCACAGCCTGAGTATCTAAACCTGGATTAATCACAGCCTGAGTATCTAAACTTGGATTAATCACAGTCTGAGTATCTAAGACTGGATTAATCACAGCCTGAGTATCTAAACTTGGATTAATCACAGCCTGAGTATCTAAACCTGGATTAATCACAGCCTGAGTATCTAAACTTGGATTAATCACAGTCTGAGTATCTAAGACTGGATTAATCACAGCCTGAGTGTCTAAACTTGGATTAATCACAGTCTAAATATCTAAACCTGGGTTAACCACAGTCTGAGTATCTAAACCTGGATTAATCACAGTCTGAGTATCTAAACTTGGGTTAATCACAGTCTGAGTGTCTAAACCTGGATTAATCACAGCCTGAGTATATAAACTTGGGTTAATCACAGTCTGAGTGTCTAAACCTGGATTAATCATAGCCTGAGTGTCTAAACCTGGATTATTCACAGCCTCAGTTTTTAAACTGGGATTTCTTATAGTTTTGAGTATTTAAACCTGGATTAATCACAGTCTGGTATTTATACCTGGATTATTCACAGCCTGAGTACCTAATTTTGGATTAATCACAGCCTTATCTATGTACCAAAGTGAGTCATCCAGTTGGTCCTTCATGGCCTAGCAACTGTAACTATGCCTGGGACACCTATAAAACTTTACAATATGCTGTAACCTGTTAGTAAATCTCAGAACTTGCCCAGCTTTTCCAGGAGTTTGGTGGGGAGAGTGAATTGTTACTTATTTCTCAAACCGAAGACAAAAAATATGTGCGAGATTTCAGTGTGTGAAAGACGACATTACCAAACTAGAAAAGAGCCCTTCCAAAAGGAGATCTGTTAAACCAAACACTTTGTTGACACTGAAGCTAGCATCAGCTCTGCTATGGCCAGTGAGTAGCCAGCCAGTGCTAAGTTAGGGAGCTAACAAGGGACCCTGAAATACCAGCGGTTTCGCACGCTGATTAAGAAGCTTGCATTGAGCGATACAGTACTATACACTGTATTCTTACACTCATAAAGGGGTCGTTCTACAGAAACGTCCACTTTTCCATTTCTCCATAGGTGTCATGTGTCACTGGTGTTGCCTATTCTCATTGGTGTTACACATGAGAAAGGTAATACCAGAGCCTTTTTAAATGAAAAATGCATTTTACTAAATGGCTGAAACAGAGCATCAGACCACATGTCAGTCATGGAATATCCACTAAAATATGTAAATTAATCCATTTGTATTCTATTTTTTCACAATTACCTCAGAATAAAGTCGGTCACACCAGTGACTTCAGCTAAAAGCTTCATATGAAATCATGAGCTAAATGAGAAAATCTCTGATAACTGAAAGACTCAGTGGACTCACCATGTGCTTTTCTTCATAGATCCTCAGAAAACAGGTAAAAGGAAGTCGAGTGATGTAATCAGTGTGATTTTTATTTCAAAATAAGAGATTTTTTGTTATGCAGTAACACCAGTGACTCGACTCCTGGGGAACTTTCATTATATATTTTATAATATTTATTTGGCATTTGTTTTCTATGTCATTTAAATCATATATTTCTTAGTCATGTAGAGATTATTGTAGTTAAAATTGCAGAAAAACATGTTTTTTTACCCCAAAATATGGCCTCACCTTTTCAACATGACTGTGAGGACGAGCACTTCTGTGGTGCTCGATTCAAAATAATCGATTTAAAAACTAATATTGCTAAATTGAGGTGTACTCGTTAAAATAACTTACTGTTTTATTTTAAAATATAAATAAATTGTAGCCCTAACATGTTTTTTAAGTGTAATATATCTGTAAACGCTAGGGACACAAAAATGGACGTTTCTGTAGAATGACCCAATTACACATCCAGTGATGATATTCTATGATGAAAGCCAGTCACTGCGGTTCCTCTGGAGATAAATAGACGGTTTAATGAGCATGTGTACGTTAGCATTAGCCGGGCAAGAGGTGAAAGCGGCTGAGGGTGGAGTGGTTTGGATAATGTTTGGATAATGGTGGCAGGACCCTGCCAGTTTGAAGAGGGAGCTAATGGCCTCTTCACTTTACTGGTCAGACCACAACCGCTGTGTGTGTGTATGAGTGTAGCTGAATGTCTGGATGTGTTACTGTCCTTAATTATTAGTCATTATTAAAATGAGCTCACACAGTGTGACTGATGTGAAGCACCACTCTTCCATGTCAACCAATCAAGTCTTTAAAGACAAGAGATGGACAATATGGTTGGTTTTCTTCAGCATAGTAACCTGATACTGATATTTCTCCTTATAAGCACTTTACATAAAAAGGGAAAACCCTGGTGCTTTTTGAGCTGTCAGAGGGTTTAATAAAGGTGATGCTAACTGGTACTGTAGAAATGTGAAATGGTGGTTCTTTAAGGGTTCTTTAGTAAAGAAAATGGTTCTATATAGAACTATGAACACTCAAAGAACATTTTGCATGATTAAAGGGTTCTTTGCATCATGATCGCGTTCTTCAGATTGATGGACAATGTATTCTCTATGGTTCTATATAGAACCTTTTTGAAAAGGGTTCTATATAGCACCAAAAATGGTTCTTCTGTTGTTACAGGCTTGACATCGCAAGAATAAAAGAACCCTTTTTGGTGCTATATAGAACTCTTTTCAAAAAGGTTCTATATAGAACCATCTACAGCACATTTTCCATCAATCTGAAGAACTACTTAGTGTGTAGGTTCAGTTTTTTGATAAAGTCCATTTTTGATCATATCATATTGGTTAATTTTAGTCAGTTTTATTCTAACAGTTATGCTAAGCTGGCAGCTACACCACCATTGCATAGCCTGTCAACCGCTTGTCTTTGCACTAGTTGTTGCTTGAGATTAACAGGCTCCTCCAATAATATTCAGAGACAGGCTTCAACATTTTACTGAAGCTTACTTTACACAGTAAAGAATATTACTTTACTGCCTTAAAATGTCAGTAATTAAGCTGAGCTGGATGTGCTGTAAGTGGTATTTAACCCAGTGTAGGACAATGATCATACACCACCGTTAGCTTGGTGCCTAACACTGAAACCTGCAGGGAGGGAAGGGGGGGGGGCGTGTTTGAGCTACATTGTTTTTTTCTGTTGTTTCTTCAAAAAATTTTCCCCATCAAAGCACTGTAAAATTTAATGGCCAGTACCTGTTTTTTGGAAAAAAAAGGCTAATTCACTTTATTTCACAGATGTGGGTTTATTTTAATGGTTATTACTGTTATTATTATGACAAAAAAGTATATATATTAATAATTAGTTGTACTAGTGCACCTGTTGAATTACAGGAAAAGGCAGTATTTCTAAGAAATTAATTGACTAATTTTATATTTTTCGAGAAAGCACAAACTTTTTTTTTAGTTAATAGGTTTTGCTGAATGCTGCTTAAATGGAAAGGCCAGAAAATGGTGACGGATAGTCACTCGTTGCTTTCCGAACACAGTATTCACCTAAAGGTAGACTAACTGGGAGAGAAAATCTGCACCCATAGATCAAAGTATTAAGATTAATGCTAATCTCATAATTTCTTCATGTGTATGCATATATAATAGTACTTGTATCTAGGCTACTGTCCTTATAAAAACGTTAGCCATCAGGTCAATTAAAAATGGACACCGCTCATGGTTTCCAGCCAGACAGACGCTCGTCAGTGAGTCTAATAGGCTATATGTGGATATTCAGCAGAGTGATGGCTGAGCTGTGTGCGATCAAGACTCACTCTTCTCTCTGACTCTGCTGTCTAACCTGCATCCAGCCAAGTGATCCAGCCCCACTCAGAGGTGTTTAGCAGCCAAAAGATCAATCGAGCGCTTAGATTTGACTCTGGCTCCACTGCCCTGTCTCCTCCAATCAAGCCGCTTGTTCTTGATCTTTAGAAAGCACAGATGGGAGCGCGCTCCTGGTGAGAGGTTTTAACACCCCTCCCCCCCAAACGTCTCCTAGAGCTGAGCCAGAAACAACTTTCGCTGACAGAAATCCTCACCATCTCCATCAAGACGGAGGAAAAGGCCCGAGGCCAAGCTGACAATACACGGCTATTTGTAAATAAAAACCTATCATATAAACTTTCCGTACTTGTCAGTATTTTTGACGTTTTCTTTGGCAGTGGTTCCCAACAAAGATCGACTTTTTGTGCTCACACAGCCTTGAGAACAATTAGACCTGCATCACATTTTGGTTATGTTTACATTACAGGGTTACAAAGTCTGATACAAATGTGAACAGAATCATCTGATCTCCTCAAAGCACAATTGAGCAACTTTGGTTTTGTTTACACAGCAGGGCAAATTGGATTTGCTTCTTAAAGCCACTGTAAACCTGGCTTCAAATGTTTGAAATTATGTTTTATGCTAAAGATATGCCACAGGAAAAAACGTTTACTAGTGTCATATTCATGGAATATAAATTAATGCTGTTTAATGGTAGAGAAATACTCCGAACATTTAAGCTGCAGTCAGATCATATAATGATTGACAGTGCAGAGCAAGCAAATGCTAACAGGCTTCTCTAGTAATATTTCGACAAAGGCTTAGTTTAAATCTTTCCTTAAGGAGTCACTGTAAGACTGCAACATACAAATTAACAATGCTACCGAATGTTTCTAACAACCTTGAGCTAGAGCTGCCATGAAATACTAATGTGCATCACCGCTAGCTTGGCGCTGGCATAGCATTGCATGGGGCGCTAGCAGAAATTAGCAATAGCATTGCAGTTAAAGTGGAATTCCACCGATTTCTTTGAACTTTCTGGTTCAGATGGAAACAAATAATTTGTTTTTAAGTGAAAAACTGAATTCTAAAGAAACCGAGTCAGAGTTATTCACAGTGGTAGTGGTGATAGGAACCAGACGTCTGAAGAGAAGAGACAGCACTGAAAGTTATTACATGATGCATGAGACGTCGTTCTACAACAATTTTAGGAGTTTTGAGATAATAGTCAACTTATTTTTTCAGATTTTCCACTATTTTACCATCATCAACTTTACATGTAGAAACTCCAAAGACACATGTGGGTTCACTGGGGGTTTTGGATAGTAAATAAAATGTCTGTATTTTTGTTGTTTTTTTTTTTCATTTTATAATTTATTTATCTATTTATTTTCTTTTTTGGGTGATTTGACCAGGGGTGCCCAAACTTTTCCACAAAAAACCGTACACACTCAACTGTCAGCCATCAAAACTGAAAGATCAGATCTGATGAAAAATCAGAATTGAGCAGCAAGTATTGTAACGTGAACCGTCACAGCGCGTCCTTCAGTGACCCGCGGCCGCAGACAGGACTGCGGGTTTGATTGCTGCTGTTTGGTCGCCGTTGTGCTGCGGACCCACTGAGTGATGTTCATCGCTCTCATATAGGACCATTAACTCATGAGTCTCTCATTCATCTCTCTGCCTCTGATTCTGAACGGAACAGAGTGCAGTTCACCACCTACCAGCGTTTCCCTGCCGAGGCGCGCGTAGTAATTTAGGTGGAAATGATGACAGCCGTCTCCTCGTCTGTATTGATTGATGTTCTGCTCATTTTTCATGCCATCGTTTGCAGCTTCGCCGTTGTTCCCTCATCGCTTCACCACACAGGTAAACAAATCCGTCAGGGGAGAACGCACCGTGGCTCATCAGCGTCCACAACGCTGTTTTTTTTTACACACAGTGTATGACCGAAATGTAAATATTGCTGTTTCACCCAAGCATTGTTGGTTTAACCCTCAGAAGTCAGAGATAATAAAAGCATTCATAATTTTATGAATTATTTCCCACTCAGAGCTCTTTCCACTGAATTCAGTTGAAACTAAACTTTCAATCTGTATCAGATTTGTGTTGATAAGTATAAGAGAAGATATGTTATGAGGATTTTAATATGATGTAAAGTTAATGTTATACATAGTCCTGTTTTATGAACAGAAAACCCTTCCTTTACATTTTTGCCATAGTTCATTTTTCCTCAAAAGGAAAGAAGTTGGGAATAATTCGTTATATAATAATATATAATACATAATAATTAGTAATTATTATTATTATTATATTTTTTATGCCTTTTCTATAGCACCTTTCCAGTTCTTCTCAACTAGATAAAATATAGAGTAACGTTATTATTATTATTATTATTATTATTATTAATAATAATAATAATAATAATAATAATAATAAAAGTACACCACAAAATATCCACATAAAACAACATTAAAACAAAACAATGACTCATATACTCTCATACTCTTATATACAGTTGTAGGCAAAACTTTGTGCACCCTTGGTCCAGTGTTTTTGTTGATTTTCTGAGTTGAGTGTAAATAAGTTACACATCCTCTACAGAGACACACTTCAGATCATTTTAATGCACAATTACTGTATTTGCTGAAGTTAATAAAACTGTGTCCTGTGCAAAAGTTTTGGAACATTTATTATTTTATATTTTATTTTATTGTATTTTATTTAGTTTTGTTTTTTTGTTATATTCAAAATATACTATAATAATATTATTCAGCAAATAAATAGAAATTGTGCAGTACGATTTGCAATAAAAGTGACATATTTAAGTGTGTTCTCTTAGAAAAGTTTTCACTAAGAAAATCGTCAAAACAAAACATGTCGTTTGACCAGAGCGTCACACTTTTTTAGCAGTTGTATTAAAAAACAGCAGGAGTAGAAAAACAAAAATGCAAGTGCACTAACACAAACACTTCACACTGTTCAAAGTGCTCTAGAATGTGTCACACTGTTATGTATAATGCAATGTGAGCACAAGCTGCATTGTTTCAGCGAGGGGCGCTATCGTGACAGCCAGAGAGGAACACTGAGAATCTTCTAGTGATTTCTGTCAAATCTGGAACATTTGGATTATTTATATCTAATATAATCATCATGCGTGTTGTATTTAAACTCTGTGAGTTTTGTAGTAATTCTGTTGTTTCGTTACTAAGCTTTGGTTGGAAACAAAAGGGTTAAATTCTTAAAATGCCCAACAGAAAAATGATCCAATCAGAATTTTCTTTCCTGTAGTATGTTGGTAGATACAGCCATGCGAGTTCTCCCATTGGTTAGGAGCTCGAGTCTTCCTCTCTTTACTGGCTTCCAATCAGATTAATGGCTAACATAATTAGCAACTGAGAGTGGAATCAACCAATCACATTTTGATCATTTAATCATTGGGTTATCAATTTTGGGAAAAAAAGTCATTCCAGGTCTTCTGGAAGTTCTCTGAGTGTGAATACGAGCTGAAATCTAACCAGGTTTTGGTCAGTGGTCAGAAAATGAAAGCAGTGACGGAGGCTCTATGTCAGGACTCTTTACTGAAAGAGTCGCTGTAAAACTACTACAGACAAGATCACATATATGCTAATATGTATGTTATAAGCTTAAAATAAAACATGGATTGTCCTTTATAAGATTCATATATCCGTGATTAATCTAGAATGGTCAAAACGTTAATCTAGAATGGTCAAAACTAGAATCCCATAGGGGCACTAGCAGAAATTAGCATTATCGTAGAGATGGTTTCTTTCCTCATTTTTATCCAAGTTCTGACATTTTTGGCCTGAACTGAAGGCCTAGCTCTGATAGTCACTGTTCGCCAAGCCTTGCCAAGCTGTCCTATATTGCCAGTGTGCTTTTATCTGGGCAACTGTCATGGCAGGTGAGCATTTGGGCGAATCTCTCACATAATTGATTTGCTCAAATAAACATATATGATACATCATCACCTCTTTGTTCCAACAGGTGAAGCAGCCCTCACTCCTCTACTGTCCACATGTTTAGCTGTTGTGGCTGTTGGAATTACAGTAGATCCTGTATACAGGTGCTCTGATTTGTTCTCTATCGCCCCCTTGAGTACTGAGTGTTCTAACTGGGGATGTGCATTCCAGCTAATTTTGATATTTGAGTGTCTGTTAGTGTTCATGAATGGATATCCTGTTAATCTCTGAGAAGCAAAGTAAAAAACAGCAAAGGAAAAAAGGAGTTTTGGCTGAAATTATTGAAAAGCTGTGCCTTCTTAGGTTTAAAACATGCTTTATTTTTCAAAAATCGCAGAGGACATCGGTAGGTTGGATGAGTAGTGTAACAGAGGCTGCCTCCTCAGATGAGCTAATGAGCTAAAACTACAGCTAACCGCTACAGCGCTGGATGCTGGTGGTGACTTGTGAACTTCCACACGTTATTTCCTCTTCAGTGGATGATGTGGCTGCATGTTCGTTTGTCAGAAAAATATGTTTTAACTGTTTCTGCATCTAACGTCAGCCTAGCTAGTTTAGCCATAAAAGCTGTGCTACCTCTGCCTACTCGATCACGTCGCTAAAAATGCGTCCTTGGCAATTCGCCCACATTTCAAAGTAGCAAAGTAAAACATAACATGCTTACATCCAAATACTGGCAGATCTTTTGGATATTACTACATTGTTATGCTGTATATTTTCTCTGACTTTCCAGGGTGAAAAGCAGTGAATACCCAAAAACTGTTTCAGTATTCTAAAACTGGCACCTCAAAAAAGGTTAAGTAGGTGCTCGAGTAACCATACGTATCCGTAGTTTTACCAGCCACAGTTCCATAAGAACACACGCTGAGTTTGTACAGAAGAGCCACACGTTTGTAATGTGTTTGCTAAGTGTTGTTATTTGTGTTAATATACTTGCGTTGAGTATGTAACTTGCCTAAATCTTAAAATGGTTCTTAAAAACATGCACCAAGAGTCCAAGAGTCTAATGTCCAGGGGCTGGTTGCACCATCAGTACGTGAGCTCAAATGTAGGCTAGTTATATCGTAAGTAGGGCAATTAATCGAAAAGTAATCGAAACCGACGTTCAGAACCTCTAACCAACGTAATCTTGACCCTGTTGGTTATTTCAATTTTTTAAAATTCTGTTAATCCTTTCCTCACTCTGTGTGTTCATGTACTGTCCCCTTAAAACTTACTACCGCACGTGTGCCGTCACGTGACTCCGCCACGTCCAGTCTGTGACATGGAAGCTAAGGCTGCGTTCATACAGCAGGTAAAAGGGGCCCAAATCTGATTTTCTCACCAAATCCGATTATTTGTTCGGCTGTTCATGATACATTTTAAATGTGATCTGTATGAGACATCAGTCTGAACAGATCAGCTCCTAAACTGACCCACATGCGCTAAAGATCAAAGCTTCACGCTGCTCATCCAGAGGTAAACAATCACGACTGCCAACGAACGCCAGTCACTCCCAGAGGATCAGCTTGATCTTCACCAGCATCACAGGAGCCACCATGAAGCTTCACTGACTGACAGTTGGGCTCATGTTGGAGCTTGCCGTAAAAAGGGCGCGGTCACTTCTTCGGTTTATGTCCTCGGATTCTTTTAACTGTTCTTTGACGCTGCAGTCTCGTTCTCCTGCGGCCGTTTCTTTCAAAGTCTCTTCAAACACAGAGGTGTTTTGGATACGTCTCTTCTAATTTTTGTACAGAAACATTGTCCAAATGTTTGAGATCTCAGCAGCGTGAAATTATGACGAATGTCGAGTTGGATTGACGTGAAAGTCGCGTGAATTCCGATCTGGCTGTTGAGACGATTCACATTTAGATATACAGAGCATATTTACAGTGCAAACCTTTTCACTGAACTATAAGGGCAAAAAAAAACAACAACAAAAAAAACAGAAACAGAATAATCGTTCATTAATTGTAATTGAGGTAAAACATTGAATTAATCATGATATTGATTTGAGGTCATATCGCCCAGCACTAATTATAAGTGTTTGCCAAGTTTAGGCTTATGATTTACTGTATCAAAGTGGGTTGCACCACACAGACCAGTTTCAGTGTTGAGCTTATCATGTATTAAGTATTTACGCATCCCCCGGAGCAGGAGTAAGTGTAGAGGAAACCGATGTTAAGCACAAAGACCAAAAACATGACTTTTTTTGGTTAACTAAGCTCAAAACACTGAATGCTGTGTGCTGTGATTTTGCTTGCGGCTTTAATCATCACCCTGGTTTTAACTCTGCACAGGAAGCAAAAATCCATAGTTCCGGATTAGTTGGACTCAACAGCTGCAGGAACGTCTAGACTGAGGCTGCTGTTGTGTCCATTAGTGTAAAACTGTCAATTAAAAAAGCTGCACATTTTGTTGCTGCAAGGAAATATTAATATCTTATTAATATCAATTAATTGTACAGAGTAAACAGACAGTGGCTGTGAGTATTCAGTTTGGTTCAGTTCAGCTCGTACATATCGTTCTATTCTATCCACCTTATTTTTCTAGTGTCCACTGTATTTTGAGATTCTGATGTTCTGGGATGACTTGCAGTTTACAGCTGTCACTACAGCTGAGTGCAGATGAAAGTGTGGCATGAACGGCAACGTTACAGGCATGAACCTCTGAAGAAAGCGCAGAGCTTCAAACGGCATCCATTAAATGCAGCCAGATAAAGGACTGCCAGCTGAACATCACTGGTTTCTGCTAACAGACTCTCTTTAACTGCTTTACACTTTATATTCTCTCTAGAACTGGATATATTCTACAGGCTGAGCAGGTTAGCAGAAAGCTAACAGACTAACATGCCAATAATAAAAGACTCTGTGTTCAAAGTAGGGGTTGCTTGAAAACTAAGACATACAGAATAAAGCGTATGTTAATTGCATGGCTGCTTAATATGTCTTTGCGTCATTCTACAGAAACGTCCATTTTTGTGTCCCTAGCGTTTACAGATATATTACACTTAAAAAAAAAAAAAACATGTTAGGATTACAATTTATTTATATTTTAAAATAAACAATGCTATTTTAACAATTACACCTTCTTGAGCCTCAATTTAGCAATATTGGTTTTTAAATCAATTATCTAGAATTCCAAGAGCCACAGAAGTGCTTGTCCTAACAGTCATGTGTGAAGGCTGAGGCCATATTTTGAAGAAAAAACACATTTTTCTGCAATTTTAACTACAATAATCTATACATGACTATGAAATATAAATTATGTGACATAGAGAAAAAAAATACTGCATAACAAAAATCTCTCATTTTGAAATAAAAGTCACACTGATGACATCACTTGACTTCCTTTTACCTGTTTTCTGAGGATCTATGAAGAAAAGCACATGGTGAGTCCACTGTGTCTTTCAGTTAGCAGAGATTTTCTCATTTAGCTCATGATTTCATATGAAGCTTTTAGCTGAAGTCACTGGAGTGACCGACTTTATTCTGAGCTAATTGTGAAAAAATAGAATACAAATGGATTAAATTACATATTTTAGTGGATATTCCATGATTGACAGCATTTGGTTTGATGCTCTGTAGCAGTTATTTTGTAAAATGTATTGTTCATTAAAAATGTCTCTGGTGTTCCCTTTATTATGGGTAACACCAGTGAGGATCAGTAACACCAGTGACTCTTATGGAGAGATAAAAAAGTGGACGTTTCTGTAGAATGACCCCTTTATGTCTTTATTTACACTAGAGCTGACTACAAACTCCAATAAAGTGCAGGGCTAACCCTGCTAGCTTGTGCTAACTATGGCAAACATACAATAAGTGAAAAAAAAACAGCACTTCGACATATTTCTACATATTACTGACATTGCTTATGGTTTTATGACTACCTGACCCTAAACAGAAATAAAATATTGAAATAAATTGACTTTATTAGAGTAAGTAATTTGTGTAGGCTATAAAGAGAATCCTCTGAATAAAGCATTTCTCTCATGCAGGTTCAAGTTTCTTTGATTTATTCTCATATTTCTATCATTTAGGTTTTTATTAGCATTTAATACATTGTCTGTTTGCGCTTCGCTGGAAGTTCTGTCCGTAAATCACTCAAAGACTAATGAGACATAAGATTAAGATAGATAGTGGATAATGGATACAGATAAACTGTAAATTATACCGGGGCTGCAAACTGTCACGCATTTGTCGTGAGACATTTAGGTCTAATCTCACGCTCTTACACCACATTTCTCACGCATTTTTACGTCTTTCCTGAAAACAACCTACCGATGAACCAGAACACTCAGAACGTTTCCCTCTGCTCCAGCTTTACTGACTAAAAACACTCCGAAATGGCAGCAGCACTTTACGCGAATTCATAAGAGAAAGAGACCAGGTAGTCCAGCCATGCCGATCTGCATATGCTTTAGATCAGTGGGGGCAGGGCTGGTATCCATAGCTACAGTAAACCGACTTCACCTTCGTCAGCACACGTCTATAGACGAATCAGAGCGGTTTATAAGGAGCCTGGCCTCTTCCTGTTTCCCCATTATATCAAGCTGAGCTGATTGGTTGGCATTACTGCTACTGAGTTCTGATTGGTTGGCATTACTGCTACTGAGTGCTGATTGGTTGGCATTACTGCTACTGAGTGCTGATTGGTTGGCATTACTGCTGCTGAGAGCTGATTGGTTGGCATTACTGCTACTGAGTACTGATTGGTCGACATTACTGCTGCTGAGAGCTGATTGGTTGGCATTACTGCTACTGAGTACTGATTGGTCGACATTACTACTACTGAGAGCTGATTGGTTGGCATTACTGCTACTGAGTGCTGATTGGTTGGCATTACTGCTACTGAGTGCTGATCGGTCGGCATTGCTGCTACTGAGAGCTGATTGGTTGGCATTGCTGCTACTGAGAGCTGATTGGTCGACATTACTACTACTGAGTGCTGATTCGTCAGCATTACTGCTACTGAGTGCTGATTGTTTGGCATTACTGCTACTGAGTGCTGGTGAAAGGTTGGCTGCTCTGACTATACTGTACCTAAAAGTCATGTTATGGTGTTTCCATGGCAGCACATTTATACACATTTGATTGGCTCTGAAAATGTACTTGTCATGTCAACTTAAGACGTGACTTAAGAATTTATGGTGCAACCAAATTTAGTAAAATGATAGTTTGAAACTAACTAGTGTAACTAAAGACTTTACGCCAAAACCTAAGTATAAACATATGCAAAACCAGTGCAACCCAGTCCAGGAGAACACGGCTCCACAGTTAGGGAGTGTACACAGCAAAGCGCGTTAGGCTCCCTTAGATTTCATTTACTTTAAATGTTGTTTGACTTTGTTCTGGGAACAGTTACGAGGCCCTGGCTGGATGTTCTGGGTGTCTTTGCGTTATTATAAGGAGACAATAGCTCAGAAATAGACTCAGAGGCCTCATCATGCAACGCCTGTTAAGTGAGCACTAGAATTTTAAAGTGAATTCTAAATCTCAGAGGAAGCCAGTGAAGAGAGGCAGACTCGAATCTCTCATTACCGACTGTAAATCGAATGTAAACGTAATTCATTAGGCCTGCAATGTAATGAATTATGTCATTACAAACTTACATTGAAATACAACAGCTATACAACATCTCTAGACCTCTAAGGCTTAACTGTTTCTGCTCTTTGTTTACCTTTGTGTGGTGTCAAAGGCTGTCATTGATTACCACGTTAAAGCCAGCAGGGCCTCAGCGTCTCCTTCAGTAACGGAAAATCAGGACGCTACGTGCGCTAGCATCACGTTAATGTGATTAGCGTGCTCTGTGGGTGACTCATGCGGCGAAACCCGCAGCGAATTCCTCGGTGTCGTCCGGCGCTTTTGGCCCTGCCATGGCAGATTAGAGTCAGGCGGAGGGAGAATCGCGCCGGCCATTATTGACTGATTATTTGATCTTCGTTAGCGTGTCAGAATTGGTTAGCCGAAAGATTCGCAGGACGTGCGGTCGCTCGGTGAGCGTCTGGAACACTCTCCATGGCTAATATCCAAGGACAGGGCAGAAATTGAATTTTTAAAACCTAATTTGGGCTGAAATATAGTTTTTTTCGCTCTCAAAAGTGTGCCGGACTCATCAGTCAGTGTCAGAGCGGAGCGGATGATGCGGCTCATTGTGAATGAATCCTCAGATCGGTGATACAGGTCATTTACTCACACAGGCAAAGGCCTGCTTCATGGAACCTCCACACCACTGCCAGGCCTGCCGAGTCTTCCACCTCAATCTGCTTTCCTCTGAAAGTCTATTCCTCTAATGATACATCACTGATATAAGCAGCAGCGATGAAAGAAGAATCCATCAAACTGTCACATTTTCCTGTTTCCATGGGCGACATGAGCTGGTTCGCCCTTAGAGGTCCAGGGTTACTGCTGTAATTTTTGGATTACTATTAAAATTAAATGACATTATTGCATACTAATGGCATAGTTTGTGATGTAATTAATTACATTTACATTTGATTTACATTCTGTAACTTGAGCTCTGCACTTCAGACCTTTCCTTTATTTTTGGTATCAAAAAATGAGAGAAACATTGCAGCAATGTTAAGGATGTTTTTTCTGGAAAGCAAGTCACAATAATAACTTCTTACTTAATTTAAATAATAAGAAAATATCTCATCTTCTACTTACAAACACATGATATAGATTGAAAGTTTAGAATCTGTGCTTTGCACTGAATTTCCCTGTTTGTTTCAGTGGTCAACAAGTGAGAATTAACATAGCGCAAACATAAATATGGCGTTTATTTGCCAAATAATAATGATAGAGCACTTTTCATATTTGTAGGAGCTCAAAGTGCTTCACCAGGATCATATATATATATATATATATATATATATATATATATATATATATATATATATATATATATACTCTAGTACTATATATACATATACTTATTTTAAGATTATTTATATATTTTTATAACTTGTTTCCAAACATTTATTACATGTTTTAAGTAATTTTATTATATCAAAGTATCTCATTATATTGGCAGATAATTTAGCTTGTTTCAAGAAATGTGCCTGAAACAAGCTAAATTATCTGCTGGTATGGAGATAATTTTACTTAATAAATTTACTTAAACGGGTAAAAAATGCCTAAAAATAAGCTAAATAATCTTATAATAAGTGGACAAAATAAGAAATATTAGATATATCAACTAGAATTAAGATAATTTCACTTGACAAGATATTTATTTTGTAGTGCATATGTGTGTGAGACAAAAGACACATGTAAACTAATTTAAAGCGAACAGTAAAGGATTCTAGAAACCATGTTTGCATTCATTAAACCAGAGAAATCATTCATGCATTCAGCATTAAACTGGAAGGTTTTCATGTTTAATAAAGAGGAGGTTTTATATTAAGAAAGCAGCTCCATCTAATAAGCTAATGGTAAATCTGACAATGGACCTATTCAGAGCAGCTGAGGAGGGTTGTTTTTTACACAAGAGTGCATTAATATTTATCTTTACTAAGAATAGTTGTATTCACAAATTATAGTGCTACATGGTCCTGTTTGATCTGAATGATTTATCAAGATAACTATCAATTTAGTAATAATTTAGACTCATTTACTACCACCGCCGTTCTCACTGCAGGTTTGTTGTGAGTTCTGATTAAGTTTTCCTTTCGCTTGATGAAAGAAGCAGCATTTAGAGATGCTTGTGATCGGCCAAGAGGTGTGTCAGTCATTGTTTTCCAAAGAATCAATTGTGAAAGTTAATGAATTTAAAAGCAAAACAACAGAGGCCTTGACACTTTTTCTGTAGTTTGTGTAAGGTACTTGCAGAAGGCCCCTATCTGCAGATCTAAGACTGAGAGATTCTGTGAGGTACATGGGTTCTTGCCCATTTAGAGCTGTGAAAACATGTAGAGAACTATCCTAAAAGATACAAGTACCCAGTGAAGATCTTTCAAAGTGAGGGTCGTATACAATCAGCATGCAATTACAACATGTGTTTTCGTTATTGATGATAACTGAGACTAAGAAAATAAGACAAAATGCAGAATCCTTTGGAGATGAGGCTTTTCTGTTGTGTGTTTTTGTCCGTCACCCGTTCTGTCCTTCATCCTCTGGCTCTATCCGGCTCTAATGGACTCTCATTCTCATTCCACAGCCTTCCGCTGCTTTGCGATCGTGTTTTAAGCGGCTACATAATTGCCTCATTAGTGGCGCCCATTGATCAGATTCTCCGGCTAGGAGTCTAAACCAAACCCGTACGTCATTCCCGTTATTCACGCCGCTCACTACGAGATATTAAACGGCGTCAGCGCCCGCTGTGGCCTAAACCATCTGGTTTCCCCTTTTTAATGGCACAAACCTCGCACGGCTCCCGCTGCTGCATTCAGAGCATGCGGTGAGAGAGATTTACTAAATGCCATTAACCAAACAGATGCATGATTGGCGGAATAAGCGTCTTTTAACCTTCATGCGTGTCGCTGACTTGCTGTGGGTGGTGATTATTTGGCAGCCTCAAGTGGACTGGTGCCCCCTGGTGGCTGACGTCAAAATTCAGCTGGTAAAAGCACCCTGGACTCCGCAGAGTTCTCCTCTAACCTGGTCAGATTGTGATTGGAGGTGTAAGTTATGTGTCCGATGGGACGATACCACTTTTCTTTGCCCATAACAATATTGAAACCTTGAGGATAGACTGATACTGATCTGATATTTCTTCTTTAAAACCTGCTGCACTTTAAAATGAGCTCTATTAATTGAAGCACTTCACTTAAAAGGAAAATGTTAATAATTAAATGATTAAAGTGTAAAATAAATAAATAAATAAGGGTGGTTTGTTGTGAAATGCTCCATTCTAGAGTCAGAACAGTGGTGGTGATAGGAACCAGACGTCTGAAGAGTTTAATGCCTCTAAAAGCTCCATCACAACATATTAATATATGAAACTGTTGAAATCACATTGTTTTTATGGTAGTTTGGAGATGTTTAATGCTGCTCATTGTGGAGAGGTACTTGGAGAGTCTCCAAAGAAAAAAGCTTATTTTTTTAGATTTATCACTATTTTACCATCTTCAACATTACATATAAACAGTCAGAAGACTCGTGTAGGTCCACTGGTGGTTTTGATAGTAAATAAAATGTCTATATTAGTGTTGTAGACATTGAGACCCCTGGTTCCTATCAGCACCACTGTAAAGACCTCTGAGTCTATAAGTTGCTCTACATTACACAAAAAAACGACTGAAGGAGAAGCTTGTGGTTGTTGTAAAACTCATATTCGGCAGTTATTTTATTCACGATGAGCTGTAGGTCTCATTCCTGCAAAATGAACCTCACTAAAAGTTTGTTCCTAGTTAGCTAACAGGCTCGTACAGTAATATTGTAGCGCTCTGCCACTATGGAGGGAGGCGCACAACTTTTCCACAACTGAAGACTTTATGAAAGGCTCTCTCTGGCTCCAGCCTGGCCTCACACATGGAAGGAGAATGCTAACAGAGCGTTCTAAGCCTAAGCTACGTCCCACTCGGTCGTCTGGCAGCCTCATCCACCCACTGTCTTGCTGCACTCAGCTTCAACAACAACCCCGGAAGGCCTCACAATCAGAGTCCTTGTAGAAAAAACCCAGAAAGTAACTGCTGCAGAACAAACAATCAGAATAAACATGAGAAACATTCCCTGAACTCACTACAAGATTTAGAGACGGGCTTTAAGTTCAGATTTTACTGAACTAGTCACTGTAATGTTACAACATACAGAGCAGAAATTAAGTCATCTGTACATGTGGCGTAAAATACTGATGTAACATTGTCAAGTCAAGTCAAATTTATTTATATAGCGCCTTTTACAACAGATGTTGTCACAAAGCAGCTTTACAGAGAATCCGGGTCCCCCAGTGAGCAAGCCTTGGCGACAGTGGCAAGGAAAACTCCCTCAACAGGAGGAAGAAACCTCGAGAGGAACCAGACTCAAAAGGGGAACCCATCCTCCTCTGGTCGACACCGGATAACAGCACAGACACAAAACAGTATAAGTGGATACAGTTTAACACCACTGTGCAGTGCGCCGGCCGCATCAGTCACGTCAGACCCTCTTAGGACAGGCAGCCGTTCAGCTCAGGGAAAAAGAGGGGAAGGGGGGAGGGGGGATAAGGGGGACAGATAGTTAGTTCAGCACCAACATTCCCAGATTACCATAGGACTCTCTGTCCCAGATCTGCACCTTATTCTAATAGGAAAACTAATTAACCAAAGGCTCGATCAAACAGATAAGTGTTTAGCCTAGACTTAAAGATGGAGGCTGTGTCTGAGTCCCGAACACAGACTGGTAGGCTATTCCAAAGCTGGGGGGCTTTGTATGAAAAGGCTCCTCCCCCTGATGTAACTTTATTTATTCTGGGTACTAATAATGAGCAGCACCTTGTGATCTAAGTGGGCGTGTCGGTTGATAATAGGAAATAAGGTCACTGAGGTACTGAGGATCAAGGCCGTTCACAGCTTTATACGTCAGTAGAAGAATTTTGTACTCGATGCGGAATTTAACTGGCAACCAGTGTAAGGTACACAAAATTGGGCTAATGTGGTCAAATTTCCTGGTTTTGGTGAGAACTCTGGCTGCAGCGTTCTGGACTAACTGAAGCTTGTTAAGGTTTTGGCTGGAACAACCAGAAAGCAGAGCGTTACAGTAATCTAACCTGGACGTGATGAAGGTGTGAACTAACATTTTTTCTGCATCCTGTAGCGACAGTGCATTTCTTAATGTAGCGATGTTACGCAGGTGGAGGAAAGCTATTCTGGTATACATTGCACACCCCATAGGATGGTGAGGGGTGGAAGCAGTGGTAACCAGACAAAACAGTGGATATTTCTTAAGCAAATTAAAAGATCTTTGCATTAAACTTTGCTGATTCTGAGTAATAGGATGCAGATCTAGAACATTTTTATGACTGTGTTTACTGTAGTTCTCAGTGAAATGACTGTAATGACTCATACTGTATTTTAGATTTTGTTGATATTGTAAACCATGTATGTAGATACATATATCATTTCAAAGAGGAAGATACACATTCGTATTATCAGTACAGTGGGCCAAAGTTCATAAAATCTACTCAGAAAAGGAGCACATGCTAAAACTTAATGGTAAAATGAGAGTACACTAAAACCTTCTCATATATACAGATTTCACAGACAATCTGATTATTCATCATTTTCATCTTTGGCTCGTATCTGTTCCAGTCATATCTGGTCTGATTATGTGCAAATTTCATCTTAATACCTGAAAAATGCTTTGTTTTCAGATAAAACATTATCATCAATATCGTCAATGATATCAGTGACTATATAAATAGAAAGGTGATAATGGTAATCACTGTCATGCTCAGTAATTCAGTTTGAATATGGTCAGCATATAATTTGTAAATATGAATCAACATTTGCAGACTTGGATTTTCATTACTCACACAGTCCTACAACTACGCAGTAATTCTAAACAGACAAGCGCTTGAGGATCAGCCATGCAGTCGTGTCAGATTTGGCAGTGCTGCATGCGCTTGCATGTTAAAGAGTGTTCTGTGACTGGGGGGGATTTTTTCTTGGAGGCAACCTTTGGCTCATGCCTGCTCTCTGTTTTTCTTTGTTGGCTCACTGTCACCAGTACCTGCATGAATTAGGGTGTGGTTCATGTAAATGATATGCATATAAAGGCAAACTGGGCGTGTCGTGCATATACTATGTAAATAAGGGTCTAATGGGACACTGCTTGTTTCCACTGAGCTGAAGCTGATGCTCAAATTACCACTAACTTCTTGAATTAGATGCAGTGTAGTTTACACCACTAATCTACACTGTTTTAGCACATTTTTGATGAATAATAATTTGATGCCACTGTGTAAACTGCAAACTCTGCTCCCAACACAGCAAAGGCGTCACTAGAGATTTAAAAATAGGGGGGGGTAAGCTTTTACTAAGGGGGTCTGGGGCATACTACCCTAGAGGGATGTTTTTAATGGCCCCAAATTGTTTGTTCATCATGAACTTTTAAACTAGCAATAGGAGGGAAATTGATCAGAAATTGATCACACAGAAGCTCTGCTTCTTCATTGTGTATTAAGCAGAGATCTTTCACAACATAATTACTATGTAATGTCCACCTACACAGATCACAGATCAAACAAAGGTGTTAAAGTCTCAAATGGAGCGTGATTGTGTTCTGTAGTTGCGCTTACATGTTTAATAATCCGGGTGACATGCTTATAGTGAAATCTGACAGCACAAAATAATATGTTCTCAATTATTTTTTATTTAGTCTCACAAATGAGGATGTATTAAGGGAATGACATTTCTACAGATTCAGTTTGAATTTTAGACAAAAGCGTAAACAACGCTCACTCGCTTTCTTCTTAATCACCAACCTTTGTCGATCTCCTTCAGCTTCTTTCTCTCCCTCTCCTTGCCTGTGTTTAGTAATGTGGTATATTTATTAAATTAAGATTTACACATTCAAGGATCCATGAGTTCATTTTTTTGATGAGACTTAAATAGTCTCATCTGACTGACTTTCTACAGGCGGAGGAGCCAGAACTAGCAGTAGCAGTTCCCAGTAATAAATAACACAAATAATCTGTGAAGTTTCTTAAAATTCTTAAAATAGTTGGCTCTTCAGCTAACACTGTGCTTTATGGCCTATCCTCATTACCTCACGTGACGTTAAAGTTAGCTAGCTAACAAGCAACCTGCTAAAAACTCTGGGTTACAACTTACGATGTCTGATATGATTGGCTTACAATTTACAAGGTCTGATACGACTGGTTTACAACTTATGAGGTCTGATATGATTGGCTTACAATTTACGAGGTCTGATATGATTGACTTACAATTTATGAGGTCTGATATGATTGGCTTACAACTTATGAGGTCTGATATGATTGGCCTACAATTTACGAGGTCTGATAGGACTGGTTTACAACTGATGAGGTCTGATATGATTGGCTTACAATTTACCAGGTCTGATATGATTGACTTACAATTTATGAGGTCTGATATGACTGGCTTACAATTTATGAGGTCTGATATGATTGGCTTACAATTTATGAGGTCTGATATGATTGGCTTACATTTTACAAGGTCTGATATGACTGGTTTACAACTTATGAGGTCTAATATGATTGGCTTACTATTTACGAGGTCTGATATGATTGGCTTACAATTTATGAGGTCTGATATGATTGGCTTACATTTTACGAGGTCTGATATGACTGGTTTACAACTTATGAGGTCTGATATGATTGGCTTACAATTTATGAGGTCTGATATGATTGGCTTACATTTTACGAGGTCTGATATGACTGGTTTACAACTTATGAGGTCTGATATATTGGCTTATAATTTATGAGATCTGATATGATTGGCTTACAATTTATGAGGTCTGATATGATTGGCTTACATTTTACGAGGTCTGATATGACTGGTTTACAACTGATGAGGTCTAATATGATTGGCTTACTATTTACGAGGTCTGATATGATTGACTTACAATTTATGAGGTCTGATATGACTGGTTTACAATTTATGAGGTCTGATATGATTGGCTTACAATTTACGAGGTCTGATATGACTGGTTTACAACTTATGAGGTCTAATATGATTGGCTTACAATTTACGAGGTCTGATATGATTGGCTTACAATTTACGAGGTCCGATATGACTGGTTTACAACTTATGAGGTCTGATACGACTGGCTTCAACTTACGAGGTCTGTTATAATTGGCTTACAACTTACAAGGTCTTATATGATTGGCTTCAACTTACGAGGTCTGATATGATTGGCTTACAATTTACGAGGTCCGATATGACTGGTTTACAACTTATGAGGTCTGATATGACTGGCTTCAACTTACGAGGTCTGTTATAATTGGCTTACAACTTACAAGGTCTGATATGATTGGCTTCAACTTACGAGGTCTGATATGATTGGCTTACAACTTATGAGGTCTGATATGACTGGCTTACAACTTACAAAGTCCAATATGATTGGCTGAGGCGTTTTTTTTCCCAGTGCTAAACAGCAGAGCACTACCATCTCCTGTTATGTCAGAAAAACTCTGGTAGCACCGCCGAGGCAGTGGTGTATTAATAATGTTTAATAATAATAATGATCATTATTCATATAGCACTTTTCATATCGGTGGCAGCTCAAATTGCTTTACAGACCGGTGATAAAGCTTAACAGTAATAGATGAAATGAAGTGTTAATTTAAAATCATATAAGAAAACGACACAGATCAAATTAAAAAGATGAATACAGAGACGCAGCACCACCCCAGCCTGTCTTCAGCTATTTCACTGCCTCTAAAGGCATTACAGAGCATTGGCTTAGGCTCATGTGGTAATGTTCATGCATCATATGCTGGATATCAGGCACTGATTAACTTATAGGTCAGGACGAAGGTGGAGACAGAATGGCCATTTTGCTCAGTGTGGTCTCTTAGGGTGTTTGCTGTGCTGCAGATTTATGTGCATGTGATCTACTTTTACAGAGTGGAAGGAAAGGACTCGTCCACTGAGGGTTGAATAGAGAGGAATATAATGAAATGTGGAGGAATGTGGACCATGCATATTACCAATGAACCCCTAGAGATTTCAGCAACTCAAACGAAGGTTTATGAAGGGCTGTGAAGAAAAGCTTTGTGTGTGTGTGCGTGTATTAAGGCTGAAGATGCAGCGCACAGTGTAGCATAATGTCAAGTAGTGTAGCATAGTGTAGTAGTGTAGTGTAGAGTATGGAGTGCCAGTAGTAACCTTACCAGGGCCTGAAGCAAAACGTGGCTCTAAGCAAGCTAGTAACGACTAACTTTAGCCAACTGATGATAATGTCTCTTCAGATTTGCCTCTTTTCTCTCTGGTGCACTACTCAGGTCACAAAAATGAGACTTTGAAACACAAATAATGCATTAAGTGTCTGTAGAAAGCTATATAAGCTCTGGCTGTAACAAATGGCTTTACATTTTTACATATATTGCATTATTTGGGGTGTGGAGTTCTTAATTTCATTACCTACATTGGACGTTTGGAGACATTTCAGATTCAACCAATGGTAGAAATTAAGATTAAGTAATTAATATTAGATCAGATTAAGTGACTCTTATTAGTCCCACAACGGGGCAATTTCACCTCCGCATTTAACCCATCCGTGCAGTGAAACACCACATACACACTAGGGGGCAGTGAGCACACTTGCCCGGAGCATTGGGCCGCCCTATCCACAGCGCCCAGGGAGCAGTTGAGAGTTAGGTGCCTTGCTTTAAGGGCACTTCAGTCATGTACTATCAGCTCAGGGGATTGAACCGGCGACCTTCCTTAACCTCCAGCCCATGACTGCCCCCAAGTTAGCATGCATCATCCTCTCAAATACTAGTAGCAACAAGCCAGTGACAGAAAGCTTTCAAACATTTCTGATCACTCGCTGAGACGAGAGACCACGATGACTTACATGAGTGAAACAGCATGTTATTGTCTCACACCTGAAGGGTAATCTTCCTTTGAAGCCATCCTGTCACGTCTGCTGCTACTACATCAGCATGGATAACAGAAAAATAACACTTTGGCTCAACATTACAAGCAGTTCAGACCTATCTGGGTACAGTGTGCTCTTTAGAAATGTACAGTAGGCTTATCTAATCAATAACTACAAAATATGTTATGTCATTCTTGTTTACGTATAGGAAAAGCCAGCAGTGGACATTGCATAGTGTAAAAAGCAGATACGCCACATAAGATGGATGCCAACTCAGTGCTTTAGCCATGAGACTCGAACAGTTCGGGCTGATCTCATGTTCTCACAGCACAATCAACATTTCTAATGCATTTTTCACAAAGTGACTCACTGATGAATTTGAACACTTCCGAAGTTTCTTACTGCTGCTTAACTTCTACAGGTCAAAAGCACTTACAGTTTACTTGAACACTATTGGAAGAGACAACACAGGCTAGTCGGTACCTGCCAGTCTGTGTGTGTTACACAGACCAGGAAAAAGGTCCAGGCTAGCTGATGTTAGCTGAGGTAATAGACCTTTAATATTTGTATGTTCATCCTAAAGACTTTAGATTGACTGCATTCCTCAGTGTAGATTTTAAGCCATGTCACCTACCGTCATTATTTGTTTTGTGTGGGTTGATGTTTATGCTGTAGTAGGGAGATGCTGAATGGCCTGCTGTGGTGCTTTGAGGGACATTGACCAGCGCTAGATATTGCCGAGTGGCGATGCTTGACAAACACGTTGTATGTTGGATGACGAAATGTAGTTTAACGCTCCTCTAACAGTTCAGGTGTTGGTAGAATTCTCTTTGTGTTAATATTCTGATGTTACTGTCTGTCTAGTATTGCGCTGCTTTACTCTGTGCTGCTGTCAGACAAAGCAGTGTTTCTGGGATTTTCACATGTCAGTGTCACGGCTAGGTTCAGCGTGGACCACCAACCTAAAATATCCAGACAAGACTAGCTCTGTGGTCAGAAACTGGACAGTGAATATGAACTCTGCATCAACAGATGAGCTACAGTCTCTACACCAGCAAGGTGGAGCTCTGAAAGGGAGGGTTCTGATAAAGTAACAGTGACTGCTGTGCTGCGAATGATCCACCACCCAAATAGTATCTAAAGGTGGTTCTGTGGTCAGAAAATTACCTGTAATGCAAGAGGTAGAGGGGACTTATATACTGTGCAAGTAAGGTAGATGGAGCTCATAAAATGACCAGTGACTCTAATGGACTGATAAAATATACTAAGGTGTATTATTCAGTAACTACAGGGACTTCAGAGCAAACTGCCTGAGCTCTTAGTTTACTGAAGTGTGTAGTAAAACTTTAGGCCCACCGGTGGGCGCTAGGCATTTAAGGGGAGCTCAGACTGAAATCCTCAGGCCTGTGTGAAAATAAACCCTCCATTCCTTTCGGATGTGCGGATCCTTTGGAACAGTCCAGTTATTCATTTGCTTCCCGACGGCCATGAACAGCACAACGTTTACTGCTTTCTCTCTCGTCTTTCACTGCCCTAACTCTGCTACAGACTGTCTGCAGGAACAACACTCCACATCACTTCAGTGGGAATGGGTAGGGCTAAACTGAATAGGTTGAACATGTATATTTAAAAGGGGCTGTTTTTCCATGGACTGTAAGCACTAGGAAATGAATGGTACCAAAATTCAGATTTTCACACCATGAACCTTTTAAGCATGATCTCGGCTGCATAATTCACGCAGCAGACTTAGAGGCCAAGCGACTCAACTTAGGGAGTCTTATTGCTCTCAACAGGAAGTCTGCAAATCGGCTTATGTAGCGCTGCTGTGTGTTATTAGAGCTTTTGCGCAGCAGGCGCTGTGTTGTATGGGGATGTGAGAGAGCAAACAGCAGCGTGTTCCTCTGTCTTCTCTCAGTTTGGGGTTTCTCTTGGGGCCTTCCTAATCAAACACAGCAGCTTTACTGTTCTTATAGCACTGTGTGTGTGTGTGTGGGCTGTGCTCTGTGTGTGTGAGTGACACTGGTAGCACCAAGAGCTAGGAGGTGCTGCAGCTATACTTGAAATATGCTTAGCAAGTTACATTGTAGAAATATTCGTTGGGCAAAAATAATGACTTTGCCAGATCTATTTAGAGAACTCATCACTGGATTCACAGGATTTAACTGATGCAAGAAAAATGAAATGAAAAATGAAAGAGAAGAATAAAATGAACGAACTTTAAAAGTTTGCCCTCAACATTCAGTGTTCTCTCCACAACCCAAACAATCTGTTGCTCTGTTAAACAACCTTAAGCCAGACGTACACTGTGCTATTTTTGTTTTTAAGCCCAATTTGGTCAGAGCCGACTGAATTTCTTGATCGGGCCGGATTTCATCGGCTGTTGTTTGCCGTGCAGTGTGAGAGGGGAAACGATGCCCGATTAACTTCCCAAACAAGCTCCGATTGAGCAGTTGGACGATCAGATGTCCGAAATTTTGATCGCTTGTCTCACAGTCTGAGCAGCCTCATGAACCTACTTCTCAAAATCGCACCCAAAACCACACACAATCACAGCCACCACTCCGACACGGAGTCAAAAAAGTCAACGTTTGCTGCACCAGCATCCGTATATGCTGACTTTGCTCCTTTTGACTGAGTTGAATAGTAAGGTGTGAATAAATACTGTGTTTTTTTATGGTCTTTGTAGAGCCGTCTGTCTGTAGACCGCCTGTTCTTCAGCTTGAGTGTACAGTGTGGCACAAGTTAGCAAAGCTGTTGTAGCAGTTTGCCAATGGCTGAATTTCAAACTGTCCCCTCCTTCCTATGTAGTGCACTCAGTTCTGGCTTCTACACTAAAATAGTGAACTGCTTGTCCAGTATGGAACTGTGCACACAGGGCTGAATCTCAGAAGGCTACTTATTAGACATGGTGCACTTTATGGGTGCAGGAGCCACTATTTTACTATGTGGTGCTCTATGTATGGAGCAGGAAGCTGTTTGAGAGTCAGTGTTTTTGATCAGGACTCGGAGGCGAAGCGTGTTGTTTTGAATGAAGCAGCTTTATTGTAGACAGAGCTGACTGTAGGGGCTGCGTTTCACATGCAGTGTGAGCACCCATGTCGCGTCATGTCAGCTGTGCACGATGGGTGATTCAAACGTACAGTGTGAGTCACCAATGAACATGTAAAATCACACAGTGTATGCCTGGCTTTACTCTCACCCTTCCTGACCTTTTATCCCAAGCATTAACTCTTTTATGCCAATTCTTTATCCATGAGGCAGTATTCTTCAGACAGTAACCTTCCCAATTTGTACTGAGGCCTATTGTTTATCCAAAAAGAGCCATTCTGACCTGTGATTTATGGTGAGTGAGTCAAACCAGCAGCTTAAATCAGGTCTCAGCTCCCTTAAAGACTTTGTCACAGACCAGGTGCTACATCAACACATACCGTGAGACTCCACGCTTTTCCTTTCCTGACGTTTAAGACATGTCTAACATAGGATTAAAAGAGATTACTTTAATCCAGTGGTTTTCATCCTGTGAGAGGGGCCCCTAGAGGGCTGTGGTGGTACTGCTAGGGGGCTGCAGGCAGTCATTTTTATTTTTTTAAACCACAAATCTTCATTACAATGTATAGACATTTAACCAAGCCAATCATTTTAAACATGACTAATATTAATGTTATGATGACCACAATTACGGAAATCCAGAGAAGCCATAAGGTAATTTTCTGTATTGTTATCTTGAAAGAACAAGTTACTTATCTTGTTATCTCAAGATAACAAAGTTGATAGCTTGCGATAACGGGTTAATTATCTTGTGACCTCAAGATAACAAAGTTGTTATCTTGAAATAATGAGTTTTATAATTGCAAGATAGCTGTTTCCTGTCTTTTTTGGCCATCCACCATTTTGGGCACCGCTGCACTGTTTGCGTTTTAATCCAGTTTAGATACATATCTCAGCTACCTCAAAGCTAGTTTGATATAAAATATCCCTGGCGCCACCGCTGGTGAATGAGTGTATGAGCAGGAGTGTTTTATGGTGCTGCTGTTCTCTCAGGCCTGTGTCGACCTTGATCAGCAGCTCTGATAACTATAAATCACACACAGAATCACACAGAAAAGCCCCAAACACACACTGAACTGCAGCGTTAGGATCATTCCGCTGCACTTCAGCCTCATAAACACTTTAGTGAACAGCCTGAGTGAGCGATAGAGGAGAAACACACATCTCATCCAGCACCACCAGCCTCATTCACAGCACTTGAGTGTTTCACACTCTGAGGACAAATTTCCTTCTTTTGACATTTTCCAAAACTCTTCACTGTTGCTTTTCAACATAGTGAGAAAAAGAAGGATCTGCAAAGTTTTTACTGTCATAAAGCAGCCATGTGTTAATCCTGTGGTGTGTTCTGGGCTTCAGGTTCATCAAAGTGTCTTGGTAAGAAGAGCAGGTTTTGTCGAAATAATGATCTGACAGGTTTTGGTGACACTTCACTTGAACCCTGCTACATAAAACCTGACATGACTACACCATAAACGTGTCATGGCAGATGCTCAATGACAACTCATGACAGATTTTGTTTAGTGATATAACAATAACAATAATTTTTTCCAAGCACTCTTGAACCACTACTATTGGTCCGATCATCGTGAAATCTTGAAACAGTATAAAATAACGCAAAAAAAAAAATAAAATAAAAATGATTTTTGAATGACAGCAACAATACGACATCTGCCATGACATCCGTATGGCATAGTTATATCACTGTCTGTGTTGACATGCAAAAATTTTTGCTAATCCATTTGACTACATTCTGATTATAGATGAAGACTGAGGTGTTTATATCTCACTCTACTCAACACTCTCATGGAAAATCTTCATTTACATGCTCACTACAAGTAATCTGATCCAAAATGATGCGCATGCGTAGAGAACCAGTGTAGACGTTAACATGACAATGGGCGTTACGAGTCCAGTCAGAGTGAGATGAGCAGCAGTGAGCAGTGCTTGTGTTTTTAATGACTTTAAAATGATGTCAGACTCAGGAAAACGTCCTTCACATGTCCTTATTAAAGAAGGCCGAGAGGAAGACGTCGTGTTCTGAGACACATAAGCTGGACGTCCGTCCCACCGCCGTCTTTTAAAGATCAGAGCATAAACTTCGTCTCCTCTGCAGACCAGTTTCTGCTCCGCCATGTTGAACGGTATAAAGTTTCACTATGACGTGACGAACATGATCAGAACGGACTTAAACTTTCCGATAGGGAATGTAATCAGATACAGGTGTTTACACAGATATTATTCTTCTATTTAACTGATTTTTTACAGGATTACCCACCTCGATCAATCAGATAGAAACTGTATTCAGAATGGCCTCAATTGGACTAGACTGTTCCGATTGAGGTGTTTACATGGACGTATTCTATTCTGATTGAGCTATTAGTTGGATTATTAACATATTATCAGACTGCATGTAAACTTGGCTAGTGTTAGGGTTCAGTTTTACCCAGTTTTCTTTTCCAAACTATTGTTAAAAGCACATATTGAAAAGGTAGGTTAGAGGTCTACAACCCATTCTGAGGGGGCCCAGTGAAATATAGAGTTTTGGGCTGGGCTCAGGATGTGAAATATCCGACTCAGGTTGAGATTTTTTGCGTAGCACATTTCACTCACTCACACATTCTGTCTTATCTCTCTTGTAACATTAACTGCTTTCGGAATAGCTCTGGAGTTTGAGCAGTGGGGGAACGTGTGAATGGATGAAACCATGGATGATGAGAGGGATGTGTTGGGCTGGTTGAAAGATCACAGTGGATCCCTCCTCTTGCTTGCTTAATTGGGTTAGGTCTTTCTGCAGTAGCAGCAGTAGCGTGAGGAACTTAGCCTGGCGGAGTTGATCAGAGGAGGTTGGGAGGTGTTCTCTATGAGGTTCAATCAGCAATTCCACAAAAATAAATGAATAATAACTACAAATAATGCACACTAAAGTATTAAATAGTCAAACGCCCCTTGGCTGAATCCCAAATTTCTTTCTATTAGTCATATAATGCACTTTGTGGGTGTAGAAGTTGTCATTAATGACCTACATAGCGCACTGCAAAGGGAGTAGAAGCCATTTGAAGTCCAGCCTAAGAGAAAAATAAAGGTTTTGTCAGCATGAAGCTGCTGTGTGATAATCTTTTGGGTATGTTTATCTTCAGCTTCATGTTCATCATCTTTTTTCCTTGATATGAAGAGCAGGATTTGTCTAAATAATGATTTGGCAGTTTTCTTTTCTAAGCTATGGTTAAAAGATTATAGTTGAGCTCTTTTGGGTCTAAAAGTAGTTTAAACACTTAAAAGGTTTGAGTGCTCTCATCAGAACAAGGGGAGAAAATGTGCAAGCTTTGGCTTTGAGGGTTATTCCTTCAGTTTTTTTTAAAAAAGGGCAAAATTTCAGGAGCTTTCTGTTTCATATGTTAAGTTACTGTGTTTTTTGTTTTGCTTGTTTGTTTTTTTCATTAAAGGCTGAGTGTCCCCAAACTTTTGGTGGATAGCGTTCAGTCATATGCAAACATTTGGCGCCCTAGTCAAATGACATAACACATGTTGATGTACAATTAATATTTTATTTATGGTTGTAATACAGGAAAAAGACATTAAGCAGTGAAATGTGCAGAAAAAGTGCCTTATTTAAGTCAGTTGACTGTAGTGGATGTGCCACCTTATGTTCAGAAACCCCTCGCTTGTAGCTCCACCTTGCTGGTGCTCACAAAACATGTAACTTGACCAAAAGTGTCCAAACTTCTGTATGCGACTGTACGAGGCACTTTTTTGATAGGTGAGCTGTGTGGGTGAAGCAGAGCCTGAGCGATGGCAGTGCTGAAACAGTCTTTTTAATTAAAGGTGGTGTGAATCTTTTACAAGCTCCATTTCCTTTCATAGCTCACCTGTGCCATAGGGCTGCATTAGTGCGGATCTCCGGCGCTTTTGTTCCGCCTCAGACGAACTCGATAAGTCTCACCCTGCAGCCGACGCCGTCTCTCCATCAGCCGTCCCGCCAGAACAAATTACCTGTACCAGGGAGAAAAATCAATTTAATCAAGACCAATTAAGTGGGCCACCGAGCTCAGAGAGGAGAAGAAGTTACATTAGTTACATCATCGGGGCCTGGTTTAGTCTCTCACTCTGGTGCATTGATGTAGCCTACGCTGCTCATGAAAATGTAATCAAATGACTAAACAGTAGCTATATATACACCAATCAGGCATAACATTCTGACCACCTCCTTGTTTCTACGCTCATTGTCCATTTTATCAGCTCCACTTACTATATAGGTGCACTTTGTAGTTCTACAGTTACAGACTGTAGTCCATCTGTTTCTCTGGATACTTTGTTAGCCCCCTTTTACCCTGTTCTTCAGTGGTCAGGACCCCCATGGACCCTCACAGAGCAGGTACTATTTGGGTGGTGGATCATTCTCATCACTGCAGTAACACTGACGTGGTGGTGGTGTGTTAGTATGTGTTGCACTGGTCTGAGTGGATCAGATACAGCGGTGCTGCTGGAGTTTTAAACACTGTGTCCACTCACTGTCCACTCTATTAGACACTCCAACCCTGTCAGTCCACCTTGTAGATGTAAAGTCAGAGACGATAGCTCATCTGCGGTTGCACAGTTTGTGTTGGTCATTCTCTAGCCCTTCATCAGTGGTCACAGGACGCTGCCCACAGGACGCTGTTGGCTGGATATTTTTGGTTGGTGGACTATTCTCAGTCCAGCAGCCACACTGAGGTGTTTAAAAACTACAGCAGCACTGCTGTGTCTGATCCACTCAGACCAGCACAACACACACTAACACACCACCACCACGTCAGTGTTACTGCAGTGCTGAGAATGATCCACCACCCAAATAGTACCTGCTCTGTGAGGGTCCATGGGGGTCCTGACCATTGAAGAACAGGGTAAAAGTATATATCCTGATTCAACAAGTTTTCATTGAGTGTTTTAAGATCTTACCACTTTTGATTCCAGTCGAAACTTCATGAAATGAAATAAGAAGAGAAGAAATGAATGAAATGGGAGAATCACCACAATACAGGGTCAGTTTGCTGGACAGGGACGAATCTAAGTTCTACACAGTGGACTACACAGCATTCTGAATGTAAATGTAATCCAGGGATAGGCTTATTTGTTCTCTGCTTGGTAATTTTGTTAAATAAAACTAAACTAAGAGTTAAAAATAAGCCTGCTTATTCTTTTAAGCGTTATATTAGTGCAAACCGATGAAGAAAACATGATCTGTTTTTCTACATAGGGAATAAAAATCTGATTTTATAAGAAGCTGCTTTAAGCTCAGTTCACTTATAATGATCAGACACACTCATTTTGTTTCAGAGGTTGGTGCTTTTTATCACATTGCTCAGGCATGTGGACTGACCTACACTTGAAACTCAATTTGCACCTGTCCAATGAAAAGATATCAAACACCTACCTTGTTCTTCCACTCACTGGCCACTTTATTAGAAACACTTACCTTGTACTTCCACTCACTGCCACTTTATTAGAAACACCTACCTTGTTCTTCCACTCACTGGCCACTTTATTAGAAACACCTATCTTGTACTTCCACTCACTGGCCACTTTATTAGAAACACCTACCTTGTTCTTCCACTCACTGGCCACTTTATTAGAAACACCTACCTTGCACTTCCACTCACTGGCCACTTTATTTGAAACACCTACCTTGCACTTCCGCTCACTGGCCACTTTATTAGAAACACTTACCTTGTCTTTCCACTCACTGGCCACATTATTAGAAACACCTACCTTGCACTTCCACTCACTGGCCACTTTATTAGAAACATCCAGTCAAGAGCAGCTCCGTGGTCAGAAACTGACCATTGATGAAGACCTAGAGAAGGACTAACACAAAGTTTATATCAACAGTACACCAGCAAGAGAGTGGCCAGTTGGGGTATTCTTCTTTATTTGCATATGCTAATTTGCTGTGTAGCTTTAATGTGAATAAAGCCTCGGTTTACCTCCTGCGTCATACGGCTTTCTAACCTGTCGCGTTTGCTGTTGAAGAAAGGCCATCTGCTAGGTTTCACAGAGGCTTTAGCAGATCCATCAGAATGTGGAGTAGTGTCCTTTCTGCTATAAGAGCTTTAGTATGAGACACAGAAAAGCAGACAATGTTTGAAAACTGCCAAAGCAGCGGTCACAAAAGCAGAGAAGCTCCATTCTGGCGGCCTTAGCCGAGACTGAGTGCTTCTTACAAAGCCATAAAGGAGCACTTAATCATAAGGCCATTACATGTATGTGAGAGAGAGAGAGAGAGAGAGAGAGGGAGAGGGAGCTTTATGGCTTGTGCTGTCATACAGAGCTTCATCAACTGTTTCTTCTCCTTTTGTCTGTACTGTAGAAAGTGATCAGTCAGGAAGAAAGATGGAGTGGGGGTGGGGGGTATTGTCCATCATCAGAAGAGCATGCTGGTGGGATGAATCGGCTGTTAGAAAGCCTGCAGAATAGAGAGCTAGAAAAGCAAAGCTGCATTCCATCCAAAAACCAGCTGCTAGTGCTGTTCTGCACTGCACTTTCTTCAAATGGTAATTAATCAGTCTTCATTTAGCAAACAACAACAACAACAACATTCTAGGCAGAGCTGCACAAAGACATGGCTGTGCCCCTGAAAAATTCTCTTGGTTGCTTACCCCCGACCCCATTACTGGATCCTCATGCAAATCTTAGTGACATCTGCAGCGGTCACTCTTAGTTAGGCCCAAGGCCTCGGAGGTTCCTGAAAAATCTCCACAAAGTCATCCAGTTCCACAGTGATAGAAACAGCTTATACCCAGTTCCAATACCGTGTCTGTTATAGTTTGGATATCGACAAAAATAAGTCCATATCTCACAATAACGTTCTCAAGGAACGTTCAGTTTCCAAGTACCACATAAACATACTACAGACCTCATAGAGACACATCAGCCAGAGAAATATATTCCACGTCATAAGTGACGTATCGCTGCTGTCAGAACAAAACCATCTCCAAAATGGTAACTTTACAGGAGAAGGAAAAAACCTACTTTACTTTTAATGTAAGTCAATGGAACCAGAATTCTCTCCAAGTCATTTTGGGCCGTTTCTTTTGGTCCTTTCATCTTGAAATTTACACATAATGTAAAGAGCAACAGATATTTTCAAATTTTCTCAAAAACTGAAAAACGAAAATGGAGATACGAGGTTTTGTCCTGACAGCAACGATATATTAAAGAAAAATATTCTACATTAAAACACTGAACACTGGAGATCATTCCTAACCTTTCAATATAGAATAAATCCTCTGAAATGTTTAAGACCATAGAGAATCTGATTGGGAAAAAGCACCAAAAACATGAATGAATAGACTTTTCCAGCAGCTCTCTGCTCTTAAAAGTTGGGTTAAATCACATGTGTCAGGCTCCAGTCCTTGCAGGCCAAAACACTACACACTTCAGTACTCTGCCTCATTATACACACCTGATTCAGCTCATCGGCTGATCAGCAAGGCCTTCATGAACTGAACTCAGAGCGATAGATGAGGGTAAACACTTGACTCCGCAGCACTTTGGCCTGGAAGGTCCCCAGTTTGACTTGTCTGTGTTATAGGGATCTTTGGAGCGATGATATCCTCAGATAAACCACTTTCATAAGTAATACTCCAGCATTTCAGTCTCCTAATCTCCATCTGCAGCATCTGTAGTATACAGTAGTGTGTACCACTGACAGTCATTTCAGTGCTTTTCTCATTACTTTACTCTGAATAGAAGGGAAAAGCGTTATTAATAGTTTTCTCCAGATACTGCAGATGGAGATTAGGCCTAAGACACTGGAATGAAATGGTTCTTCTATGGCATCACTCCAAACTCCAGACTTACACTTTTATATACCGTCGCTGTCCAAAGAAAAACAGGCATCTCCAAAACGGTTTACAGGAGAGGGCAAAAACGGGCTTTACTTTCAGTGTAAGTTAATGTAAAGAGGTTTTATCCTAAGCAGTTTTGGAGCATTTTTGTTGGTCTATTAGTCATGATTTTTTCCCACAATATAAAGAAAAGCAGCCGTGCTCAAATAATGTAGAAAAGTAAAAATCGAAAAAATGAAGATGGATTTTCTCAGGAAGCAACAATATGGCATGCATTTAAAATGCACCCATTCACCCCTTAGTTCACTCTAATGTAAGACCACCACTCATTTATTTAATATCCTGTCAATACTTGACCATTAAATACAAGTTATTCATATTTCAGCATCTGGCAAAAGTACAAAACATATTTAACAGAAAATTGCAGAGACGCCTCACCGACTGAATACAAAATCAATTATTTTCAGTACCTAGTGTGTCCACTCTGACTTTATTACAGCTTCCATTCTTTCCGGGAGATTTACTTTCAGATTCTCAAAGAAATCTGCAGGGATTTTTTCACAGCTCCACAATTCAGATAAGCAGAGAACAGTGTAAATAAAGCTGAGCTCAGCACTGTGTGCAGTAGATTTTTTCCTCTTATTGAGCCTCCTATAGGCCCGTGGCCTCACTGCCCTCTCCTGATCCACTCCTCTGGCCTTTAGTCCACTCTGCAGCCCGGCCTGCTGCGGCCAGCCTCTCCGGCTTTAATTAAGCTGTCAGAAGGAGGTGGAGAACAGAGGAAGGAGTCATTTGTATTAACCCTGAGAATCACGATAACAAAAGAACGCTGTAATTTTATATTAATTACTTCTCGCTCGTAACTAAACGTAACGGAAATGAGCGGAGAAGTTCTGTAAAAGTGCAGATGCTAAACTCACTTTTGTGATTGAAAGTTGAAGAGAAGAGATTTTGTTATGACAGGCTGTGTAGTTTAAATAGTACAGCACAGCGGCAGTGACACCCAGAAGGGGAAGTTCCTGAATTACCTCCGTTATTTTTTCATTTTTTAAGTTGTTTTCCCAGATGATTGCTAAGATGTTGCTAGGCCATATCACTATGGTATTCCAGATGGTTGCCATGGTGTTACAATGTTATCCCAGGTAGTTACTACAGTTTTTCTAGATCATTGCTGTGGAGGTGTGAAGGTATTACTAGGCCATTGTAATGGTATCCCAGGTGGTTGTTAAAGTGTTACAAGGCCATTGCAGTGGTATCCTAGGTGGTTGCCATGGTGTTACTATGTTATACCTGGGGGTTGCTAAGGAGTTACTAGGCCATTGTAATGGTATCCCAGGTGGTTGTTAAGGTGTTGCTTGGCTATTGCTATGTTATCCCAGGTGGTTGCCATGGTGTTACTATGTTATACCTGGGGTTTGCTAAGGTGTTACTAGGCCATTGCTGTAGTACCCCAGGTGGTTGCTAAGGTGTTACTAGGCCATTGTAATGGTATCCCAGGTGGTTGTTAAGGTGTTACTAGGTCATTGTAATGGTATCCCAGGTGGTTGCTAAGGTGTTACTAGGCCATTGCAGTAGTATCCCAGGTGGTTGCCATGGTGTTAGTATGTTATACCTGGAGGTTGCTAAGGTGTTCCTAGGCCATTGCTGTGGTACCGAAGGAGGTTGCTAAGGTGTTACTAGGCCATTGATATGACATCCCAGGTGGTTGTTAAGGTGTAACTAGGCCATTGCAATGGTATCCCAGGTGGTTGCTAAGGTGTTTGTAGGGCATTGCTATGGTGTCCCTGGTGGTTGCTAAAGTGGTCATTGCTGTGTTATCCCAGGTGGTTTCTAAGGCATGGCTAGATTTTTGCCACGGTGTCTAGGTGGTTGCTATGGTGTTGCTGTGCTATTGCTATGGTATTCCACGTGGTTGCTAATATGTGTGTAACTATATGCGAATACATATGTGTGTCTGAATTTAATGTCTTCTCAACATTCTTCCATTCATTATATCTGGGGGAAAGTCATTGTGTTTGAACGAATGCTGCATAAAAACTGTATCACTGTATCAGTCCTGGAAGCACAAGCACAGTATTCCCATATAGACTCAATTATCCTGCATAAGTTTTGTGGTTCTAGCTTGAAAACTATGGTCCCGTGAAAAAGCGTACAGGTGTAGAATAATAAAACGAAGAACAGTAACAAGAGTTCTAAATTATTCACGTAAATGAAGAAATGGAGTTATTTATTATATCACAGGTTAAGAGTGAGGGATGGAGTGAGATGTGAAGTGAGTTGGTAAGTTAGTGTGTTTAAAATAGAGAGATAAATGTTTTATATGTTAGTATGACAGGAGGAACTTCCAGCAGCCACTATTAGCCATTCTCACCAGCCTTAATGAAGAATTAGGCTCACAGAGTTATCTGAGTGAATTATACAGAGTACAGGTGGAGGACAGAGGAAGCAGAAAGAGAGAGAACAGAATGATAAAAGAATAGGGAGAGACAAATAAAGAAGAGAGAAAAGAGAGACAGAGAAAGGAAGAAATAAGGACAGAGAAGAGAGGAGAACAAGAGGAGATGGAGAGGGGGGCAGAGAGAGAGAAAGTGAAGAGGATGAAGGAGGGAAGTGGGAAGAGAGATGCAGAGAAAGTGATCACTCCGAGAATCAGAGACACCAACACAAACAGCCTGAGACCAATGAGAGAGAGAGAGAGAGAGAGAGAGTACTGAAGGGAGATGTGGAGTTTGTGTGTCTCAGAGAAACCTGTAGAAGTTGTGTTTTCTCAGTTGGGGGGGAGGCAAGTGGGGCAGCTGAAGTGACCCTGTAGTGTTTTTTTGTTTTTTATTTCTGACAGATGTCCTTTACCAGCATACCGACATCCAGAGTTGTGTGAGAGCACTGAGGGGAGAGAGAGAGAGAGAGAGAGAGAGAGACTGCGAGAGACTGCTGTGGAAATAGAAATCCAACAAAAAAGCTGAATATAATCTGAGAGTTTGATGGTATCTGTGTTTGTTTGCCCTTCCTGAGTGCCCAGCTGCCTCAGCCTCAGCCTTGGCCTCGTTCAGAAGCTCATCTGAGTGGAAGGAGCGTAAAATAAATCAAACGCTTTCAAAATACAACTTTTAAACAACTGAATTTGCAGCAAACAAATTCAAAGTATTTTTCACATTTAGCAATCAAATCCACACACAATGCTCAGATAATTGTATAATTGTATAATTGTTTCGATTCAAATCCTCAGATTTACTCAGTTCAGGTCTTGCTGGACCTCATCAGGCTGACGAAGAATAGTTAATGTTCCAGACAGACTGTTAGTTTGTTTGTTTGTTTATTTATTTATTTAGCCAACTTACCTCTCACTAGAACCACAACACTTTGCATGATTGGTAGAGCCTATACAGAAACAGTGCTCTAGCAACACCTTAGCAGCCACCTGGGATATCATAGCAATAGCAGTGGCATTGTAAACACCTGGGATAACATAGCAACAGCTTGCAACACCTTACCGACCACCTGGAATAACATGGCAGTGGTCTAGCAACACTTTAGCAACCACTTGGGATACTATGACGGTGGCGTAGCATCACCTTTACATCTCCCTGGCTGGGATGTTTTCTGGACGTCCAGTACTGTGCGAAGTCATGAGAAAAATCATATGTAAATCTATTCATCTGGAAATACAAAAAAGTAATTCTGAATGGAATGCTCCATTCTAGAAAAACTAGAACTTAGCCAGAATTGTTCACAGTGGTGGTGATAGGAACCAGACGTCCATCTCTAAAAGCTCCCTTACAGAAAGTTATTACATGGAATGGTTATGAATTCACTGCCTTAAACATTATTTTTGAGAAGGCTAAAGCCTAAAATGCATTTATTTGTAAAGTTACATTCTTTATTCATGCAGGGCGTTGCGAGGCAAAAAAGTCCCCAAAGAAAACTTTTTCAGATTTTTCCAGATTTATCACTATTTTATCATCATCAACATGACATATAAACACTCAGAAGACTCCTGTTGGTTCACTGGTGGTTCTGGATAGTAAATAAAATGTCTATATTAGTGTTGTAGTCATGGTGACCCCTGGTTCCTATCAACACCACTGTAAAGACCTCTGGGTCTATAAGTTTTCTACAGTGAACCATTTCACACCAAACCACTCTGAATGACTCTATGTCTCAGTGACTGAATTACGCAGGGAGAATTCTTCAAATGACGGTACTAAAATCGATTCTCTGGGAATGATTACCTCACCTTTCGATGTCAAACTAATACCATCTTAATAGTATAGCTAGTTTCGTAACCATGGCATCAAGCATGAATGTTTTCTGTAATGTTAGCCATCCAGCACACCGTGTTCCCTACAGGCTGTATTTGCGGTCCAGCTAGACTAATCTTGCCCACTCTTGTTCCCATAGATTCCCATTTACTGCTGAAAAAAGAGAAGCAGGAGAAATACCTGTTCCAAAGTTCAGAAAGTGAGTACAGAGATAGTGTAAACAGCAGCAGAGATACTGCTGGGATTTCAGAGATGCTGTAGATAGTGGAGGAACACAGTTTACAGAAGTTTAAGGTCCATGCTGGGTACAGATCAGAGTGTGGAGTGTTGGAACAGTATTATAGAGAATTGTAGAGATAACAGATGACAGCAAGTGCACTCTGGTGTAGGCAGTGTTCCTCAGCGCAGCGGTGGAGATTAGGTTTGGGACGAGGCCGCGGGCTGAGTGATGGGGACAGGGAACAGCTAGGTGTTCTGAACGTGCCTGTCTGGACGGCGTGATGGATAGACTCCGAGAGACGGAGGAGAGAGCGGTGGATGGAGGCTGCAGGCCACAGGGGCAGTGCCCACAGGGAAAAGGGAAGGGACATATCGGTCATGGGAACAAATGATGGCTCTGAGGTATTCTGGTGCACCGGTCAATTTTTAGCTTCCAATATGAATTCAAAGACGACCTTCCGCTGAACAATGGACAACGGAACAGTGGACCCTTTCAGACCGGTGATAATGTGTTAGCTGTCCAATTATCAATACGTGGACAAAAGTCAGGCGTCAAGATGTTTTTTACTGCCGATTTCATCTATGCAGCTTACGTTTGTTCGTGTTTATAGATATCAGTGGATCATACAGTGAGTGCATTTATATGCACTTAATAATCTGATAACTGCAGAAAATCAGATTTTGTAAGTAATCCGATCAATGCGTTTACATGCACTTGAGTAATCAGATAATGGGGAAACTCCAGGTCTACATGGGTCAGGCAATTTATGCTTTGCAACCAGCCAATAAACTCACAGAAGAAGACATGATGTAACGTAAAACTCAAAAAATCTGCTCTCAGAAAAGTGGACTGACCACCCCAGAGTCCAGACCTCAACATCACTGAATGTGTTTGATTACTTCAGAAAATGATCAACCAACTTCTAAGACTGAACTTTGGAGGTGTGTCTGCAGATTCTTTGAGAAACTGAAAGTGAGACTCCAGGAAACAATGGAAGCTGTAATAAAGGTACAAAGTGGACACACAGCATACTGCTTATTAAGGCTTTTGGATAATTTTCTGTTAGATAAATACTTTCTGCTTTTGTTCCTCCGATGTTTCCTTATTTACATTCCGGTAGTAAATTCAGACGACAGAAGAGAAAAAATGAAGCTGGGCAGAGGAGGGGTGTAAAGGTCAAAAGGCGCATTTGACCGCTCAAAAATGTGATTACACCTTTACTTCTTATTGCTGACTGTATAAAGGTATTTTCTTCTCACCTTAATAAGCTCCTGTTTTATCTCCTGCTTATCTGCATAATGTTCCTGTGTTGCGCAAGAGCAGCAGAAACTGTTAATTGCGTCTGCTGAGCTTCCACAGTTATCCGATCCGTGCGAAAAGCCGTGCTTTGATTGCCTCCTGCGTTTTTGCTGTTAATGTCATTGTGATGGTAATTGTGTCACCTCTTATCGGTGATTAGTTATGCAAGCGAGATGGAAAAAAAGGCCTCTAATCCACTATTAAAGCTGGAGTGTTTGCTCAGCCCTACGTGCCGAGGACTTGTGGCTTAGGCCCAGCTAGAGCTGAAAGCGCTGCTGGCCTTCGTCTTTGCCAAAGTCAGTGTCGCGAAAGAAATGTGAGAGAGTTTTATCAGCAGGATTGCAGAATGTGCCCCCCTGTGGAACCGCCGGGGATTGCACCAGGGGGGTCGTATAAAAGTTTTCTGTCTTGCGCGTCTTTCGTGATACTGAAGATAAGCATAGAAACTCTTTCCAGCTGGTGTCTTCAGGCGCAGAATGAAGACCTGTTTATTCATCAATACAAACACTAACTGTGCACCTAAGACTGGGAAAATTAAAAATGTTATCATTATAGTGGTACATCATGTTACCTTAGACACTTTTGAGTAATTGGTGGATAAAGTCTGTCATTCTACAACACTGAACAACTGTACAGATCACAAAAAGACAGATTTACACCTATTTAAAGGGCTTGTAAACAACAAAAAACAGAACAAAACCTCGTATCTCCATTTTTGTCGTTTTTCAGTTTTTGGCATAATTTGAAAATACCTGCTGCCCTTTACATTGTGTGTAAATTTCATGATGAATGGACCAAAAGAAACGGCCCAAAATGACTTGGAAAAATGTCTGGTTCCATTGACTTACATTAAAAGTAAAGTATGTTTTTCCTTCCCCTGTAAAGTTGCCATTTAGGAGATATGAGGTTTTGTTCCGACAGCAACAATATTTTAACTGTATAAACTCCATAGCAATAAGTCGTTTATTGGATGTCGGCCCATTTTATCATCCAATCAGAATGTTTGTAAACATACTGGTTGGCTGTTCTTCTTGCTGTTCTATTCGCATCTATTCAGCATGGAAGTAACTCAATTTATGGCAGAATTTGTGGGGGGACCCTCTGTCTTTGGTAACCCTTGCTGCTGAAGCCGCCGTTAATTTAGCAAATCTTTTACTCTTCCAGATGAAGATGAAGATACCCAGAGCTATTACATCACCAATTAGAGCACCACAATGTAAACTCGGATAGTATGGTGTTGTGTAGAGAGTTTGACATAAGGTGACATAAGCAAGTTAACAAGCTAAAGCTGTTTGCGTTTATGGTAGCGGCCACAGAACAAGCGTTTTTGCTCATACACTTCTGCCTTCTTTTAACTAAATACATGGGAAATATGTTAAGCACTGTTTAGTGCTTAAGCATCAGTGATCCGCAGTGACTACAACATCAGTGACTCGCTTTTCTGAACCATTATGTTCAGCAAAATTTAACAATGGATATTTTTAACTGTAGTTTGCTGTCTGTCTTTGAGCAGAGAGGTAAATGAAGTTTTAATTATTTGGGGACTTTTATTTTATGACAGATTGTGGAGAGAAATTTAAATATTCAGTGAATATCCAAATATAAAACCCACTTTACTGCTCTGTCCGTAACAGAAAAAGATTCTGCTTCTTTTAGTGGAAAGAATTTCTGATGTTAAAGAACATTGTCTATAATATTCGGAGCTGCTTTGCTTTACTTTCTTTTAGTTTGCAGAACTGTTGTATAAAAGCAACGCTTGAGGTCATGTGCTGTGGTGAACAAATAATAGTGTTTTCACAAATAACAATAATAATGCTATTATTTTATATTTAATACATTTATTTTTAGCAATTGTTTAATTTTACCTTCTTAAATATTGAACTGAATTCTATATGTTTCATCGTTGTTTTTAAATGTGATGCTGATGTTTTGCTGGTGTATTTTATCCTTTCTAGCATGAATTCTTTAAACATGTCATGTCATAAAAATGTGTTCAGGTATCGTGACGGTATGTTTATACATATCGCCCACCCTCACGTTCAGTTGTAATAGTAATAAACAGTGTGTATCTCTGTGTTTGTGTATCAGCAGTGACTCCTGTTTCTGACAGTGTTGTAGTTTGATCACATCTTCAGACTGAAGCTTATTTAGACCAGTTTAATCAGAAAACACGTCACTGTAAATGAGAATGACCCACCCGATTTACGTCTTAATGGAGTTTCTCTCTCTTTTCTCTTTCTTCCTCTTTATCCCTTTCGCCCTCTTCATATCTCTCTCTCTCTCTCTCTCTCTCTCTCTCTCTCTCTCTCCCCCTCGGTCTGTAGGTCAGGAGCTGCTGTATCGTACTCGTGAAGGTGATGTGGTGAAGTTCAATGTGGAAACAAATGACACAACAGTGCTGGTTCCCAACAGGAAGTTTGTGAGTCTCTCTCTGTGTCTCTCTCTCTCTCTCTCTCTCTCTCTCTCTCTCTCTCTCTCTCTCTTTCTCCCTCTCTCTCTCCTCTCTCTCTCTCTTTCTCCTTCTCCCTCTCTCCCTCTCTCTCTTTCTCTTTCTCTCTCTCTCACTCTCTCTCTCTCTCTTTCTCTCTCTCTCTCTTCTTTGTTTCTTTATCTCTCTCTTTTACTCTTTTTATTGTTTTCTTTCTTCCTCACTCTCTTACTTTCTACTACTTTGCTCTCTTTTCATTTCAAACTGTCATTTTTCTCTCTTTCTCACTCTTTCTCTGTCTATTTCTTTCTCACCTTCTCTTCTTTCTCTTTTACTTTTGTACACTCTCTATTCCTCTTTCTCACCTTAATTTCTTCATTTCTGTCTTTTTTATCTTTTCAGCTGTGATTTCTCTGTATCTTTACTGTCCTGCTCTCTTTCTATCGCTTCTCTCTTCCACACTCCCTTACTTTCTCGCTGTCTTTCTGTTTCACAGTCTATCATTCTCTCCCACTGTTTCTTTCTTTCTCGCCTTCTTTTCTTTATTTCTCTCTTTTTCTCTTTCTATCATTTCTCTCTTGCTCTGTCTCTTTTCTTTCTCTATTTCTCTATTCTTATTTCTTTGTTTCTCTTTTTCTAGTTCTTACTTTCTCTTCCTCTAATTTTTCTCTCTCTGACCCATTACTTTCTCTTACTTTCTTTCTCTCTTTAATTCTCCTTTACTCGTTCTAACTCTATCATTTCTCTCTCTTCCTTTTCTCTCACTCATTTTCTCACCTTTTCTGTTCTCTCACATTTTCTTTCGTACACATTTTCTTCTACTCTCTCTCTCTTTTCTGCCTTTTCCTCTTTCAAACATGAATTATCAGATGTGTAAGAGATCCTGTGCTTTGTCTGCAGGATAATACACTTTTCTCTCTCTCGCTCTCTCCCTCTCTCACTCGCTCTCTCTCTTTTTCCCCATACATTTCTCTTACTTTCTCGCTCTATTTTCATTCTCTCTACTATTTTAATTCTTTTTCTTTCTCTTTCTCTCATTTTCTCTCCAGCTGTGTCACTTTCTCTCTCCTTAGCTTCCACTTTATTTTCCTCCCTCTCTCTCTCTTCCCTTCACTCTCTCTCTCTCTTTTCCACCTTTCTTTTCTTTTAAACAAGAATCATTACTTGCTAAAAAGATCCAGTGCTCTTTCTGCAGAAGAAATTCTCTCTCTCCCCCACCCCCTCTCCTCTCTCTCTGTCAGCTCGTCAGCAGATCAAAGCTCTGGCAGCTTTTTTCCTTTTTTCTAATAAACGACATTCAAACGATCCATCATTAGCGGGACGTGCAGTTAGCTCGTTAGCGTGAGCCATTTCCCATCTCTCGCTCTCTCTCTCTCCTTTCTCTCTCTGCCTCTCTCTCTCTCTCACTCTCCCTATCTCTCTCTTTCTCTCTCTCTCTCTCTCTCTCTCTCTCTCTCTCTCTCTCTCTCTGTCTTTCTCTCTCTCTCTCTCTCTCTCTTCTTCTCCATCCCGTCGCTGCTGAACAGGCAGGATAAAGCGACACACAACATTATGTTTGTTCCAGGCCGGAGAGATTAATGTTTCGGCTGTTTCGTCGGCGGCTGGAATCCATCCGTCAAAAGCAGCGGTTTAAGCATTATTTTAATAGAAAGCTCATGCTTGGTTAAAAGCCTCATCTCCTTTCTTCTCCTTCTTCTGCGCTTTCCAGGAAATGTATAAGGCCAGCAAGTACGAAGTGTCTCCAGATATGAAGCATGTTTTGCTGGCCTACAACGTGCAGCCGGTAAGTGGAGTGTATGTGTGTGTGTGTGTGTGTGTGTGTGTGTGTGTGTGTGTGTGTGTGTGTGTGTGTGTGTGTACTTGATTTGTTGCATCTTCAGGACAAAACAATCCTGACATTGTAGTGCAGGGGTGTCCAGTCCTGGTCCTGGAGATCTCCCACCCTGTAGAGTTCAGATCCTTCACACCTGGTCCTAATGTTCACATCCTCCTGAAGGCCTTCATTACCCGGATCAGGTAGGTTTGGAGCCAAACTCTGCAGGGTGGTAGATCTCCAGGACCATGACTGAGCACCCCTGTTGTAGTAAAACCAGAGAAAATCAGTTCTAACCTACAGGTCCAACAAAATGCTCCAGACCTTGTAGATCTATATTACATATAGATACTCACATTTATATGTAGTGTATATGGATCATACACTATATGGCCAAAAGTACCCCTCCTAATTATTGAGTTCAGGTGTTTCAGCTGCGCATAGTCCTGCAGTCTCCATAGACAAACACTGGCAGTAGAATGGGTCGCACCGAAGAGCTCGCTGACTAAACATGACGCAGTCATAGGATGCCACCTTTCCCACAAGTCAGTTTGTGAAACTTCTGCCCTGCTAAATCTGCCCCATCAACTGTGGGTGCTATTATAGTGAAGTGGAAGCATCTAGAAGTAACAACAGCTCAGTCAGGAAACAGTAGACCACACAAACTCACAGAGCAAAGCCAACGAGTGCTGAAATGTGTATCACCAATCTTCTGTCGCATCACTCGCTACAAGGTCCTAAACTGCCTCTGGAAGCAACATCAGCACAAGAATTGTGTGCTGAGAGCTTCATGAATTGGGCTTCAATGACCAAGTAGATACACACAAGCCTAAGATCACACTGCGCAATACTAAGTGTTGGCTAGAGTGGTGTAAAGCATGCCGCCACTGGTTTGGTGGAGGAGTGTTTTTCAAGTTTAAGTGTGCTGCACAAAAAGCGCTGGGTGGTACTTGAGTGTACTAAAGTAAAACCACACCCTTACTTTTTCCCTCAACAATAGAATTTTCCTTAAATAATCCTGTAAGTATCTTAACCATCATTTCCGGTTTTTAAGGTAAAGAAACTGCTCCCTTAAAATTATCGGCCAATGCAGGAGGCTGAAGATATGGGTGTTTTGAGGCGTTTGATGAGGAGGATGTACCTCTGCAATTCTGAGCAATTAAAAAAAATAAAAAAAGTACAGATTTGACTGTTGCTAAATGCATAAACATCATGTTGGAAGATGAACTCACGTGCAACACTGTTAGCAGGTAAATACCTGTTCTTGACACATTTCTGTGAGTCCTTGCATCAAAATGAATGCCTGTTTTAGTGAATGTAGGGCTACGTACCGAAGGAAATAATGTCTTCAAAATAAGTTAAATGTACATGAATTATATAGATAAGTAGGTACTTTTTCCTACACTAGCGACGCATGCTCAGACTGGGTGTTGTGAGTTGTGGTAGCCTATCCGGCCTTCATGGCAGCAGCCATGAAGTAAAGGAATTTTTGGTTGTTAACAGCCAGACGATAATCCAAATTCTATCTTTGTTAAAAGAGAGATTTTATTTTAAGCTGTGAGAAAAGCTTCACTCTGCTCTGCTCCCTTAAAGTCACTGGCCAACAAAAGAAGCTGAAAAATCTCAAACATTAAAACAGCAAACCAGAGTTATTTTGCACGACAAGAGGTACAATCTTAAAAAAGATGGTTCTTCAAGAGTTCTTTAGCAAAGACAATGGTTCTGTTTAGAACCATGAGTTCTATATAGAGCCATTTCCTGCTTAAATGGTTCTTTGCATGGTGAAATAGTTCTTCAGATTGATGGAGAATGTGTTGTGTGTGGTTATATATAGATCCTTTTGAAAATGGTTCTGTGTAGCACCAAAATGGGTTCTGCTGTTGTTACGATGTCAAGCTTGTAACAGTAAAAGAACCCTTTTTCATGCTATATATAGAACCATTTTCAAAAGGTTCTATATATAATCATATACAACACATTCTCCATCAATCTGAAGAACTATTTCACCATGCAAAGAATCTTTAAATCATGTAAAGGGTTCTTTAAGCATTCATGGTTCTATACAGAACCATTATCTTTACTAAAGAACCCTTGAAGAACCATGTTTTTTAATAGTGTAGGGTGATGTTAATGCCACAGCATCCAAAGACATTTTAGACAATTATATGCTTCCAATTTTTTCCAATTTTTTTAATGCTTTCCAACTTTCCCCAACGTTTGGGGAAGAACCTTTCCTGTTCCAGCGTGGCTGAGCTCCAGTGCGCAAAGCAGCTCCATAAATACATGGTTTGACCAGTTTGGTGTGGAGGAACTCCAGTGGCCTGCACAGAGCCCTGACCTCAACCCCACTGAACACCTTTGGGATGAACTGGAATGTTGACTGTGATCCAGGCCCTCTCGTCCAACATCAGTGCCTGATCTCACAAATGCTCTTTAAACATGAATGGGCACAAATTCCCACAGACTCACTCCAAAATCTTGTGGAAAACCTTCCTAGAAGAGTGGAGGCTGTTATAGAGGGGCAGCTCCATGTTATTGCCTGTGGTTTGGAATGGAATGTTCAACAAGCTTATATATGTGTGATGGTTAGGTGTCCACATACTTTTGGCCATATAAACTGAGTTTATGTATGACATGCATATAATAAATATTATTCTTACACAGTTGGGGTACATTGTGTGGCTCTCCACAAAGAGAACCTCCAACAACTGCAGCTTATATAATACAGAAGGATGAGGAGCGAAGCTGAGCAGCAGGAGACTCAGAGTAATCATATCACAGACACAACACCTGCCGGAGAAACACACTTCACCACTTTATCACAATCCAACAAGGCAGCTGTTGTTGTTTGTTGGATCGTGACGAGGCAGGCTTTTTGTTGGATCGTGACGAGGCAGACTTATTGTTGGATTGTGACGAGGAAGGCTTATTGTTGGATCGTGACGAGGCAGGCTTTTTGTTGGATCGTGACGAGGCAGGCTTTTGTTGGATTGTGACGAGGCAGGCTTTTTGTTGGATCGTGACGAGGCAGGCTTTGTTGGATCGTGACGAGGCAGGCTTTTTGTTGGATCGTAATGAGGCAGGCTTTTTGTTGGATAGTGACGAGGCAGGCTTTTTGTCGGATCGTGACGAGGAAGGCTTATTGTTGGATCGTGACAAGGCAGGCTTTTTGTTGGATCGTGACAAGGCAGGCTTTTTGTTGGATTGTGACGAGGCAGACTTTTTGTTGGATTGTGACGAGGCAGACTTTTTGTTGAATCGTAACGAGGCAGGCTTTTTGTTGGATTATGATGAGGCAAGCTTTTTGTTGGATTGTGACGAGGCAGACTTTTTGTTGGATTGTGACGAGGCAGACTTTTTGTTAAATCGTGACGAGGCAGGCTTTGTTGGATCGTGACGAGGCAGGCTTTTTGTTGGATTATGACAAGGCAGGCTATGTTGGATCGCGACGAGGCAGGCTTTTTGTTGGATCGTGGCGAGGCGTATTTTTATTGGGGCAAGGCTTATATGTGTGCACTGGAATGAGTTTTTGGTGTGTACTGGGCCGAGTCAGTTTTTTGATGTATTGAGAGGAGGTGGTTCTTGTTGAATTGGGACTAGGCAGTTTTTTCGGTGTACTGGAAATGACAGTTATTGTTGGATTGGGACGAGGCAGGTTTTCTTTGCTGAATTGGCACTAGGCTGTTTGTGTGTTAGCGTGATGCAGGACTCGTTGTATTGAGTGAAGCAGGATTGTTTTGGTGGGAAGTCATTTTTTAAAGTATTGAGGAGAGGCAGTTTTTGTTGGATTGAGACGAGGCCGTAGTCCTCCTGCTGGTGACAGAGAGTAGTTGTGATTAGACCACCTGTCTCTCTGGACTGAACATACAGTTCAGAAGTGTCATCGGCACACACACACACACACACACACACACACACACACACTTGGCAGAGAGAGGAGACTGGAAGACACAAGGGGTGTGGGGGTGTGTATATGTGTGTGTGTGTGTGTGTGTGTGTGTGTGTGTGTGTGTGTGTGTGTGTGAACTATTTCGTTATTCTATGTCCGTCGCAACATTGCTGTGATGGATGACAGCTCTGTCCCCCAGCTGTCATTGCGCACACACACACACACACACAAACACACACACACACACAAACACACACACACACACACACACACACACACACACCCCTCCTCCCTCTGACTCTGCCACACTGTTGCCTGCCCTTCACAGAGGATCTCTCTCTCTCTCTCTCTCTCTCTCTCTCTCTCTCTCTCTCTCTCTCTCTCTCTCTCTCTCTCTCTCTCTCTCTCTCTCTCTGTACAGGTGTAGCATGCTAATCCTCACTAATGTTTACTCCTCTTCTACATCACGTGTGTCAGTTCTGTGCCCTTATGGGCCCCATATGCTACATTTTTCTTGTATGGTGTTTTTTCCTTTGAGGTCCACTTAACATAACATTTGTGTGGTTTATGGACCCAAACTGTCCATTTGTTCTTTTATAACCATATTCCATAGACCTCTCTTTATCTCCTAATATTAAACAGTCACTGTTCCTCTAAGACTGATATAAGTAAATGAGCTCTGTACTGATTGGCTGCCGTGGATTTTTGCCTCATTCAAAAGTTTTTGAAGCTTGGATTCCATATACGGACTGTATGAACTGGAGAGTGAACGTTTTGAAGCTTTAACAATGTTTACATATTTCCTCAAACTCTTATTCCATGAAAAGTGAATAAGAGTTGGTGTTTCGTTTTGTGGGGCCTTTAAAAGGTGGTACATTTTCCTCTGTGGTCTGTAGGTTCTCAAGAGAGCAACATAATAATGATTTATGGTGCTTTTAATATTGATTATAATCACATTTGATTGACCTTGCTGAAGATGTGGTTGCCAGGTACTTTAAAATGCTGCAGTGCAGTCACTTCATTGTTGATATGTGTGTGTGGTTATTACATTCTGAATACACAAACACAAAAGAGAAAAGGAAAACAAAGAAACAACTGATCAACAGTGAATCAGGATTAATGTAGCTTGCACATAATAATAATAATAAAAATAATAATAATAATAATAGTCATAATAAGTAATATTATTATTATTAGTAGTAGTAGTGTAGTAGTAGTAGTTTGCTATTATTTAAAATGTTATTTTTAATTCTTATTTATTATTATTAATTATTTATGATTATTTATCCTAATCTAACTTTTAATGTTTAATTTGTTTATTTAACTCTCCTAATTAAATTTCTCATTTGATTTTTAATTTGATGATTTTCTCTTGTAAATTTATTGTTTTAATCATGTTTTTATTGTGTTTAATGTTGTTTTTAATTACGTTTTTCTATTTGCATTTACTTTTTTAAACCACTTTGTATTTTCTGACTTTTCCCCTTTGTAAAGCACTTTAAATGACAGCAGTGAATGAAAGATGCTATATAAATAAACTTGCCTTGCCTTATTAATAATACTTAATTTTTTTTATTTAATTACTTGTATGGTTTCATAAAAATTATACCTGGATCAGCTCCAGTGGTGTTTGTTTGTTTGTTTGTTTATTTATTTACTTGCTTACTTACTTACTTATTAAACTGCCCCATCTCTCTCTCTCTCTCTCTCTCTCTCTCTCTCTCTCTCTCTCTCTCTCTTTCTCTCTCTCTCTTTCTCTCTCTCTCTCTCTCTCCCCTGCAGGTCTATCAGTACTCCTTCACTGCGTACTACATCATCTGTAGTTTGGAGACCCCGTAAGTATCCTTCTCCCCATTTCGCCACCTAGTGGCAGAGAAACACAACGCTGTGCGCTCACTAGTTTCCTCCATGGCTCGTGAGGACAGAGACGTAGAGCTGATGTCACCCGTAATTCTGAGGCCTCCAGCGAGCAGCTCCTCTCTAACTAACGGTGGAGGACAGACGCTGAATTTACAAGCTCGTAGGTTGAAATGCTGACAAAGGGAGCCGCACCGCTGCCTGTAGTGTACGACCCCACACAGAGATATATACACTGCAGCTGCTGCTGGAGTCCAGCTTCAGCTCCAGCCAGTCGGTACCAGATAAAGTCATGAATTACAGTGTTGCGCTTCACTACGTTTCCCTTTTAACGGCGGTTATTTATGTAAGTTGCTTATTGTAAGTTTTCTTTTACCTGAGTTTATTTCTAAAGTATTCAGTGCATCGATATTGATTAACCATTACTGATTAAAATAAATCTCTGCTTTTCACAGCTCAGCTTTCAACCTGTAAAAGCCATCAGCTGGCTGGCCTGCTAACCTGATACTATCTAGTTTGTTTTAAGCACGTCAGCTCATTATTAAACCTAAATCTGTTCAGTCGTTGCCTGTTAGCTAGACAGTTTAGCTAATATTAGCTATAAGGGAAGCTTACTGGCTGTAACTTTAGTCATTTTCTTAAAAAGTACATTTAAATGTATTGTAGCATCGGCGTAGAGTGAAACACAGCGGAGGCCATGATTCCACCAAAAGAAGTGCTCTTTATTAAACACCTGCAGCCAGTTGCACCAGTTGAACGTTCAATCGTAGCCTAGTTTGAGCGTAAACTGCCACTACGTTCAGGTTTACGAGCTACTACAATTTAACCAGTTGCACCGAGTACCATAGTTTCAACGTAGCTTTAAGTTATACCTTAAAATTTACACGCACCCTATAGTCGGTGTGAGTTCTGCTGTGAAAAAATCAGTTAAAATGGCAGTTAAAATTTGATCAATGGGAAAACGGAATACATCTCAGTTTGCGTCGGCGACCAGTTCTGCAGGATGGATTACACCTGTTTTCGGTCTAGCCACAGATCTGCAACATAACACAGACAGTAGCAGAGCCCTGAGTCTTGTGTCTGGCACCGAGATATTTTGCTACGGGGTCGTTCCAAAACAGGTGGGTGACTCAAGTATACAAGTCAACTGTGTGCGAAGAAATAACTGCATCAGTGCTCAGGTTGTGTCTGATGCTGATCTTTTTAAAATATAACTAACATTGCTAACATAATATTTTTTTTTGCGTTCAGCAGATTCAAATGATGATTATATTCGTCACAGCTTCGCTAAGGTGCCAACCGTTCATTGATTAACTGCCTTTAAAATATTGTATGAGAGGTTTGAACATTGAAAAAAAGAGCAGAACAGAATAATCACACGTGAGAGACGGACGCTTTGAGGACACGACTTTATCATAAAACAGTCTCTTTTTGAATTAGAGCTAATACGGCTGACACACCTTAAACAAAGTAAACGTGGCACGGAAAGAGAGAAACACAAGTGATTTACTGTGAAGATCATACATGTAATGTTTCCTGTTTATGTCAGGTGTCGTTATTGATTTGGCTGCAGAGTGAAAACGTCACTCTGTGTGACAGTGTTTTAATCTACGATCACTACTACACTCGCTCTACTAGTTAAGATGTACCATAAGTGGTGGGCTTCCGAGTGGCGCAACCGTCTAAGCGTTGGCCCTATCATCAGGAGATCGCGAGTTCGATCCCTGGTGATGCTACAGCCATCCGTAGCCGGGAGTCCGAGAGAGCACAATTGGCCTCGCTCTCTCTGGGTGGGTAGGATGGCCCCTCCTTCTCTCCCCATCACTCACTCAGCGCGATGCTAGTCGGCGCAGGCGTCTGTTAGCTGACGTAACAGATCTGGCGGTTGGCGCTTTCCTCCGAGCGTGTTCAGCTGTCCAGTGACGTTGCGTGAGCAGCAGCTCGAAAAGAAAGCGGTGGCTGGCTTCACAGGTCTCGGAGGAAGCCTGTGTTAGCCTTCACCCTCCTAGCGTTGATAGCATCGTGTGATTGGGGGAGTCCTAACTACCAGGGTGGAATTGGAGACGACTAAATTGGGGAGAAAATCGGGGTAAAAATTAAGATGTACCGTAAGTGTTTGTGGTGCAACTGAAATTCTGTGTCGCTAGTTTTAAACTAACTACTCTCAACGAAAAGTTTGAGATCTTACGATTGAACTTACATCCAGCAGGTGCACCTGGCTGCAGGGAAGACAGGCACATATAGAGCACTGAACGCACAGGGGAGGCCACCATTCACCATACACTTCACCCACACAGTGACCCCCACACACAGCACAACACAATAAACTCATACCACATACCTTCAACTGATGAACATAAACAACATTGAAGACCCTTTTCCAGAAGGTGCACACCTCCCGTGATTCTCCTCACGAGTGTCTCAAACAGGAGTTCTCAGCCTTTTCAATTTCAAGGCCCACCCCCACTGTTTATCGCTAGAAAGTACGAAGGCCCACAAGTTAATTTTTCAGTAAAAAAAAAAATCTATTTTTGGGAAATTCTCAACACAGCTATGTTTGGGTGCCTATCCACACAATATGCAACACATATCAGTGAACATAAAACTTATCAACAGAATGGAAATTAAGTATATTGTTCTTAAAACACATTTGTTATTTTTTTTCCCACTGATTTTTATGACAATATGCCATCTCCGGCCCACTGTGGACCACTGGCGCCCCTCAGTATTGGCCCAAGGACCACCAAAGGGTGCTTGAGAAACCCTGGTCTAGAGGCCAGTGCCAGCCAGTAGCAGGTCGCTACAGTATTCATGTAAATTTGCACTACAGTAGCGGTGCTCAAACTTATGAGCATACAGTGCTCATAATTTGGGATTTTCAGAGTTCAGGCTGATATCTGGGCTTTGGTAAGACAATAGAACTGCAGCAGTCAGTAGAAAGGCAGCAGACAGGCCATCAGATCGGGAACAGGAGAGCGTGACAGGTCTGTCTGTCTTTATCTGTCCAGCATTCTGTGTTTATGGGTTTATCTGTATTCTGGCTTTGTGTGCTTGTCTCCGTCTGTCAGTCTGCTTGTCAGTCTGTTCATCTGCCTGTATTTGGTCATGAAAACCGTCTAACTCCATTTGTTCTGTTTTTTAACACCATTTGAAAACATAAGACACATTTATAGGAGTTAAAGAGGAATTCCACCATTTTTTTTTTTTAAATTCTGCCTAAATAAATGATTAATGCACAAACGAAGTCATTCAGAGTGGTTTGAAGAGTCGAGTTTAGTGCCTCTAAAAGCTCCCACACAGAAGGTTATTGCATAGAATGGTTACAGATGCGCTGCCCAGGGATGCGGGAAGGTATTATAATTTAGGTTTGGTGCTTTTAAGCAGCAAATATGTGATGTGAAAAATGATGTCATGCAGCATTGTTTGCCTTTTTCCCATGTTGATTTTTTTGGTAATTCACATTAAACAGAGCGTGTCGTAATGTGCTATAATGAGGCGAGAGGCAACTGTATATGCATATAACTGACACATCAAACCGCTGATGCACATCCTCGCTTTGCTCTCTCATTCTGAACGGACTTCATGCAAATGAACTGAGCGGCGACCAATCAAATTGTTGATGTGTGGTGTGCTCTTCACAGGGAAACGTGGATGCTGAATCCTCCAGAAGTGCGAAACGCTCATCTTCAGTATGCTGGATGGGGGCCACAGGGGCAGCAGCTGGTAAGGATCCCACAGTCTTTCACACCTACAGCGTCAAGTGCCTTCTCTATACACAGGTATAAGCAGGGGTCTTTCTTTAGTGTCACATTTCCTCTGGATTAAGTTTTAGCAGAGGCAGTGTAAAGGGAGCCTGCCCACTTCTGATTGGTTGGCGTTACTGGTACTGAGAGCTGATTGGTTGGTATTGCTGCTACTGAGCGCTGATTGGTTGGCGTTACTGCTACCGAGAGCTGATTGATTGGCGTTACTGCTACTGCGTGCTGATTGGTTGGCATTACGCTACTGCATGCTGATTGGTTGGCATTACTTCTACTGCGTGCTGATTGGTTGGCATTACTGCTACTGAGTGCTGCTTGATTGGCGTTACTGCTACTGAGTGCTGTTTGGTTGGCATTACGCTACTGCGTGCTGATTGGTTGGCATTACTTCTACTGAGTGCTGATTGGTTGGCATTACTGCTACTGAGTGCTGTTTGGTTGGCATTACTTCTACTGCGTGCTGATTGGTTGGCATTACTTCTACTGAGTGCTGATTGGTTGGCATTACTGCTACTGAGCACCGATTGGTTGGCATTACTGGTACTGAGCGCCGATTGGTTGCCGTTACTGCTACTGAGAGCTGATTGGTTGGCATTACTGCTACTGAGCGCCGATTGGTTGCCGTTACTGCTACTGAGAGCTGATTGGTTGGCATTACTGCTACTGAGTGCTGATTGGTGGATGAGCTGATCAGCTCATCAGCTGAGTGAAGCAATTTGTACTTACAGACACTATGAATATACATGAGAATATACATACTCAACTGGAGTTCAAAGGCTCTCAAAAATATAACATATTATGCTGTTCTACACTTTTACTACAGTTTCACACAAAAGCTCAATATGAACTCATTCGTTTTGGACTCGCTTGAGAAAACCCTCCACAAACCCTCCACAAACCTGGAAGACCTTATTGAGTGGCTGTTCTCCTCACTACGCCTTATCTGGTTTTAGCCCTCAATCTAAAGTCCAGAGCACCCGACCCAACATTCTCCACCAAATGACCAACAAACCCAGAGGCTGCGTTAGTCTGTTATTCCTGTGTGTGATTGTTTAAGTATCAAATCATTTCTTCACATAAATAATTATTCTCAAAATAATTATTTCCCATTTGCAGTGTTCTAGAATGTTCTCCCCCATTCATGCTGTTCTGGAATGTTCTCTCTAATTCACACTGTTCTGAAAGGTTCTCCTCTTTTTTGTGATATTGCTCTTGGCACTACTGATATTACAGAGCCTCTCACAAATCACTATATGTGATATTGTGCTCTGACCCGTCTCAGACACTCTAGATGAGTTCCCGTTGGTGTCTAGATCAATCAGCGTGTTCAGATGATCTAACACGCATAGATCGTTTTGGTTAAAAGTAATTCAGACCCGTCTGCCGAATGTCACACTGAGGGTTCACCATTTTCAGTATATTGTAATTTACACTGTACATGCGGTATTCGTGAATTTAATTGCAGTGTGGAATTCTGTTCATATCATACAGCTCTGCTCCCAAAATTTACCACAGCTGGGTCTAATATTCAGAGGCTCCTCTGTATTATAATAAGCTGTGGTTTGTGTGGATCTGTGGGCGGTCCCAGGAGGAGCACTGTCTCCCCTCGGGCCATACCCAGGAGAAATGTGCAAAAATAAAACAAAGGCATGCATGATTGAGTTTTTGACCTTTGATGTCCTCCTCCTTTGATGACCTTTGATCTTTCCATTTACCAACTATCAGCTTTCACAAATATGACAGAACTCACTTCTTTAATCACTCGCTGATTGGTTGACATTACCGCTACTTAGAGCTGACCGGTTGGCATCACCACTACTGAGAGCTGATTGGTTGGTATTGCTCTTACTGAGTGCTGATTTGTTGGTATTGCTGTTACTGAGTGCTGATTGGTTGGTATTGCTGTTACTGAGTGCTGATTGGTTGATATTACTGCTACTGAGTGCTGATTGGTTGGTATTACTGTTACTTAGAGCTGATTGGTTGGCATTACTGCTACTGAGTGCTGATTGGTTGGTATTGCGGTTACTGAGTGCTGATTGGTTGGTATTGCAGTTACTGAGTGCTGATTGGTTGGTATTGCTGTTACTGAGTGCTGATTGGTTGGTATTGCTGTTACTGAGTGCTGATTGGTTGGTATTACTGCTACTTAGAGCTGATTGGTTGGTATTACTGCTACTGAGTGCTGATCGGTTGGTATTGCTGTTACTGAGTGCTGATTGGTTGGTATTGTTGTTACTGAGTGCTGATTGGTTGGTATTACAGCTACTTAGAGCTGATTGGTTGGCGTTACTGCTACTGAGTGCTGATTGGTTGGTATTGCAGTTACTGAGTGCTGATTGGTTGGCATCACCACTACTGAGTGCTGATTGGTTTGTATTGTTGTTACTAAGTGCTGATTGGTTGGTATTGCTGTTACTGAGTGCTGATTGGTTGGTATTGCTCTTACTGAGTGCTGATTTGTTGGTATTGCTGTTACTGAGTGCTGATTGGTTGGTATTGCTGTTACTGAGTGCTGATCGGTTGGTATTGCTGTTACTGAGTGCTGATTGGTTGGTATTGCTGTTACTGAGTGCTGATTGGTTGGTATTGCTGTTACTGAGTGCTGATTGGTTAGTGAACAGGTCAGTAATAAGCTAATTTTACTGAACTAATCAGCTTTTTAAATAATTGTCAGGACTATTTAAGATAATAGTGGACCAACAACACTTTGTCCATCAATCTGAATAATAATTTGACCATGCAAAAAAACGTTTAAGCATGAAATGGCTCTTCGTGTGTTCATGGTTTCATATAGAACCATTGTTTTTACTAAAGAACCCTTGAAGAACCATCTTTTTTAAGAGTGTAGAGTATGAATGGGGAGATCTTCTGGGCAGTTAAGTAAGAGATTTCTGACTCATAGTAGCTACAGCTTATAGAGTTCCACTGCTCCACGGTCTAATACAGGGGGACTTTATACCTCTCTAGCTGATGCTTGGCACTGAGTGTGGTGACCTTAGGCTCATGTGCAGCTGCTCTAAAGCATCTCATTCTGTTGGTCAGTGCTTTTTATTGGAGACTGTGCAAACTGTTTGAATGCCTTTGTCAGCATTGGTGCACCTTAAAGTACTGTAGCTGCAGTCCCTCGTTAGAAGGGCTGTCTGGACCGATGTGCAGTTTTCCAGACCATTTTCTCAGAAGACAGGGCTGTGAAGCAAGAGCACTCTCAACCACAGTAAAGCAGGAGTAGAAGAAGGTGCCTGATTCATGAGAGTCACAGCTTGGGGTGAAAAATACTGCGCATGGAGAGAAGTCTTATTTTTATAGCCCTCGGCCTTCTACCAGAGGGGAGGCAATGAAAAAGGGCTTCCCAGGATGAGAGTGATCATCAGAGATCTTTTTAGCTGCTCTAGATTTATATACATCTGACATAACCGCTGGAAGAGGGGGCAATGGGGTACTGCAGCAGCCCCTGTGGCTTCAGGGTGTGTACTGAGTTGTTTTGGAGCATTGTTAACACTTGCAGTGGTGCTTTTGCTATGTGTTGCATTTCCTCGGTCACAATATTCGTCATTTAAATACCTGAAATCTGTAGAATTCAGCAGAAATATGATCTGATTTCGGCAGTAATCTGATTATTTAAGCAGTCATGTAAACAGCATGCTCTGATATCTTATATGCGGTTCAGCCTTTAACAATAGATTCACAAACTGATCTGATCATCAAATGGTCATATGTGAAAATTCATCTTTTTTCCCCCAATTTTCTCCTAGTTTAGAAGTGTCCAATTCCACCCACTAGTTAGGACGCCCCCAGTCATACATACCACCAGCACTAGGAGGGCGAAAGCTAGCACAAGCTAGCATTGCGCTGGGTGATGGGAGGAGATGGGGGACCATCCTACCCACCCAGAGATCGAGGTCAGTCGTGCTCTTTTAGACTCCCGGCCATGGGTGGCTGTAGCATCACTGGGGATTGAACTCACAACCTCCTGATGATAGGGGCCAGCACTTAGACGGTTGTGCTACTCGGGAGTCCCATGGAAATTCACATTTAAACAATTATTATTGAAACTGCAATATAGCATAAAAAAGTCCGCAGATAGACACACATTTCCAACCTGATGTACACTGTTAGAAATAAAGGTACTGTTCAGGTACATTTTTCATTTATTAAGGTACAAACAATGTAGATGTTCCCTCAAAGGTACAGCAGTGGTTTTAAGGTCTGATTGTGAACCTTAAATAAGTTTTTCCAGGTGAAAAGTTTTGTATTTGTTCCTTTTCATAACCGAATGTTTTAAAACAGAACAGTAAAATAAAAGCCTGGAGACGTGACGGGGTGTGTGGAGTCAGTACAGCTTAGAACATATCATTTCAGTGGATTATGGTTCAGTTATGTTCCCTGACTAAAGGTACTGAGATGTATCCTTGGGGGTCCCACCCCATTGATGAGAGGGGCATCGCCCCAGAGACAGTTTACTACCTTTATTTCTGAGAGTGTACGAATGTAGGAGCGTTCAAACTTTTGCACACGACTTTGCATCTAATGTCATTTATGTTAAATTGTAAAGAGTAATATGATATCAATAGGCTACATGACAAATAACCCATGGCCTACATGAGACAACAATCAAGACTTTCTTAAGAGAATATTTCCTACATCGTTCTATATAGAGTTATAATATTTTATTAACAGGTAACACATAGGGAACGTGATGTATTTCCAGCCCTGATTCTGTGTAATCTTAGCATGTTTACCTCATCTGTTCCTGAAGTAATCACACTGTCTGTAGGAGGGCCGACATATAAAAGTCATCGCACAACCAAGAGTGATTATAATAAAGTGCATTTTATGGTATAATTGCAGTCATAATTTCAGTGCAGTTAGCCAGATTATTCTGAAGAGCTGATGTTTTCACTTGATTTGAAACAGTTTGAGTTTTACTTACTTAATTACAGCCTGTGACTGTGTCTGTACATCACACTGTGCGTGAGTATTTAAAGACGTAATATGTACAAAACAAAGTACAAATTAGTGAATTAGCACTGACACCACATCATTTCAGCAGATGTTTTTGAGGTAATAACCCAAATATTTTTTTTTTTTTTTTTAAGAATTGAGGTGGTTTGTTGAGTAAGTAGAAAGAATGCTGGGCATCTTATTTCTATACATGTGAAAAAATAGTTTTGCATCAGCTGGAAAATGAACATTTTATTCAAAGTTAAATAGAATTTGTTACCATCATTATTCGTTTTATTAGCAACTAGTTACCACTATAAGTACTACCTTATTACCTATTAACAACTACAAAATTAGCATGTAATTTTTAGGTTCAAGTACATCTGGTTACTGTAATATCACCATGTCATTACCACCTTATGGTCACTAAAGTAAAATACTACCAACATTTCCTATCAAAATCGGTGATCATTAGGAAAATGTCCTAATTGTTGCTGCGTGAAAAAGGCCCTGATGAAGCCTGCAGGACTGGACAGTGCAGACGCAGCCCTGAACTAGACTGAGATGCATGACAGCACAGTTAGTTCAATGATAGCAACATAAAAAGGAGACAAAACAGAATACACAGAATAGTGAAGCCTGTCAGTTGCCTTCGGAGGTACATATGTTGGGTTGCCTTTATGGTGAATAACATATTCTCATCTTTTCTGAAATCATGAGCCCAAAACAGTTTGACTCACTGCCTCGTGGTCCATCGATCTCCAGAGGAAGAAGCCGTGAGTGATTCTCCTGAAGTCAATGGCTGTTTCAGCAGCGCTGATAGCATTGATTTGCAGGCTGTTGTGATTCTACAAAGAGAATCAGACCATCAATGGAGATGAAACCAATCATCTGGTGTCATCTGCGAATATTAGAACTTTAACAGATGGATCACCAGAAGGGCAGCCGTTTACATAAGGAGAGTGAAAGCAGGACAGGCTGGACTCGTCCCTGTGGAGCACCAAAAAAAATCAGATCTGGGATGTGGGGAGGTGTTTCAAGTGGGGGCTGCTGGTATACGTGATGTATGCAGCAATGCTGTGCAAATTGATATGACAGTTACATTTACGTTAGTTACAATTCTAGTTACGTCAGTGACAGTTACAGTTACATTATGCATGACCAGTTACATGTTTTGATGATTTTCTAAGTGAAAATGAATTAAACACAGCCTCTGCAGAGACACACTTAAATACGGCATTTTTCCACACAATAAGGGCACAATTTCTATGTATGTGATCAGTTTAACACGTTAGGAGGATTAAATATACAATATGCTGTAACTTTTGCACAGGCCACAGACCGGGGCTTACAAACTGTATATCTGACACATCAACCTGCTGATGCTCGCTCTGCTCACTCTGCTCGCTCTGCTCGCTCTCCACCTGGATAAACTTTATGCAGATGAAGCGAAAGGCGACCAATCAGGTTGGTGATTTGTGGCATAATAAGTTTAGACTGTCCAAAATTAGACCTGATTTGGACTCTACACTCTCAGAAATAAAGGTAGTAAACTGTCTCTGGGTCAGTCCCCCTCTTGTCACTGGGGTGGGACCCTCAAGGGTACATCTCAGTACCTTTAGTCAGGGAACATAACTGAACCATAATCCACTGAAATGATATGTTCTAAGCTGTACTGACTCCACACACCCCGTCTCGCCTCCAGGCTTTTATTTTACTGTTCTGTTTAAAACATTTGGTTATGAAAAGATACAAATACGAACTTTTCACCTGGAAAAACTTATTTAAGGTTCACAATCAGACCTTTAAACCACTGTTGTACCTTTAAGGGAATATTTGCATTGTTTGTACCTTGGTGAACAAAAGATGTACCTGCACAGAACCTTTATTTCTAACAGGGTACATGCGATAGGTGCAAGCAAGACCCTGCGAGTTTACTACTTATGTTTTGCCCAAGATTATATCATATTTGGAAATCTATTTTTTATACTCTCTCTAAAATTTTGGAAGAACCAATAAGCTACCCTCCTTATATTGCATTATTCGGTGTTGCACCACCAGATACCCAAATAAATAATTATAAATGCAACATATTGGCCTTTTGTACTTTGTTGGCCAGGCGGTTAATATTGCGTAGGTGGAAGGACCCTCTTCCCCCTAATTATTCTCAGTGGATCAAAGAGATTATGCAATATCTCAAGTTGGAGAAGATGAGATACTCTCTTCAAGGATCTGTAGAGATTTTATAGGATTTGACAGCCCTTCTTGATATGTGTGGATAAACTGAAAGCCGAAAATGTTGCTCCATAATATGTATTTATTTTAAATTACAATATTTCAGTTCTTTCTAAAAGCTGTAAAGAATCTATACAGTTTCTCTTGTTGATGACGGTCTGGAGGGTGGGTGGTATGGGTGGGTTCGGGGGTATGGGAGTGTTTGTCTTTTGTATTTTGTGAAATCTTTAATAAAAAGACCTTGAAAATAAAAAAGATGACACTTTACTGTCCTAATTTAATTTTTAACCAGATTTTTAATTTAATGCTTATTTCTTCTCTTTTAAATCTGCTGTTGTTAATCATGTTTTAATTGTTTTTAATTTCTATTCTCCTACGTCTTTTTAATTTTTACTTTGAATTATCTTTGTATTTTCTCATTTGTAAAGCCCTTTGAATGTCCACAGTGTGTGGTCAAACGTGCTGTATAAATAAAGCTGCCTTGCCTAAACACCATCATTCCCTTAAACAGTGCAAGATTTTGGAAAGAAATAAATAAAAACGCAATTCAAAATTACAAATTCTACCCTAAGACACACACAGAGCTCTTCACTACACTCAGATTACGTTTCAAAGTTAAGTTCTATCGTTTTTATTTATTTCTGAAGTTATTTTGTAAACAGTTTGGGGCTGTATCCCCCTCAGCTCCCCCACTTCCCCTGTCAAAAAGCCAAAAATCCACTGATAAATAGAGCTGCACACAACAACCCACACTGTCAATGAATGTGATTTTGGTTGAAAATTAAATACACAATTTTCTCCTTACTTGAAATTTAGTTGATCGGTTAAGACCAGAGTATGTGAGTGGCAGAGTGGTGCAGAGCGGAGAGCGGACCACCGTGATTTTGTCCATCATCAGGTTTCTCTCCCATGCTGTTCCATCCCATGAGCTAGTCCCTTTTTTTCCACATTGACTGACAGTGTGTGATGAGTGATGCGGCTGTGATTCTACAGCTCACACACGACGCCCATTCATACACAGTGTTTGCACTGTGGAACCAATCAGCAGAGCTTTACTGGAAATTCTCACTCATCACAATAAAGTTCTGCCAATACTGCACGTAATTAAGGCCACCGCACAGCGGACGCACTGCAGGGCATCGCATCGTGCAACGGAGCACTGCTTTAGAATGCATGCAGTGAGAGTGCCAATAAACGTCGTTAAAGACGTTCAAGTTCGTTGTCTACTCCTAGAAATTGAATGAAATAAAGCTTTCAACATCATTTATCCTGCTTGGCTTCACTGCCTCTTTAGAGACTACGTGAAAGATAGGAGGTGAAAAAAAGACGAGGCTAGTAACGTCAGCTGGGGTAACAGACCGTTAGCATTTGTCTGTTTATATAAAAGACTGACTGCTGTCCTCTGTGTGGCTTTCTGTGGTCTTCGTATGGCTTTAATTTGATGTAGTAATGGTAAAATGCTGAGTGACGTGCTTGAAGTCACTGAGCGCCACCACACATTGACACAGAATGTCAGTGCCGGTTTGTGTACCACCGCTAAAAGTCAAGGCAAAGTTTACTTATATAGCGCTTTTTACAACAGGTGTTGTCACAAAGCAGCTTTACAGAAAAATCCGGGTCTGAGCCCCCATGAGCGTCGCCAATGGCGACAGTGGCAAGGAAAAACTCCCTAAGAGTAAGAGGAAGAAACACTGAGAGGAACCAAGACTCAGAAAGGGAACCCATCCTCCTCTGGTCAACACTGGATAGCAACCAATAACAAAAGAGCAACATGAACAGAGAAAAGGTTTCAACATTAGTTTAAAATATTACAGTACAGAAAACAATGGTTCCGAATTTTTGCACACTGTGCAGCTCGTCCGATGTGCAGTGGCCTTTAGTCTCAGGTCATTTAGCTGCACGAATGATGAAGTGACGTGCATTTGTTCACCTTCGACAGTTTTCTGGCTTGTGATTGGACCGTCATTTTAAGCCCATACCTACCTTGAAAAGTCTGAGTAGCAAAGAATGTTTAATTAGTTTTGCATTTGATAATGCCCATCAATTTTATAATTCATGAGATGAAGTGTGTGGTATCTTGTCCGTATGTTGAAGACATAAAATAAACATCATAAGAATGAGTCATATGGAGCGGGTTTTCTTGATATTTGAGCAAGGATTGATCGAGGAGTGTGACAGAAAACCCAGAAAACCCAGAGCTGAGTGATTACAGCCTGGTTTGAGCAGGGAGCAGAAATCTCTGCCGCTCCGCTCCACTCACATCCTCTGATTAAGACGTGTTGGTGTCTGAGGTTTGCTGCTTTAGGTTTGCGCTACAAGGCCAATGTAGCTAACAGGTAATGGAATCTTATACCCCACCAATTAGCATGGGTATAACTGCATGCCTAGTCATCAGTCAGTGACCTCAAACTGTGTGGAGTTGTTCAGTATCTCTGATAGACTTTGTGGGTTCTGGCACTGCATGACACAATGTTATCTATGAACATGGACTAAACTATGTGACAGCTGAAAACAGTAGGAGCGAATTATATCAGAAGCTGAAAAACATCAAAGAGGGAGATACACGGTTTTGTTTCAACAGCAGCGATATATTCCCCCTGCAGTTATTATTATATTATTGTTATATATCAAATCAAATCATGTGTATTGTCACATCATGTTTACACAGCTATGAAAGTGAATGAAAATCTTAGGTGCCTAGCCCCCTTGTAGTACTTAAATACAGAAATATAAAAGAAAAAATATATATGCATATTAGACCCTAAATATATACACATATACACAATATACACATTCGTATACACCAGTATTCCACTATTTACAATGTACAGTGTTTGTAACAGTAATATAGATTATTAAATAAAAGCTATGAACATTTATATAGTAAATATGTATATGTACATTTATACACATTTCCACATATAATAAAAATAATGATGATTATTGTTATTATTGTTATTGTTGTTATTGTTATTATTATTATTATTTATATAGCACCTTTCATATATTCAAAATGAAGCTCAAAGTGCTTCATAATACAAAATAAAAACAACAGAGGAAAAAGAGAACAAAATAATCAAAAATAAAAATAAAATATAGTAAACAAATAATAAACAGCAGAAAAGGGCTAGATTAATAATTACAAGACAAGATAAACGTATAAATCAAAAGTAAAAATGCAATAAAAATGCAACTAACAAGAAAATAAAACAAAGGAAACAATAAAAAAACTAGTCAAACACAATATGCAATTTGTGAGTCAAATTATATATATATATAATGATCACACGCTGATATATATATACACACACGTATATATATGGTTGGGGGAGTAGCTAAGTAGCGCACTACTTTTTGTAGTTAAGTACTACAAAATTTTTTCTAACTAGTAGCTGTAGCCGCTACAGTTTTATGAAATGTAGCTACTATCTGTAGCGCCTACAAATTTTTGTGTAGCTATAGCGATAATTTTCGCTACAGGCTTCAGGCAATTTTCTCAAAATCTGAACCATAGAACGCAGTCGTTAACCTGGCTGGTGGCGACTGTGCAATCCTGACTGAGCCGCGGACAGTTCGAGCAAACGGTCACACGCTGATCACCCCTTACTGGTAGGCTTAGCTCAGCGGTCGCCAACCCGAAATGTTAAGAAGAGCCATTTTGTCCTTTCAACAAAAATTAAACCACCTTGGGAGCCTTAACATCAGCTGTAAGTCTGTCTCAACCCTATATATGTCCCAACCATATATATATATATATATACACATAAATACACAGGATGTCAATCTATATGTGCAGTAAGATCAGAGTCTGTTTGAAATGTGGATGAGGTGTGGATGTTGTGTGGATTGTCCATGGAGATCATCATGATGATGACTCAGAGGTGCAGTGACAGGCCTATAGACCGATACACCAGCACTCCTGGCTGTTCAGCAGCCTGATGGCCCGGGGGGAAGAAACTGTCTCAGAACCGGCTGGTTCTGGACTTTATGCTTCTGTACCTCCTCCCACTCGGCAGCTGTGAGAACAGACAGTACCATAGCATTTATTGACCTTTTTCCTGATTCAAATAAATGATATATTAATTCATTTTCATCCTTACATAAACATAAATATCATTTGAGTGGGAGATATTAGGCCTCTTATGTTTACAACAGCAGTGCATTGGCCACGCTCTCTGTGAGAGAGTTGAGCCAGTGTCAGTTAAAAGCTCTGAGGTGTGTGTGTGTGTGTGTGTGTGTGTGTGTGTGTGTGTATGTGTGTGTGTGTGTGTGTATGCAGTGTGTGAGCAGACAGACTCATCATGAAGAATCTCTCCCAGCAGCACAATGCAATTAATTACCTGTAATCTCAGCAGTGGATTAATTAGAGCTGCTGCTGAATTGATATGGCCCAGCCTTTCCTGTCATTAGTCATGAAATAACCCAGATTAGTGCTGTCACTTCCTGTTAGACCACTGTCTGCAGACCCCTCTGCATGTGGCAGCTAACTTAATCACACACACACACACACACACACACACACACACACACACACATACATACTAATAACACACAAGTACATAAACAAATATTTGCGTGGAACACAGGCATAAATCTGCATACACAATCATTAAGATGTAAACGGAGTCATTCAGAATGGTTTGGTGTGAAATGATTCATTGTAGAGACTCAGATATCTTTACAGTGGTGCTGATAGGGAAAAGGGGTCACCATGACTACAACACAAATATAGACATTTTATTTACTATCAAAACCACCAGTTTTATTTTTGTTGTTTTAAATATTTTTACATAATTTTACATAAAAACTAAATTTTACATACAATTTTACCACTTAGATTGTGTTAGGATTTCATCATGAACTGACCAACAGAAATAATCCAAAAGGCTTAAAATCTGGTTATATTAACGTACATTGAAAATTAAGAACCTTTTTCCGTCTCCTGTAAAACTACATTTTAGAATATGGATCATCCAGAATTGAGTTCAGAGTTAATTTTTATCTGATTTTTTTCATCTGAGTTGGTTCAGAATTAAAACCCCATTTCACACTTTTAACTTCTAAATCCTTTAGCTTTGAGTGACCCTACACATTAATTATGTTTATTTCATTAAAATAAATGATTGAACGTTCCATTTTGTCACTACCAAAACAATGATAACACTACCGAAACTTTACCAAATGTTTCAGTAGTGACTGTTTCGGTAGTGACAATTTTAGCTCATTTTGAGCAGAACTCAAAAACGCTAGTACAGGACTAGCAAACACAGGTTAGAACAATTATACACACATAGAATCATCATATTTTTATTAAAATACAAAAAATTCTTAATTGCAGAAAATATGTGTTTCAGTAGGGACAATTCTTCACAATCCACACTGATTTTCAGACTTTGTGACACATTTAGCCACAAGGATGTGGCTAAAATAAGACTCCACCTATGGACTAAAATTCTTTGTGTTTCGGTGGTGACATGAAAAAAATGGGACAGCATTTTTTTTTTAGCAATTTTTAGAATTAAACATTAAACTTGTAATAAATCTAAATCTTTCAGCTTCACTTGAAAAGAAATTGAAAAGAAAAAACGGTAACACTTTCTATGAATGTCATGTTTGTAGGCATCTATAAACACATTCATAACATGTTATAATGCAATAAGGCATTATAAGCATGGTTATAAATATTTATAAAAATGAATTACACTGAATTACACTTGATAGCCATGTTTATTATACATTATGAATTGTTACTGTAATGTATTCTAAGTAGTATTAATAACGTTATACTTAACGTTATACTGTCAGTGCCAAAAGTGAAGTAAAGACAAATACAAAGTCTTTTTACGCCCTTCACTCTGTAACCTTCACTCTGTAACACTACACTACAGTACAGTAATGCAAATTTCTGCTAGCATTCTATTAGACATGCAGTGTTAAGTTAGTGCCAGGCTAACGGTGGTGTACATTGACTTTCCCACATTGGGTAAAACACTGATGGCAGCTCTAGTTTAAACTCTGACATTTGAAGCCTGTAATGTGCTTTACTGTGAATGTTTTAGTGTTTCAGTAAATCCTTCAGTAAATACTTCAACTTGAAGCCTCACTCTTAACACTGGAGGAGGCTTTAGTACAGTACGCTTCACTTTACTTAGAGCGGACAAATACGACTTATGAGCTCTTATAAACTGTTATGAACAGTACTTATAATGCGTTATGTTAACAATTTATAATGCATAATAAGTATGGCTGTAATGTGTAATGCATTTTTATAAATATTTATATCCATGTTTATGATGCATTGTGAATGCATTATAACATGTTATGAATGTGTTTATAGATGCATACAAATGTGACATTCATAGAAAGTGTTACTGAAAAGACATAAAAAAAAAATATGTGTTATTGTTAAGTTAGTGTTTGGGACCGACACCTCCCAACAGAACGCGCCCTATAAATGATGATTTTGCATATATTTAACTTATTACTGTCTCAATTAGTGTCTTGAGTTTAAATAGATCATAATCTTTGTAAATATATAAGATATGAGAAGTTCATTGTTTTTTAAATAGTTTTTTTTTACTGTGGAAACACAGTTTGAACTAATTCAGTAGAACGCTCCATATACGAGGTTTCATTCTGACGGTAATGATACCGAATGTTGATCATAGTGTCCTGAGCAATGGAGAAAGTGGAGCATCATGTGCTCCCACTTTTATTAGAGAGGGGGCAAACTGGTCCCCCACTTTTTGTTCAAAAAATTGATTTCCAGTGTAAATAATTGTGCAAACATGAGTTTACAGAGTTATGTCTATATTTGTGTTGTAGTCATGGTGACCCCTGGTTCCTATCAGCTCCACTATAAAGACATCTGAGTCTGTAAGTTTCTCTACAGTGAACCATTTCACACCAAACCACGCTGAATGACTCTGTTTACATCTCAACCACTGAGTTATACAGAATCTTTTAAAAATCAGATGAATTTTCTTGTAGATAGATAGATAGATAGATAGATGGATGGATGCATGGATGGATGGATGGATGGATGGATGCATGGATGGATACAACTTTATTGACCCCAAAGGGAAATTGCAGTGTTTCAGTATCAAGACATATAATTGCACATGTACTATGCAGAAAAAGGGTTATTGTGGTTTAGTGTGATTGGAGTTCATGTATGAGTAATAGAAAATGTACATGTTCATGTGTATGTCGGTCGTGTGAGTTCATATTTCTATAGAGATGAAGATGTTAAAGTAAATATAAGAGAAGTAGAGCTGAGCTCTAAATCCAGCAGAGAGAGTGAGTCACTCACTCAATCCCTCTCTGAAACTAATCTCAGGGGTTTAACGACACACACACACACACACACACACACACACACATTTGTTCACACACATGCTGTTTTTCCAACAGATGTCCTCCCCAAAAAAGCCTTCATGTTCACAGGAGGGCTCTTCAGCTCAGTTATCACATGCAGTGCGAGTCTGTGTCACAGCACGTGTGAGTATATGTGCATTTGTGAACTGGGCCAGTCACTTTTAGTGTGGTGTCCTAGATTTTAGTGTCCTTCTAAACTCAGATTGAGGCATTTGAGGGTTCTGCTGCCACTGGCCACTTTATTAGAAACAACTACCTTGTACTTATACTAACTGGTCATTTTATTAGAAACACCTTGGATGTCCACTCCATGGCCACTTTATTAGAAACACCTACCTTGCCCTTTCGCTTTATTAGAAGCCTCTACCTTGTGTTGTCTGCTCACAGGCCACTTTATTAGAAACACCTACCTTGTTTTTCCACTCACTGGCCACTTTATTAGAAGCACCTTGGATGTCCACTCACTGGCCACTTTATTATAAACACCACTCACTGGCCACTTCATTAGAAACACCTTGGATGTCCACTCACTGGCCACTTTTTTAGAAACACGTATGTTCTATTTCCACTCACTGGCCACTTTATTTGAAACACCTAACTTGTATTTCCACTCACTGACCACTTTTTTAGAAACAGCTACCTTGTACTTATACTAACTGGCCATTTTATTAGAAACACCTTGGATGTCCACTCCATGGCCACTTCATTAGAAGCCTCTACCTTCTGTTGTCCGCTCACAGGCCACTTTATTAGAAACACCTACCTTGCACTTCCACTCACTGGCCATAAAACATAAAATGTGTCCTGTGCAAAAGTTATGGCACATTTTATACTGTATATTTTTTTCCCCAAATGTTAAAAAAATTTGCAATCATACACTAAAATATGTGGAAAAATCTCTTATTTAAGCGCGTTCTCTCTGTAGAGGATGTGTTCACTTATTTTCACTTAGAAAATTGATAAAACACGTCATTTGACTGGGGGCGTTGAAACTTTTGCGTATGACTGTAGGTCCACAGTATAAGTTCACAATTACAGACTGTATCTTTAGAATTACAGACTGATCTGTTGCTGCATAGTTTCTCTACCTCATTCAAAATTTGTCAGTGTCTGACCACAGGACCACTGTTTACAGATAGTATTTGGGTGGTGGATCATTCTCAGCACAGCAGTGACTCTGACATGGTAGTGTGTGTGGTGCTGGGACGAGTGTATCAGACACAGCAGTGTTTCTGGGTGTCACTGCTTAGTGGCCAGTGAACCTAACTGTGCTGGACTCTGGCTCTCAGTTCTCCTCCCCTGGCTTAAATAGTAATGTAAAACAAAGTTATTACATGAAGGCATTTCTAATGAAGTAGTGGTTTATTTTACAGGAAAGTAAGTACTTAGTATTTAATATGTAACTATGTAGTAATTACAAATAGTTTCTGGCACATAGTTTGAACAAATGTGAAAACTACAGGGTATATATTGCAGTGTTCTGCTGTGCTATAATTATGCAGATTTAATAGGTAATTATGTAGTATTTATAAGTATTACTCAGAGCCCACTTTGCAAGTTCAGTATGTAAGTACAGAGTAGCTGAACTACCAGGTATATTTCATCACTTAATAGTAAGAAATTACATAGTAGTGGTGACCGCCAAGCGCTTCAGTAAGTAAATTCAGACCTGATGCAGGAGAGTAGATAAGGACAGGTAAACAAAGGTAGTATGGTGTAGGTGGTGACTATATGTTAAAAATAAAACACCATAGAGGAGAAGTTTGTGTGATTTCATGACCCAACACTTTCTATTATTGATCTGCTGAGAAACCACAGATTGTTAAATTGTTCATTTGCCATCCAGCACACATTACTAATAAAAAGGATTGCATGTAGAACCAATTTATACAAACTGTGATGAGGCAAAATGTTAAAAAATACATTTTGAAAAAGCTTTATTAAATTAGATGCTTGAGGGGATGGCTGAACTTTGCGTTAAAGCTGTTTTATCGCTGTTGCCACAGGTGAATAAATTAGCTCCTGACTGGTGACACTGCCTTGCAGATGCTTTTTACATTAGGTTGTTATGAAAAATGTAAATAGGTCTCCTCTTTGCAGACAATTTCATGTCTTGCAGCAAAATTAATTTAGGTTTAATGACTGTGGGATAAGTAATTTCAGTTTCAGAGCTTTTAGTGCATACCATGCTATTTTTGCCCTTATGGTCAATTAGAGGAGAAACTTTGAAGGAAAAGAAAAAAATGTAATTGATTTTTTTTAACATTACATTTTTGTAAGATTGTTTCTGAGCAGCCTTCCGCCCAATGACAGCTGAGATAGGCTCCAGCACCCCACCGTGACCCAGAAGGATAAGCGGTTTAGATGATGTGTGTTTCTGAGCGTGTGTTTTGTTCCTCACTTGATTTTCAGCTCACTTTAAGGCATGTGAGCTTTCCAGCAGCTGTTCAGACATTCTTAAAGTATTCTCTGATAGTGTTGTATATCCTGCTGTCATAAAACATATTCTTTGGTCTCAAAACTAGAACAGTCTGCCTAGATATACTGGGAAACTATAAACTCCATTCCAAAAAAGTTGTCATAGTAAAAGTCAAATTAAAACACAGAAAGCAGTGATTTGTAATCTGTATTTTACAGGTAATTCATTTGAAACAGCACAAAGAAGGAATATTTAATGTTTTACCTTATTAACTTGATGGATTTTTGCAAGTATACACTAATTCAATATTCAATACCTTTAGCACATTCCAAAAAGGTTGGGAGATGAAGACTAGGAAGTTTGTGAAATTACCACAAACACCTGTTTTGGAACTTTTCGCAAGCAAACAAGTGAATAGGTAACAGGTGATGCTATCATGATTGGATATAAAAGGAGCGTTCACAAAAGCTTCAGTCGCCACTTTGCGAAAAGCTGTGTGAGCGAATAGTCCAGCAGTTAAAGAACAACATTTCTCAATGAATAATTGCAAGGAATTTAATTTCACCATCTACATACCACATTATTAACTGACTCAGAGAACCTGGAGAAATGTCGTTGCATAAAGGGCAAGGCCAAAAAACAATAGTGAATGCCCATGAGCCTCAGATGGTGCTGCATTAAAAACCAACATGCTTCTGTAATGAAAATATCCTCATGGGCTCTGGATTACATCGGAAAACCCTTGTCAGTAAACACAGTTAGTCACTGCATCAACAAATGCAAGTTAAGACTGTACTTTGCAAAGCAGAAGCCATATTACAACAACCAGAAACACCGCCGACTTCTCTGGGCTAAAGCTCATCTGAGATGGCCTGACACAAAGTGGAAATGTGTAATAACAAGTGGAAACTAGGCCCAATTTTGCTTAGCTTTAGTAAGTTGCATGAGTGCAGTCAGAATTATACTGGGAAAATGTAGTGTTTCTACAACAGAATCACTCACAAGTGGACAACTGAAACATTGAGGGAGGGAATTTTGTTTTTAGAGGCAAGGGGCAAAAAATTGATAAAGCGTTCGTTGTTACAGGGCTTGTTTTAATATTGTTTACTGTTTGAGCAGATTTTTATATTTATTTTTTATTGTTTTATTTAATTCGGTTTTTACCGATTTTTATAAGTGCCATTACCGGGCTACTGCGAACCACTGACCCACCCCCCTCGGTATTGGCCCATGGACCACTAAAGGGTGCGTCACAGCCCACCTGGGGCCTGGTGGTTGAGAAACCTATGCTGACTTATTTTCACAGAAATCAACCGAATTTGTGATTTGACTGAGGGTGTTCAAACTTTTGCACACAACTGTATAACACACTTACAGTAAGAGCTAGCCAGGTTACAGTGCAGGCTACCCACAGTGGAGTTACATCACTGTCATACATTGACAACAACCACATCAAAAGTCTGCTTGAGATTACTAAACAACTCAACATGGTCTGAGGTGAGTGTGTGATGATTTTGGCTCATTACTTGTTAGCCTCACAGCTTTAGTGCAAAACTAAAGATGCAAATTCAGATGCCAAACATGCCTTGGCTGATCAACCCTGGTTCTTTGCGGATAAGATTAGAGTGTAAAACTGTGTAAATTGGATTTTGGACCTTGATTTTAAAATGTTCCAGTAAAAGAACCAAAAGTCCAAATGAACTAGTGTGAATAAAGAACGTTCTAGAAACTTGAACTATGTGGTAAAATATACCAACCCATTAAGTTGTTGTGATCTGGTCTTTAAGAGTAGATTAGGAGTTTGTCATGTATGAAGTTATGGCTTCTTTGTCAGTAAAGCAGAGCGAGAACCGATCTTCAGAACGGTTCCACTGCTTATTTACCACCATCGAGGAGATTTAAGTCGAGGAAATTCTAAAGAGTTCCTGTAAACCAAATTGACTGGAGCCTAAGCCATTTGTGTGGAAGCACCTGGAGGGGATTTAGGGCCAGGTGGACTGACTGTGGGTCTGGCTCTCATCCTGATAAATGTGGATTCACTACACCAGCGAGTGTAGAGGAGGGATTAGAGATCAATGTGGCATTACAGCCGTTTCTCCTGAGCCAAGCAGCTATCAATAGGCTTTGTGCTGTCAATAGCTGATGCACTATCACTACCAGCCTCTCTAAGGGACTCTCCTGATTACAAAAATACCAGTCCTTTTACAGCAAACATGGAAAGGCGTATTTGATTTCTGCATAATCTGCAAATGTTCACTGCAATAAGACCATAAAAGCATCTTTGGTAACACTTGTATGGAAGGAATTATAATGCGCTTATAATGCCCTTAGTAAGCCTTTACAAAGCAGTACTTTATAATCAACTGGCTGATTCTTACTACATTGTTAAGCAGTAACTAGAATGAACCGCTACTGGTCTCAGTGTTGACTTGGTTTCAATAAGAGCATTACAGGTGCTCTGGAAAATGCTTAAGGGTCATTCTATGGAAACGTCTAAATATATGTTAGGGTTACAATTTATTTATATTTTAAAATAAACAATGCTATTTTAATAATTACACCTTCTTGAGCCTCAATTTAGCAATTTTGGTTTTAAATCAATCATATAGAGTTCCAAGCACCACAGAAGAGCTCGTCCCCACAGTCATGTGTAAACGGTGCCATATTTTAAGGTAAAAAAATGTTTTTCTGCAATATATGATTCAAGTGACATAAAGAAAACAAATGCCAAATAAATATTATAAAATATATAATGAAAGTTGGTGTCCCCAGGAGTGGTGTCACTGGTGTTACCGCGTAAAAAAAAACTCTTATTTTGAAATAAAAGTCACACTGATGACATCACTTGACTTCCTTTTACCTGTTTTCTGAGGATCTATGAAGAAAAGCACATGGTGAGTCCACTGTGTCTTTCAGTTATCAGAGATTTTCTCATTTAGCTCATGATTTCATATGAAGCTTTTAGCTGAAGTCACTGGTGTGACCGACTTTATTCTGAGGTAACTGTGAAAAAACAGAATACAAATGGATTAAATTACATATTTTAGTGGATATTCCATGATTGACAACATCTGGTTTGATGCTCTGTAGCAGCCGTTTTGTACAATGCATTGTTCATTAAAAATGTCTCTGGTGTTTCCTTTCTTATGTGTAACACCAATGAGGATCAGTAACACCAGTGACTCTTATGGAGAGATAGAAAAGTGGGCGTTTCTGTAGAATGACCTGTAATTCACCCCAGTTACTGATTAATAATGTAGTAGTAGACAGACAGTGAATTAGTGGTTATTGGCTTGACAAGTTGCTCACTGGCTATTGACTTGATGAGCCTTAATAACCCACCTAAATGCTGTGCAAAAAGATGATGTGCAATACACACTTAAAAATTATGGTTCTTCAGTAAAGAAAATGGTTCTATATAGAACCGTGAACACTTTAAGAAAACTTTGCATGATTAAAGGGTTGTTTGCATCATGGAAGATTCGTCAGATTGATGGAGAGTGTGCTATATATGGTTCTATGTAGAACCTATTTGGAAAAAAAAATTGAAATTACATACTTAAAAGGATGGTTCTTCAAGGGTTCTTTAGTAAAGGGAATAGTTCTATTTAGAGCCATGAGTTCTATACAGGCAATTTGCAGGCTTAATTGGTTCTTTGCCTGGTGAAATAGTTCTTCAGATTGATGTACATGGTTCTATATAGCACCAAAAAGTTTCTTTTATTATAACAAGCCTGACATCATAACAATAGAAGAACCATTTTGGTGCTAAATAGAGCCATTTTCAAAAAGGTGTTATATAGAACCATCTACAGCACATTCTCCATCAATCTGAAGAACGTTTCATGATGCAAAGAACCCTTTAATCATGCAAAGGGTTCTTTAAGTGTTCATGGTTCTATATTTTCTTTACTAAAGTACCATTGAAGAACCATCATTTTAAGTTTGTACACACATAATAGTGTTGTGGCAAATTTACCCTAATTATTACTCGATAATGTTGTAATGAGCAGCCCCTTTAATTACCAATCATTGGTTTGATAAGACTTAATAAGAGCATTACAAGTGCTCGGGAGAATTCACCGTAGTTACTGCTTAATTCACCGTAGTTACTGCTTAATAATGTATTAATAAGCATAGATAATGCTTAATAATGTAGCAATAAGCATAGATACTGCTTAATAATGTAGTAATAAGCAGTCTGTTATTTCTCGACTACTGAGTGCTTTATAATTTTACCCTAACTTTTTTCATCAGAAGTATTTGTGATTACTGGGCTGGGTGTATACATTACAGAACTTCCATCTATACTATTTTAATCACTTTCTTTCTCCCTCTTCGTGGGTAGAATTTGTCGCTGTTTTGAAGCACACAGTCATACGCAAAAGTTTGGGTGCCCTGGTCGAATTATGTGTTGTTGATTTTCTAAGTGTAAATTAATTAATTTAAGTGTAAAAGTTACACATCCTCTAGGGAGAACACACATCTGCACATTTTAATGCACAGTTACTGTTTATTTTCTGGATTTAACATAATAATAAATGCAACCAATTTATATAGCACTTTTCACAAACCCAAGGATGAGAAGCAAAACACAGTGCACCAAAAAAACTAATAATAAAATAAAAACTAAGACTTGGAGAAAGAAGAAAGAAGAAGGAAGGTTTTAGGTTGAGCCTTAAAGGAAGAGAGGGTGGAGCAGTCATGAAGAGATTTTGTGGGAGAGAGTTCCAAAGTTTCGGAGCAGCAGCACTGAAAGACCTGCCAACAGCTGACAGGAGTCATATGTGTGGTACTGCTAGAAGTCCAGTGCTAGAAGATCTGAGGTAGCGAGAGGGACGGTAAGGATGAAGGGGCTCTCTGAGGGGCGAGACCATGACGGGCTTTGAAAGTCAGCCGGAGAAGTTTGTATTTGATACAGTGAGATACTGACAAATTGATAAATTAGACATATTTTCCAACATATTGGAAACAATAAAACACAAAATGTGGACTGTGCAAAAGTTACAGCACATTTTATACATTATGGTGTTTTTTTACAATGTCATACTCTATAAATACTATAAATAAATAGAAAATGTGTACTAAAATTAACAGAAAATGCCATATTTCATAAGCTCTCTATAAAGCAGGGGCTATCAACCTTTCCCACCTCAAGGCCCACATATTTATCACTAGTAAGCATGAAGCTCCACAGGAAAACAAAACTCAACTTTTTTGCTTAAAAATGTAATTTCTGTGAAATTGTCAACACAGCTTTGTTTGGGTGCCTCCCCTGCAATATGTGACACGTTTCAGTGAACATAAACTATCAACAGTTTAGGTTAATATAAGCTTGTTTTATACCAGAAATGAGGCAGAAAGGTGGCAAATTAAGTAGAATAAATGTTTCTACAACAGAATCAATCGCTCATGAGTGGACAACGTTGGGGAGAGGGTGTTTTGTTTCTAGAGGCAAGGGGCAAAAAACTGATGAAGCTGCCATTGTTGCAGGGCTTGGTTTAATATTACTTATTGTTTTAGCAGTTTTTTTATATTTTGTTTTTGTTTTATTTTATTTGTTTTTTACTGATTTTTAGAGAAGGGTCTGGCTGCAGATATGAACTCTCAGCCTGACATGCACCGCCAGCCCATTAATGACATCAGTGCGGCTCTGCCACGGCAGAGTTTTTGTCAGTTATATGAGGGGAAAACAGCAAAACATGTACTGCGGGGCAGCAAGAGTTACACTGAATGTATATTACCATTGCCATACTGATAATAAGAGAATTAAATATGGAAACTTTCAGAATAAAACCTACCATGACAATAAGACATCAATGTTGGGTTTATTCACAGAAAAAACAAAAAGGCTACCGCTGAAACTCATGAAAGCCATGCTGAAGACAATTAGAACCGGTTATCAAACACTGTAATATTGATTAAAATAGAACTCATTAAGGATTATAGGAGGTTGTGACAACGTACAGTTAACGTAGTACTGATTACTTTTGCTGTCTCGTCAAAGTTGTCACAACCTCCTAGAAAGCTGTCAAACAACGCTGTCGTAACTCTCTGAGGAATTACATTTCAACGTTGTGACAAAAGCACAACCAAAACATACGTTGTCACAAGGTAACTGCGTTTGCAGGGTCGTTAGGAATAAAACCTGATGGTTTTGCTTCCTAACCGTAATTGGCTTAATGGTTGCCATGAGAGGCCATTAGGAATCGTGCAAATGTATCTTGAATCAGGCCCAAATGCATTAGGATCTCGTTCCCATGCCTTACTAAGTCATGGCCATGATTAGGATCTCATAACCATGCCTTACTAAGTAGTGACCATGCATTAGGATCTCATAACCATGCCTTACTAAGTCGTGATCACAACTTAATAATCTCATTCCCATGCCTTACTAAGTAGTGACCATGCATTAGGATCTCATAACCATGCCTTACTAAGTAGTGACCATGCATTAGGATCTCATAACCATGCCTTACTAAGTAGTGGCCACGCATTAGGATCTCATAACCATGCCTTACTAAGTCGTGGCCAGGACTTAATTATCTCATTCCCATGCCTTACAACACACATTATTTAATTTATACCGGATGTCACCAGCAGGGCTCTGTAAGAACCTGCTTCTATACTTTGATGTTTCATATCAATCTATCAGTGGTCTTTGGTTTCCTATTTTGGGAAGAAAAATATAGAAACATAATCCATTTCAAAGGCTGAGACGTCCATGTAGCTCTGCAAAGTCATTTAGAGGTCTCTGCGCCTCAGATACTGACCGTATTATCTGCCTCCTCGTCCACTGATTGAAAGAAATTCTATTCTTCTTCTCTCTCGTTATTTCAGATTTTCATCTTTGAGAATAATATCTACTACCGGGCCACCATAGAGAACCGCTCCATCCGCCTGGTTTCCACCGGCAAAGAGGGAGTGATATTCAACGGCCTCAGTGACTGGCTTTATGAAGGTAAGACATTTAGCATTTAGCATTTCTCTGGAGGACACTGTCTCAAACGTTTGAGGACGGAGCTTTGCAGTATGTGCTTTTATCAATGGTTTGGAAAAGAAACTATTATTTAGGTAATTCCTGCTCTTCATACCAATGAAGATGAAAGAATTAGTGTATCAATTTATGATAATAAAGCAGTTGCAGTTTTTTTTTCTTGTTTAAAAGGGAAATTCCTCTTATTTTCCCCAAACAATTCAATAATGCAATCACGGAGATGTAAACAGAGTCATTCAGAGTGGTTTGGTGTGAAATGGTTCACTGTAGAGAAACTTACAGACTCAGATTTCCTTACAGTGGTGCTGATAGGAACCAGGGGTCACAGTGTCCTCAACAAAAATATAGACATTTTATTTACCATCAAAACCACTAATAATAAAACAAAATCTCTTTTTACGTTAAATAACTCACACTCTCAGAAATCACTGGGGTGGTCTCCTCAAGGGTGCATCTCAGTACCTTTAGTCAGGGAACATAACTGAACCATAATGAACTGAAATTATATTTTCTAAGTTGTATTGACTCCACCCATGACAAATACAAACTTTTCACCTGGAAAAACTTATTTAAGGTTCTCAGTTGGACCTTAAAACCACTGTTGTGCCTTTGAGGAAACATTTACATTGTTTGTACCTTAATAAATAAAAATGTACCTTTATTTCTAACACTGTACATTAAAAGAAAAAAACACATTGCCCTCTCCATGTTGGAGATACTTGTTTTTCTCTGGAAACAAACAGTATGTTTTAGGCAAAACTTTCTCAAAACTGCTGTAAACAGTGTCTCGGGCATCAGGCAGTGAATTCATAAGTGTTTCATGTAGTAACTCTCTGTGAGGGAGCTTTTAGAGGTGGACGTCTGGTTCCTATCACCACCACTGTGAACAATTCTGACTCTGTTAGTTTCTCTAGATCAGAGCGTTTCACACCAAACCACTGTGATTATGTTTGTGCATGATTTTGTGTTTTTTTATTTCACCTGTGGACTGTTTTGTTCACTCTGAGTGAGTGAAAATGGCTGAGTTGTTCTAATGATGTTGATTTATAAAGACATTATATGGACCAGTGAATCAGTGTAAGATCACCATTAGCATTAGTGAGTTCTAAAACTATTAAAGCACGAATTCCGTCAAACGGTGAGAAGCTGCTGTGTAAACGGGACAAATGCTTGAAAGACTAACTGACACAATCAGCCAGATTTTACTTTACCTCTCTCTCTCTATCTCTCTCTCTCTTCATCTCTATCTCTCTCTCCCTCCTCCATCTCCCTCTCCATCTCTTTCTCTCTTTTCCTCTCTTTCATTTTATCTCTCTTTCTCTTTGTATCCTCTGTATCTCTTTCTACATCTCTCTTTCTCTCTGTGCTCTCACTCTCACTATTTCTGCCTTTCTCTCTTTCTTTATCTCACTCTTCCTCTCTTCTTTGTTTCTTTCTTTTTCTCTTTCTCTTTTGCTCCTTTCTTATTCTCTCTTTCACTCTCTCTTTATATATCTGATTTTCTCACTCATTCTCTCTCCATCTTTTTCTCTCTCACACATGCCTTTTTATATCTTCCTCTGTCTGTTTTTCCCTCTCTTTGTCTCTGTCTGTCTCTCACTCTCCTCTCTTTCTTTTTCTCGTTCTCTTTTGCTCTCTCTCTACACATCTTTCTTTTGCTCCACTTTTTCTCTCCCTATTTCTCTCTCTCTCTCTCTGTTTATTTGTCTTTCTCTCTCTCTGTTCTTTTTCTTTTTTGCTTTCTCTTTCCCCTCTCTTTCTCTTTCGCTTTCTCTTTTGTTCTCTTTCTTACTGTTTTTTCTCTCTTTCTCTCTCTTTCTCTGTCTGTTTCTATGTCTCTCTTCCTCTCTCTCTTATCCTCTCTCTCTCTCTCTTTTCTCGTCTTTCACTCTCCTCTCTGTCTTTCTCTTACTCTCTTCTCTTTCTCTTTTGCTGTCTTTCTTTTTCTTTTGCTGTCTCTCTTTTTCTTTTGCTGTCTCACTTTGTTTCTCTCGATTCTCTCTGTCAATTCTGTCTCTTTCTCTCTTCTGTTGCTTTTTTGTTCTCTCTTCCTCTCCTTCTCCCCACCCCTTCTCTTTTGCTCTCTTGGTTTCCTTGTTTCCCTCACTCCCTCTCTTGATTCTCTCTATCTCTCTCTCTCTCTCTGAGCTGTGTTCACTGTACTGATATGCTGGTGTGTGTAGGGTCAGGAAGCTGTACTGTGTTAGTCCACAGGGAGAGCAGCTGCTCTGTGTGTCTTTATTATAAATCCATTCAAACAGGTGCATCCAGCACAGAACACAGCCACTGAGTGCATATTCATATTTCTGTACATCTTCATAGGCAGACCTGTTTACACAGGAGAGCATTCTAGAAGATTGTGAATAGAGGAGAGCATTCTAGAACAGTGTGTCATTGGTGAACCATCTAGGACAGTGTGTGAATGGAGGAGAGCATTCCAGAACATTCTGAATAGAGGAGAGCATTCTGTAACAGTGTGATTGGAGGAGAGCATTCTAGAGCAGTGTTAATGGAAGGGAGCATTCTAGAGCAGTGTTAATGGAAGGGAGCATTCTAGAGCAGTGTGAATAGAGGACACAGGAGAGCATTCTAGAGCAGTGTGAATGGAGGAGAGCATTCTAGAAAAGTGTGAACGGAGGAGAGCATTCTAGAACAGCGTGAATGGAGGAGAGCATTCTAGAATATCGTGAATGGAGGAGAGCATTCTAGAACAGCATGAATGGAGGAGAGCATTCTAGAGCAGTGTGAATGGAGGAAAGCATTCTAGAACATCGTGAATGGAGGAGAGCATTCTAGAACAGCATGAATGAAGGAGAGCATTCTAGAGCAGCGTGAATGGAGGAAAGCATTCTAGAACATTGTGAATGGAGGAGAGCATAAGTTTAGCTTAAAACCTCAAAACTGACTGAAATTACAACAACAAGGTGGACGCTGGTTTAAGTTTCAGTGCAGTGCGGTCAGAAAGATCGAAGGTCACAGCATTCAGTTGTGGTTTTTAGACTTGCAGAGATTTTACCAGTTCACCTGAATGTTTTGATGACATTATGAACTGTGGAGGGTGAAATACCTAAAATCCTTGCAAGTGCTTGGTGAGGAATGTTGTTCTTAGACAGTTGGACTCTTTGCTGATGTACTTTTGGCCTTGACCCATCCTCACTCAGAAAGGACTATGCCTTTCCTTTTATTCCCAAGCATGACTGTAAAATGTTCTTTAAACATTCAATATCTTGTATTTGTTCTGCTTTCATTCAAATACAGATCAAATTCGAATTACCGCTTTCTGTTTCTGTTTGCATTTCACATACTGTCCTACTTTTTTAGTATTGGGTTTGTATTTGTGTGTTTATGTGTGTTTATGTGTGTGTGTGTGTGTTTATATTACCCCATATCTTGTGTGTGTGTGTGTATTTATATGACCCCATATCTTGCCAGTGTATAAGACCAGACTGTGTGTGTCCAGTGCTGAACTCTGTGTGGGTCATCCTGAGGGCTGTGGAAGATTGTGAAGGTGCCTGTTTGGATTGGTGCCAACAGCGACACCACTCTTCATTTCCATTTTTCAATCTAAGCCACCGTCTCAGAGCGTGATATTGCTGACCTTTGACCCTGGGTTTATGATCCTCTGAAGGCCTGACAGTTTACCTTCATTACTTATTAAAACAGAGCGACAGTTATCAGTGCTGGACTGAGCCTGGAGCCCACCTGTCCTTCACAGTCCACTCTGCTGCTTCTCTCTCTCTCTCTCTCTCTCTCTCTCTCTCTCTCTCTCTCTGTCTCTCTGTTTTTTCTCTCTCTTTCTGTTTCTCTCTTTCTCTTTCTCTCATCCTCTCTTTCTATCTTTTTCTCTCTTTCTCTCTCATGCTCTCCCTTTTTCTTTCTTTCTAAAATTTCTGCATAATTCAGTGGTTAAGATGTAATCAGAGTAATTCAGAGTGATTTGATGTGAAATGCTCCGTTCTAGAGAAACTCTAATCACAGTTGCAATGGGGGATTTGGAGACCTCTCTGGTGGAAAGGAGTAATTGCACGCGATGTAGGTTGCAGAAGAACATTTTGTAACATCAGTTGTGCGTCAGACCCCTCCCCCGAGCGGATGAACCTGATAACTGTCAGCACATTGAAAGAGTATTCTAAGAGAACTCAGGGACCTGGACTCCCTGAGGATGTGAGTGAATCATCTACTATTGTCATCATATCTTTATTAATATAATGTTGATTTTGAGACCCAAACATCGAGCCAGACCTTCTATTTGAGGCTGTACATGTGACGTTAACACATAAAGACATATGACATGGTCCGAAAACCCCCCACCCAACGCCTCTGACATTTATATTACTACTTCAGGCTTTACAGGGCGACTCACAGCAGCTCACACACACTATAATTTTCAGTGCTTGAAAACTTTAGAGGTCTAATGATTGATCATTCTAGAATTCTGAGATTCAATCACTCTAGACGTCTAATGGTTGATGGTTCTAGAATTCTGATGTTTAATAACTCAAACTTGTAATGATTGATAATTCTAGAATTCTAAGGCTTAAATATTCTTGAACTGTAATGGTTGATAATTCTAGAATTCTGAGGCTTAAATATTCTTGAACTGTAATGATTGATAATTCTAGAATTCTGAGGCTTAAATATTCTTGAACTGTAATGATTGATAATTCTAGAATTCTGAGGCTTAAATATTCTTGAACTGTAATGGTTGATAATTCTAGAATTCTGAGGCTTAAATATTCTTGAACTGTAATAATTGATAATTCTAGAATTCTGAGGCTTAAATATTCTTAAACTGTAATGGTTGATAATTCTAGAATTCTGAGGCTTAAATATTCTTGAACTGTAACAGTTGATAATTCTAGAATTCTGAGGCTTAAATATTCTTGAACTGTAATGGTTGATAATTCTAGAATTCTGAGGCTTAAATATTCTTAAACTGTAATGGTTGATAATTCTAGAATTCTGAGGCTTAAATATTCTTAAACTGTAACGATTTATAATTCTAGAATTCTGAGGCTTAAATATTCTTGAACTGTAACGGTTGATAATTCTAGAATTCTGAGGCTTAAATATTCTTGAACTGTAACGATTGATAATTCTAGAATTCTGAGGCTTAAATATTCTTGAACTGTAATGATTGATAATTCTAGAATTCTGAGGCTTAAATATTCTTGAACTGTAATGATTGATAATTCTAGAATTCTGAGGCTTAAATATTCTTGAACTGTAATGGTTGATAATTCTAGAATTCTGAGGCTTAAATATTCTTGAACTGTAACGGTTGATAATTCTAGAATTCTGAGGCTTAAATATTCTTGAACTGTAACGGTTGATAATTCTAGAATTCTGAGGCTTAAATATTCTTGAACTGTAACGGTTGATAATTCTAGAATTCTGAGGCTTAAATATTCTTGAACTGTAATGGTTGATGAGTCTAGAATTCGAAGATTTTAGTCCAGGAGCTGAATTCACAAAAACCTTAATGAGCTATAATTATAGATATAATTTTATAAATATATAATTATAAAAGCTATAAGGTTTATAACCTAAGAAGGTTTATAAGAATCATAAGAAGATCACTTATTCTTAGAATTATTGAATAATAATATTTTACAACCTTTTTAAGAATGAAGTTAAAATAAAATGTCAGAGGAAGATTTCCTTTCTTAAGACACCTTTGTGAATCCAGCCTCAGAAATATAATGGGTGATAACTCTACAGTCCTGCGGTTTAATAGGGCTCTGATGGTTAAAACCTTTATTAGACTGTTGAGCTGTACTTTATGAGCTAATGTGCTGTGAAGGTTTGGAGCATTCACTTACACATTTAGAGCGAGCAACCTCACGCCACTTTCAAAACTTTCACACTACTTTGGCGAACTTTCGTGCCGCCGGGTTGCCAGTTTTTGCGTCATTGTGGTGATGGTGAACAGTCAGTCAGAGAGTTGCGTTCTGCTCTGTTTCTGTAGTTATACTGATGATTAATAAATCATAGAATAATCCCAGCCTGTTGAATACAGATGACGTTAGGCCTGGTCCTGGCTAACAGGTGGCTGTGGGTGCGTCGTGGGCGATGTTTAGCTGTGGAGGATTCCCCGTGGAACTGGAACTCATTCCAAAAGGGTGCTGGTGGGTTTGGAGAAAGGTTAATGTATGGTAATGCATACTGTTTCCCCTTACAACCCCCCACAGCATAATCCTGCTAATTCCCCCAATCACACAAGCAGTTTATCTTAAAACCTCAACACTGACTGAAATTACAACAACAAGGTGGATGCTGGGTAAAATTTCAGCGCAGTGCAGTCAGAAAGATTGAAGGTCACAGCATTCAGTTGTGGTTTTTAGGCTTGCAGAGATTTTACCAGTTCACCTGAATGTTTTGATGACATTATGAACTGTGGAGGGTGAAATACCTAAAAATGCAAGTGCTTGGTGAGGAATGTTGTTCTTAGACAGTTGGACTCTTTGCTGATGTACTTTTGGCCTTGACCCATCCTCACTCAGAAAGGACTACGCCTTTCCTTTTATTCCCAAGCATGACTGTAAAATGTTTCTGTCCCTTTTTTTGGAACGTGTTGCAGGCATCAATTTCATAATGAGCTGTCTTTACAGAAAATAATCAAGTTGATAAGATAAAACATTACATATCTTGTCTTTGTAATATTTTCATTCAAACACAGGACAATGTAGATTCATAAATCACCGATTTCCTACTGTCCCAACTTTTTTTGGAATTTTATTAGCATTGTGCTGGTTGCATACGTAAACCATAACGTACTCAACTGTGTTGGACTTGTGCGGTTATGTGGTTTCTGACACTGTATGACATACTATTACCTATAAACATGGACAAAAGGGGGTCTGAGTGGCTCTGTCCAGGCACTGCTTAGTCTAAAGCCCTATTCAATCTGGATTAGTTTTACCAGAGTAGGTCTGATAATGTAATTTTTGTGTGATTTGACTGGCCAATTCATACCAAATGACTCCAGAAAGCCTGAATCAAAACACCATTGCATGGACATTTACATCAGCGTTATGTGACATGCACCACTTCCAAACAACAACAACACGTTGTGCTGCTAAATGATATATAGACTAGTGTAAGGCTAGTAAAGTGGGTTCATTCAACTTACCAAATGCTGCACAATGAAATGGAAAACACATTTCCTTGTAAGAGATATTTCTGAGATATTTAATTTCCGTCTCCTTGTAATTCAGCCAGCCAAAATATTGTGCATTTCAGTAATCTTGTCATGAATTTAGGGATTACGGAACTGGGCCTTGAATTCAGGTTGCGGAAAAAAAAAATAATGTCCTGTTTTTGTTACCCAGTTTTGTTATTACATTACGGTGATGTGGATTCGAACAGGACTGCAATTACTGAGGGAGCTCCCAGTTGAACAAATTATAGAAGGTAATTTGCTCTAGAATCATTACTTAGCCGACTAATAATAATAAACAGTGCAGATTTGTACTGGATTAACATCACTGGTTTCTTCGATAGTCACTCAAATTACACCACCTCCCCAGATAAAACTAATCCAGCTCAAATAGGGCTAAAGCACTGGCCATATCAATGAGAGACATGGCCGTCCATGGCCAGGAGTCCAAGAGATCGTAATCGTCCTTGCTGTCTTTGGGTGGGTAGGGTTGTTTTGTTAGCGAACACAGGTGTGACACTATGGACATTATGCAAATGTTTATTTTCTTTTATTTCTAATGATAAATGATGTTGTTTGTTAACTTGTTGATGTATATGCCCAGTTGCTTCAATTAAATTAGTTAAATCTCAAAGCCTGAAGTTTTGTACTTTTGTTCATTGCTTGTTAGCTATTAAGCTAATAGCTGTGGTGCAAAACTAAAGAGGATTTTCACCAAACGTGTCTTGACTGATTGACGACAATTAGGAGGTAAATTTTATGTCATTTTTTGGTTGAACTACCACTTTAAGACTTGAGGGAAAGAGCCGCATCTAAGTAAACTCTACAGCAGAGAGTGAAGCTGAGAGTTTGAAGCCATACTGTGATGATCACAGCTTTTCAGCCCCTGTAAAAGAACTGGAAGTCTCTCTCAGAGAGCTTTCATCATGAAAAGGGAGCACAGCAAGTTAAATGGCTCTCTGATTGGCCTTATCTCTGCTGGAGATGGATGATAGGAGTTAGAGTGGAGGTGGTTTTCAGTAGGTTCGATCGTCGGGCGCTCTCTCTGGGGAAATATCCTATAATAGAAATAAGAAGAATTTAGAAGAATTTTTTATTTTTTTTTGCCAGAACAGGAATATCACCAGCCCCACACTCACTCGCTGACCTCGTCAGTCTGCTTCATCATTAAATCTGAATCTAGACTGAGTTGCGCCAGGTTTGCGTAAGTTCATACTTAGGTTTGTGTGTAAAGTCTTCACTAAGTCCTTAGTTACACTAGCTAGTTTTAAACTGTCCCTTTGCTGAATTTGGTTGCACCACAAATCCTTAAGTCGTGTCTTAACTAGTAACTAATGCGTACGTCACTTTAACGTGATGATGTCATGTTCATAACCGATCAGTAAACCTGCTGCCGTGGAAACGCTGTGATAGTTGGCTTTGATTTTTCTATGGAAAAAATATCCAGCGTGGAAGAAAACAATGTGTACGACTAAATAAAGCTAATGATCTACAGGTGCTGTGTGTTTATTCTTTAATATTCCACTGAGAAACCAAATACGCAGCTTTTTAAGCAGCGGTTTCTGGCTGAGCGACACAACAGCAGATCAGTTTAGCCGTTTGTGCAGCTGCTGAGTCTCACTGAGCTGGAGTTGTGGGTGTTTAGCTTCATGCTCGGAGTTTAAACCAGGGCGATGATTAGAGCTGTAAGTAAAATCACAGCGTATAGCGTTTAGAGTTTTTAGCTTAGTTAACCAAAAAAAGTCATGTTTTTGGTCTTGTTTGTGTTTCTGTGGGGTTCTGATGGTTTCCCCAAAACTTACACCTGCTCGGGGGATGGTGGGGGGGGGTCTGAATATTTGGTAACTATAGCTCAAGGTCAAAACTATTTTGTGATGCAGCTCATTCTGATTTAGTCATGCATAAACCTGAACTTAGTAAACACTTACGTTACAACTAGTCTGTGCTTAAACTTGTGCAGAGCTGGTGCGACTGACCACAGATAAGGAAAATAATCATTTAAAAGAATTGCTTTCTTATTAACCCATCACATAATGCACTAATGCACTTAGCCATTCCCTACCTGACCATCTGCTGAAGGGACGTGTAGTGTGTGTTTGTGTTTGTAGTGTGTGTTTGTGTGTGAGTGTGTGCTAATTTTCATACTTTTTCAGAAATGTCCCAATTTATTAGCAAAATCAGACAACAACAGGCCTAATATGGGACAAATCATTATATATAGATGCCTGCATATATACACTACATAGCCAAAAGTATGTGTACACATATATGTGAGTTTATTGAACATCCCATCACAAGACCATGGACATTAACAAGGAGCTGACCCCCCTTTTGCAGCTATAACAGCCTCCACTCTACTGAGAAGCTTTCAGCAAGATTTTAGAGTGTGTCTGTGGGAATTTGTCCCCACGTTACTGTTACATATAGGTGTTTACATAATATATATAACATATATATTGGACATTGGACATTGAACATTCATACATATAATGCATATGGGAGACTTTATTACTCATAGATACTTATGTGTATATATATATATATATATATATATATATATATATATATACTTATATAATCTAGATGAAACATATTATAATAACATATAGGTACTTACATATCACTGCTGTCAGAACAAAATCTCCATTTTTGTCGTTTTTCAGTTTTAACATAATTTGATAATGTGTGTAATTCTCATGATGAGTGGACCAAAAGAAATGTCCCAAAATTTCATGGAAAAAAGGGAGTCCATTGACTTACATTAAAAGTAAAGTGTTTTTTCCTTTTACTGTAAAGTTACCGTTTTGGAGATATGAGGTTTTGTTCAGACAGCAGCGATATTATTTATAATAATATATTTGGAACGTATGGAAGATCAAGACTATATGTATCTGTGTGTATTATAATATTTTACACTAATGGTAAAACCTTATTCTTTCTTCTTATTGCTCTTGACTTATTGTTTTGCTATCCGGTGTCGACCAGAGGAGGATGAGTCCCCCTTTTGAGTCGTAGTTCCTCTCAAGGTTTCTTCCTCTTGCTCTTAGGCAGTTTTTCCTTGCCGCTGGCAGCACTGGTGACGCCCATGGGGGCTCAGACCCGGAATTTTCTATAAAGCTGCTTTGTGACAACGCCTGTTGTAAAAAGCGCTATATAAATAAACTTTGACTTGCCTTGTGTATTTGCTGTCATGTTGTGCGCTATATTTAAATATAAAGTTCTGCTGCGACTCTTTTCTGCCCCCTGCTGACTTCAGAAGATAAAGTGAGTACCTAAACTTTCCTGAGTTTGGTTCAACCCCCAAAACTGTGTGTATGACATTAAATATACAAGCTTGTCAGGTTAGTCTCCACCAGTATCCTGCATTGCGGGCACGACGCCCTTTGTGTTGCTGGCTTTTGCTTGTCCTATTTACCTTTGGGGAAATTTGCTTTTCCCTGCATGCGTTAGCCGCCTCACTCACCTGGGCCAGCACGTCTCCTCATGAATAAGAGAAGCCACACAGACGATGAATTATTCACATCATACAGTCACACAAGCGCAAATGAGCCTGCGGAGAACCAGTCTATGACTGATCACCTGGGCAATTAAAAGCCCAAGAGCAGCCCAGGATATGAGGGACAGAGAGAGAGAGACCGAACAAACAGCAGAGGCTTATACAGATTGATGAAGCAGGCCTTAGAGACTACTCAACAGCTTCCTCGTAGACGACTTTTGCATCTGATTTAGCCGACAAATCTGATATTGTGGGTCTCACAAACAAGAGAACAATAGACATCTGTTCTATGGTCTATTCAGAAGGAATAGTGCTTCTGAATGGATAAGCACACTAATAGTATTATACTTTTTAACCCCTTAAAATCCCAGACTTATTACGTCTCAGAGGGGAACTCCACCAGTTTTTCAAAATTTCTGTATAATTTAATGTTTGAGAAGTCATTCAGAGTGGTTTGGTGTGAAATAGTTTACTATAGAGAAACTTACAGACTCAAGTTTCTTTACAGTGGTGGTGATAGGAACCAGATGTCTCATGCCTACAGCACAAATATAGCCATTTTATTTACTATCAAAAACCACAAGTGAACCTACACGAGTCTTCTGAGTTATTATATGTAACATTGATGATTGTAAAATAGGCAGAAATCTGAAAAAAAAAAAAAAAAAACTTTTCTTTGGGGACTATTTTGCCTTAGAACAGCCTTCCTGTACCCCTCCACCATAAATGGATTAAAATAAATTGATTACATAAATTGAATACAATTTAGACCAAAACTTTGTCACAGAACTGCCATAAAACAGTGTCTCAGACATCAAGCAGCTTATTCACAATCATTTCACGTAATAACTTTCTGTGAGGGAGCTTTTAGAGGCATTAAACTTTAAGACGTCTGGTTCCTATCACCACCACTGTGAACAATTCTGACTCTGTGAAGTTTCTCTAGAACAGAGTGTTTCACACCAAACCACTCTGAATCACTCTGACCCATTTCATTTTGAAGAGTTTCTGAGAAATTGGTGGAGTTCTCCTTTAATTCTTTATTATTCAGAACCTACATGGACTACAGTACTGTGCAGAGGTCAGGCAGTCCTTAAGCACTTAAGCACGTTGTTTATAACCGTTTATCTTGTCAGTAGGTGTGTTTATGCTTGTAAAAAAATATATATATCATTAGAATAAATGCAAATAAACATAAACAAGGCTTTCTTATTTTTTAATAAGAGATCTTTTAAGAGGTTTTTAATAAGAGAGTAGTAGATCTTGTGAACTGCTGTGAAGGAGAAAGTTTGGTTCCAGATTTCTAGACAACTCAGCCATTGACAGATTTGGTTCCATCACCAACCAGGTACTGGATGAGAACTTCAGTTAATACAGGGCTGCCTCGAGGAGGGACTTGGTAATAGTTAAACGAACACATTAACATATTAATATTACCTGTATTTTTCTAACATTAGTGTGTTTTTAGTGTAATAAATAGCTTAAATATAATTTTCTCCGGAGCATAAATCTTTGGTACAGTTCTATGCAGTGCAAACTGGCTGATTTATTATTTACTTAGAAATAAAAGTTTGGATCTGCCTGAGGCTCCCGGCCACTTACGGCGGTTAATAAATTTACTCTCCTTGTTTTATGAATATTCGTTTTCATTTTGTGTTATTTCTCCATTGTAGTGCTGCTTCTTTTATATAAAATAAACAATTTATCAATAAAAGGATACATTATGATTATTATTAATACTGCTGTAGTGAACCAGCAGACCGAAGTCTGGAGAGTCCCAGCTTTTCAAAATGTTTTCCATGCAAGCATTTACACTCACATCGTACAGATTAACAGGTTTATGAAGAGAAAAACAAATGCTTGTAACAGTATTAGTGACTGAGTTACCAAGCCCCGCCCATTTTACCCATTGTTGTGATGTCAGCACTCAACCTTTCAGGTGTTTAAGCCACCTTTGGACAAAAAAAAAGAGTTTCAATATGTATTATTAATTAATGAAGATTGTTTTAATTCTAATTTAAATTTAATGATGAACATGAAGCTGAGTGTTGAAGTTAAATATACTTAAAGGATTAGCTTATACAGTGCTGTGCAAAAGTCCACAGTAATTTATTTAATTTACAGTCAAAACAGCCCTTATGTAACAGATATTAATGTTTATAAAAGCAGAAATCACATATTTAACAAAAAATTACACAGAAGCCTCAACAACTTCAGTGTTCAGTGAGTCACTCTTTCCCTTTATTCCAGCTTCCATTCTTTTCAGGAGACTCACTTTCAGTTTCTCAAAGAATCTGCAGACACACCTCCAAAGTTCAGTCTTAGAAGCTGGTTGATCATTTTCTGAAGTAATCAAACACATTCAGTGGTGTTGAGGTCTGGACTCTGGGGTGGTCAGTCCATCGTTCAGCTTCTTGGTTTGATGTGTCCGTCTCCTTTTCTCAGTGAGGTTCTTCTTGACAGCTACACATCCTTTCAGACCCACAGCGCTGAGTCGTCTTCTCACAGTGGAAGGATGGACAGAAACACCTGTGGATGTTTTCAGATCTGAAGCAGCTTGATTTTCTCCTCTCTCTCAGAGATGAAAGCTTTAAGTGCTGTTTATCTGATGGGGGCAGTTTTGGTGTCTGCCAGGTCTTCCAGGTCTTCCAGGTGGTTGTTAGGAGCCTCATTATCTCTGTGATTTTAATAATTTTTTTTGAACTCCAGTTTTGGAAAATCCTGTTTTTTTCACTTAGATTTCCTCTAACTTTCTCCTCCCTTATGCAAGTGGATTATCTTACATGTAATCTCTTAAGAAAGAAAATCTCCTTTAGGCATTTTATATGTACATAAGAGAGAAATGTGTGAGGCAGCTAAGGTGTGTTTTGGTAGCTGCTTGTGTGAATGTTAATGTCTCGTTGAAGGGGATCATAATGTCTTTGACACCACTGGAAACAGCTTTTGTTGGGAGGACACAGCTGTAATGTTCGTTTTACGACTGGAAGGATGGAAGTGTTGAAGTGTGAGTGCACAAAAGTAAAGAGTGGACAAATAAAACACTGAAATATTTTTTTAAGTGACCCTTATTAGTCCCACAATGGGGAAATTTCACCTCCGCATTTTGACCCATCTGTGCAGTGAAACACAACATACACACTAGTGAACACACACACACACACACACTAGGGGGGCAGTGAGCACACTTGCCTGGAGCGGTGGGCAGCCCTATCCACGGCGCCCGGGGAGCAGTTGGGGGTTAGGTGCCTTGCTCAAGGGCACTTCAGTCACATACTGTCGGCTCAGGGGATCGAACCGGCAACCTTCTGGTTCCCTAACCTCCAGCCCACGACTGTCCCAATTTGATGTTATACCTAGTGTTGCAGGTTCTGTGTAATTTCCTTTTGAATATATATTTCCTGCTTTTATGCTGAAGCTGAAATTTGAATAACATACACTTAATGGCCATTTTGATTGGAACTTAGTCCCACAGACCACAAAGCATAATATATTAAAATGTTTCTATATATATATATATATATGATGTTAAAATTGAAGTTTAAATTAAACATCCAGCAAAATTTGAACGCAAAAAGGCAGAAATATATAATAAAACATGGCTTAAAAATCGTCTCCCACCTCTATCTGAGACTCTCTGGCCGTGATCCAAATGTTCTTATGAGCAGTTGTGATTTACAGCCCTCAGTCTGCAGCTCACAGCCTGCTACACCACTGAAGCAGAGCTAAATACTCCAGTGTGAGTGTGTTAATGAGTGAAATGGGCTCTACATGTTCAGATGGTGTAGACTAGCCTTGCTGTGACCGGTCTTAAAGGAGGTGTGGTTCTTTTTCACTTTACCACTGGATGTGCATCCAGGAATTGCTGGCATGGCTGGTTAAATGAATGGACAGACGGACGGAGGGACGGATGACGGACAGATGAACTAGCATGACAGCTCAGTTATGTTTGCTAAGTTAGCTTTCGCTTGGTTGTTAGCTTTTGATCTGTGAGCTTCTCTGACTCAAACACAGAGAACCGTAGGGGAGTGTATTTTTCTTAAAACTGTGTGGGTGGGACCAATCACAGCCTCGACCCAAGATTAGGACCACCCAGGTTACACTGAAAGAGGAAAATTTTGGAAAAATAGATCAGACATTTAGTGGACATTTGAAAGTTGTGCACAGGACATACTTTGTACATATATATATATATATTGTGTACCCACAAGAGCAAGATTAACCTACTTAAAAAGAAAAACATGAATTTGAAACTTTAAATAAACAACAGGGCAGTTTCTGATTTCTGTACTGTACTCTCTGCACTCCACTCGGAGCTCAAGGTGCTTCTCAGGACACACTGATGGTCAGTATGAGTTTCTCATGGTCACAGTGATGGCCACTGCAAATCTGTAATCACAAAAAGTGCCACAGCATGAGAGAGTCCCTCACTGCTGCTCTTCAAGCCCAGTCCAATTAGGCCTGAGAGAGGGAGAGCACAGCTGAGCGCAGCAGCAGAGGCAGGAGCGCTCTATTAGTGCCAGTACTCGCGCCCTCACACTGTGCTCATCTGGCAGCTGTTTTTTGTTTGGGTGTTTTGGGTACGGTTTTCCAGCAGATCATTACACACAGGAGGGTTATTATATTGTACAGACCTCTTTGTGGAATTCATCAAGAGCGAAAAATTAATTGACCACTTCCAGATGGGTTATTTACATTGATGCAAGGTTATGATGTTTTTTTCTGTCATGGTTATGTTCAGGGATGTAATGTAAGGGGGGCTAAAGTATAAACAGTTAACGAAAGCAGCAGTCATGGGTTTTTACGAAAGAGGCAGAAACATCTTTAGAGTACAGGGGTGTTAGAGGGCGGTGGTGAGTGATGTTTGTTTATTTGATGTTCGTTAATAACACCTTTAGAGGGCGGCGGTGAGTGACGTTTGTTTATTTGATGTGTGTTAATGACGCCTTTAGAGGGCGGCGGTGAGTGACGTTTGTTTATTTGATGTGTGTTAATGACGCCTTTAGAGGGCGGCGGTGAGTGACGTTTGTTTATTTGATGCTTGTTAATAATGCCTTTAAAGGGCGACGGTGAGTAATGTTTGTTTATTTGATGATTGTAAAGACCTTTAGAGGGCGTCGGTGAGTGATGTTTGTTATTTGATGTTTGTTAATAACGCCTTTAGAGGGCGGCGGTGAGTAATGTTTGTTTATTTGATGATTGTAAAGACCTTTAGAGGGCGGCGGTGAGTGACATTTGTGTATTGTTGATGTTTTGTGACGTTTGTGATGTTTGTTAATTACTCCTCGGCGGTGAATGATGTTTGTTTATTTGATGTTCGTTAATAACACCTTTAGAGGGCGGTGGTGAGTGATGTTTGTTTATTTGATGTGTGTTAATAACGCCTTTAGAGGGCGGTGGTGAGTGATGTTTGTTTATTTGATGTGTGTTAATGACGCCTTTAGAGGGCGGCGGTGAGTGACGTTTGTTTATTTGATGTTTGTCAATAACGCCTTTAGAGGGCGGCGGTGAGTGATGTTTGTTTATTTGATGTTCGTTAATAACGCCTTTAGAGGGCGGCGGTGAGTGACGTTTGTTTATTTGATGTTCGTTAATAACGCCTTTAGAGGGCGGCGGTGAGTGATGTTTGTTTATTTGATGTTCGTTAATAACGCCTTTAGAGGGCGGCGGTGAGTGACGTTTGTTTATTTGATGTTCGTTAATAACGCCTTTAGAGGGCGGCGGTGAGTGATGTTTGTTTATTTGATGTGTGTTAATGACGCCTTTAGAGGGCGGCGGTGAGTGATGTTTGTTTATTTGATGTTCGTTAATAACGCCTTTAGAGGGCGGCGGTGAGTAGGCCTAATTGGACTGGGCTAGAAGAGCAGCAGTGAGGGACTCTCTCATGCTGTGGCACTTTTTTGTGGTTACAGATTCTCTGTTTGTACCAGCTGTCCATTTTTTTTTTACTTTCTCAAAATAATTGACTTTTTTTTTTATAATTTTGCCTTTTGTCTAAATAACTTGTTACTTTCTTAAAATGTAATATTTCGTTATATGGACACAGTCAGAATTGTCTTAATAAGTGAAAATTTCTGGAAAGTCAGTTTTTTGAGTAAGTCATTACTTTTGATAAGTCATTAATTTGGCATACTGCCAGAAACACAGGTAATGGGTCAAAAATAGGGAGAAACATTTTCTCTCCTGCACTTTTAGAAAAAAAGATACTAAACGGTCACTAAGGTGGTACCCCTAATATCACTGGGGTGGTACATCTTCTTCTTAGCTTTAGTTGGGGAAAGACAAATGTAAGGTACAGAGGCCGTATAACCATCGTTTTACTTTTGAGAGTACGTTTAATTTGTTTGCACCTTGATGAACAATGTACCCGTACGGTACAATGTACGGTACAGTGTTCTGACAGTGTACCTGGCGAGAATTGGGTTCCACAGACCTCAGCTTCTGCCCCCACACACAAACAATTAATTACACATTTATGTCCAGTTTTTATGACTGTACATTATGTTAGGTTTAAGGAAAAGACACAAATTCTCTTGCTTCTCCTCAGTGATATAAAGGACAGTGTTAAAGTGAGCTTATTTCCCCTGAGGTCATGCTATGCTAATATCCAGTGCAGGATGTGATCCGCTACTCGGTGTGTATTGTGCTGATTATGTTAGCTGCTGTGGGCGGCTAACACACACACCGGTCTCCTCTACAGAGCGAGCCGCAGAATGGACTTCAGCTAATTAAGCTGCTAATGGTTTGTTGGAGGGCTGTTATTTCCCTGATGAATCTAATCAACGTGACGGATGACATTAGCAGCAGTGTTTGTGGGGGATCATTGAAGTTTCTCATTAGGGTAGAATGTTTTAGCTCACCATACGTTTCTGGCTGTTTGGTTGTTTAGTATCTGAAACAATAGTTGAGAATTCACGTTAACGTAGGTTCCTTAAGGGTTTAATTGGATTTTATGTGGACTGAGTGGTGAGTGGATAATCAGCTCTTTACATATGGATGACCAGCAAACCAGCAGTGTGTGTGTGTGTGTGTGTGTGAATGCAGGCATTAATGCAAGCCTGTGTGTGTAAGTGGACAGAGATGTTCACACTTTGCTTCATGTAGTCTCAAGTTTCTACAGTGAAAGTCGATGATGGTGAATCAAGTCTTAAGTCCTTGCAGTGCGAGTCTGAGTCAAGTCTCGAGTCTGTGAGGTGTGAATCTGAGTCAAGTCTCAAGTCTCTGGGTTCCATCTGGTGTCTCTAGGGTGTGAGTCCGAGTCAAGTTTTAAATCTCTGCAGTGAGAGTTCGAGCTCAAGATGAGTCTGAGCTGTGTCTCAAGTTCCTGGGGTGAGAGTCTCGAGTCTCTGCAATGCGAGTCTGAGTTGAGTCTCGAGTTCCTGAGGTGCAACTCCAAGTCTCTGGCCTCTTAAGTCCGAGTTGAGTCTTGAAGTGCGAGTCTGAGTCTCTGAAGTGCAAGCCTGAGTTGATTCTCGAGTTTCTGAGGTGCGAGGCCCAGTCTCTGGGGTGCAAGTCTGAGTTGAGTCTCGAGTTTCTGAGGTGCGAGTCCAAGTCTCTGGAGTGCGGGTCTGAGTGGAGTCTCAAGTTTCTGAGGTGCGAGTCCAAATCTCTAGAGTGTAAGTCTAAGTGTGAGTCTTGAATCTCTGCCGCGCCAGTCCATGTCGACTTTTGAGTTTCTGAGGTACGAGTCTGAAGTGAGTCTTGAGTTTCTGGGTTCAAATCTGAGTCAACTCATTTCTCTGGGGTGTGAGTCGGAGTTGAGTCTCAGGTCTCTGGGGTACGAGTCTGAGTCAAGTCTTGAGTCCCTGGGCTTCAAGTGCGAGTCGAGACTTGGCTTTTCGAGGTGAGAGTCTGAGCCAACCCTCTGGTCTTTGAGGTCAAAGTCTCTTGAGTCTCTGGGTTGAGGGTCTGAGTTAAGTCCCAAGTCTCTTATTTCATGATGGGAACTTTAGCAGCACAACAAAAAAATGATAATAATGTTATAAATGGAGCAAATGTCCATTACTTTAGTTTAAGGCCCCTAATATCAACACAATGTCATTTGCTTCATCTTATGTCATCTCGCTGTTACTAGCATAACGTTGCTGTCAGAACAAAACCTCGTATCTCCAAAGTGGTAACTTTACAGGAGAAGGAAAAAACCTACTTTACTTTCAATTTAAGTCAATGGAACCAGAATTGTACTAAGTCATTTTAGGCTGTGTCTTTTGGTCCATTCATCATGAAATTTACACACAATGTACAGAGCAACAGGTATTTTCAAATTATGTCAAAAACTGAAAAACGACAAAAATTGAGATACAAGGTTTTGTTCCAACAGCAGCGATAAGCAAGTCATAAACATTCAAGTATTGCTTCATAAATATGTTATTCAGTGCTTATGCATGTGTTATGTAGTCCATATGTAGGCAGCCTTCAAATAAAGTGCTACCCCTTTTATTTTATTTTATTTTATTTATTATTTATTTTTTTATTATTATTATTTATTTTTTAGAGATTTCAAGCACTAATGGGTCTGCATACTTGGTGGTCTGTGTCTGAACAGAACAGGATTTATTCCAAAAGAAAATCCCCTATCCCTCGTGCATGTCCTCATCAGGGAATGAGTGCTGGGATTGATTAATCTTTGGGGAGAAATGTCTAATCTGATTGTGTGCACTTCTCAGAAACTGATACAGTGCTGCAGCGCCTGTGTGGATGGAAGTGTTTGTGTTTGAGGCCGAGGCAGAGCTATCGATGGAGAGTCTGTATTTACATAGTGTCACTCTGGAGCTATACTGGGACTCGTTATCATCATATTCACACACACACACACACACACACACACATACAGAAGCTATGCTGAGGGCCGCTGAGGTCAGAGTGTGTGATGAGGCGAGGGTGACCGTGGTGAACAGAGCGTTTCCTGTATGAGGATGGGGTCAGCCCTTATTTCAGCAGCTCTCGCTTCACCTCCACCCGCGCAGAAATGACTTTTTCTGCTCCAGTCTGGAGGATGGGAAGCTGTCTATATCTCTCTCACTGCAAAACAGTTTAAATCTGATTGGCGGAGCCACGACTGAGGCTGTAAAATACTCATATATGACCACACATATCAATTGAATTCTGTTGCTTGGCAACAATCTCCTACTGTTAACAGACTACATTGCATTATAATTAATAATAAACTGAAATATTCTTTGAACATTGCTTATTTAATCAAAGCAGTAATGCACTATATGGACAAAAGTATTGGGACCTACCTCTTAATCATTGAAATAGGTGTTTGATTCAGTCTCATTTCCACAGGTGTATAAAATCAAGCACCTAGCCATGCAGCCCGCCTTTACACGCATTAGTGAATTTGATTGTGTTGCTGTAATAGGATGCCACCATTGCAACAAGTCGGTTCATGAAATTTCTTACATCCTGGATGTTCAACCATCAACTGTGAGAGGTATTATTGGAAAGTGGAGGCGTTTAGGAACCACAGCAACTCAGCCACGAAGTGTCAGACCATGTGAAGTTACAGAGCGGGTCGCTGATATGATGCATAAAAGTCACCAATGCTCTGCTGACTCAATAACTGCAGAGTCCAAACCTCCTCTGTCATTAACATCAGCACAAAAACTGAGCGCCAGCAGCTTCATGGCAGGGTTTCTATGGCCGAGCAGCTGCATGCAAGCCTTACATCACCAAGCACAATGCCAAGCGTCAGACGGAGTGGTGTGAAGTGTGGAGTGATGAATCACTTCTCTATCTGTCAGTCTGATGGACGAGTCTGGGTTTGGCGAATACCAGGAGAACGTCACCTGCCTGACTGCACTGTGCCAGCTCTAAAGTTTGGTGGAGGAGGGATGATGATATGGGGTTGTTTTTCTGACCCTGAACCCCATCCAACACCTTTGGGATGAACTAGAACGGAGATTGCGAGCCAGGCCCTCTCGTCCAACATCAGTGTCTGACCTCACAAATGCTCTTCTGGATATGAATGTCCAAAAATTCCCACAGACTCTCTCCAACATCTTGTAGAAGCTTCCCAGAAGAGTGGAAGCTGTTACAGCTGCAAGGGGAGACCAACTCCATATTATGCCTATGGATTTAGAATGGAATTCATAAAAGCACCTGTAGGTGTCCCAATACTTTTGTCCCTACAGTGTGTCTTTGTAATGGCTGTGTGCTACAGAGTGTAACCTGTGATTTCACCTCAATTAAAAAAAGTCACACCTAACACAGTAATTTTACAGGTATTTGTTTAGTCTACGTATAACATTTTTGAGTGATAAATGTTGTCGGAAAATAATCAACAACTGTTTTTTGGGGGGTTTCATTGAATTCTTTAAAAATCTGACATCTCTTTGTAAATCTGGAAGCCAGATTCTTAAACGAAGAAGAAATGTTTTCGAATTCCTGGCATCAGTGTGAAAATCTCAAAAGCCATTTTGAAATTCATCAGGCCTTTTTTTAACTTCAAAATATCAATTCTTATACTTTTATTTCCAGTTAAGATTACCAAAATAAGTGAAAGAAGAGCCAAGCTGTTTGATAAGGTATCGTAGTGTCAGAAATTTGAAACTAAATCTGAGAAAACCATGCTCGCTACAATTTCCTTTTGTTTTGCTGTGTCTAATTCTTTCCTTTAAAATGCCCTTATAGTGTAAAAGATTTTTTTGCTCTTTTGTAATGTTTATATTCTTAATTTTGTAAAGAATAGAATTTATATTTTTTGTCTTTATATATATATATATATATATATATATATATATATATATATATATATATATATGTAGTTTATAAGGTATAAGTAATAAGCTGTAACTTTGTTAAGTAATTAATAAGGTTATTACCTTGTTTGTTAATTCTCCTCTTAACACTTCTTCTTCTTGAGTGCTTTGCTCTCCCTTTGCTGCTAATAAAGGATTATCTCATCTTTTCCGCAGAGGAGATCTTCCAGTCCCACATTGCTCACTGGTGGTCTCCAGATGGCGCCCGGCTGGCATATGCCACCATCAACGACACGCTGGTGCCCAGGATGGAGGTGCCCATGTTCACAGGATCACCGTACCCAACGGGCAGAGAGTACCACTACCCTAAAGTAAGACATGTAAACATGGAGAGTGGTTTACAGGTCAGCGTTGCAGTGTATGTGTACGGATCCACATTAGGGAACGGGGGCAAACTGACACGTGTTTTTTTTTTGGGAATAACATGAAGTTATTAAATTATAAATACTACTGTTATTAAATGTTAAATAGTTTAACATAAATAAATTATTTATTTACAATGCTAATGATTGGATCACCAAATCATGTTGTAAAATGTGATATTTTTCCATATGTTATTTTATTATAACTTAATTCTTGATGTTATTCATCTTTCTTAATATTTTAAAAAATATCTACAGCTCAGATTTCTTCATTTTTATTCATTTTCCATTCCTGCTAATTATGTGAAACCTGTGAAGTTCCACATCACTAGCACATTAGAGTCATTTTATACCTTCATCTGCGGCCAGATTGCTCATATTGCACATAATAATATCGTCATATTGTTGAAAACATTGATGCTAAACTTGTGGCTGATGGTTCTGAACTGCTGAGTGGACGTTTAATGGTGGTGTGTTTGTTCAGAGAGCTCATTCTGTGATGATCTGCAGGTCCTGTGAGGTTTTTGAAGCTCTGGTTATTATTCTAGGCAGGAGAGGAGAACCCGGTCATCTCTCTGTATGTGGTCAACCTGAACGGCCCCCTGCACACCATCGAGATGAAGAGACCAGAGGACCAGAGGATAGGGTGAGGAGCCCTGCTAATGCTAACGCTTGTCACTATAGTAATGCAGCTTTGCAGAAAGCTTTCTTCAGTGCAGTATACACTGTAAACACAGTAGTACGAGGTGTGGGACGGGATGATGTAAACAAACAAAAAAATAATAATACGTAACGAGAGTCGCCCACTACTAAACATAATACTATTAATGAATATTATATTTTTATTTTACATGATTATTTACACTTTTAAATGTCTGCTCCAAAAATCTGTAAACTAAATTTGACTCCATATTGACACCTACTGAGATCATAACATATTATATAAAATATTTACATTTTAACCCTTTAAACTAAAGTGAGAGTTCAGATTTTAATTCCTCACCGTCATAATTACAAAACTTACATATTAGTTTCAGAGCAGTTGCTAAATAGTTTATAGTAGTCACTGAATAATAAGCATTAAGAATAATAATTGAATAGCATATAATTTAGGAGGTTAATATGGTGGTGGAGATGATGGGGCACGACCAAACATGTTTTTCTAAATAATTTTTAAAATATGTCAGCAAGAATAATACGATTTTTTTATATAAGCAATCTACACATCTCTGATAAAAGTGAAAATAAATTTACTGCAACCAAAAGTGGTGAAAGTGCAAATCGCTGCTGTCGGAAGAAAACCTCGTATCTCCATTTTTCAGTTTTTGACATTTTAAAAATGCCTGTTGTCCTTTACATTGTATGTAAATTCCATGATGAAAGGACTAAAAGAAACAGCCTGAAATGACTTGTAAAAAAACTCCATTCTTTCATTAAAAGTAAAGTATGTTTTTTCCTTCTCCTGTAAAATTACCATTTTGAAGGTTTTCTTCCGACAACAGCGAAATGCTACAACTTCATAATTAGCTGTAACAGACTGAAGGTCTGGTTGTAACGTGGCTAAAAAGGTCTGTTAAGTTGACTCAAACACAGTTGATTCAGTACAATAATTCTTTGTTGTTTGAACCTGATAACACTTCCAACCTCAGGATGTAAAAATATCTGCATCCAAATAATTATGAACAGTGAAAAGACTCTGTCAAACTCTGACACATTTAATTTACACCATAAAGCAGAACAGCAGATATCAGCACAATACAGTTGAAACATATTTACATAACATCTGTAGTTTGTTTTTTGATGAATCAAAAATAAAAATTCCCCAAAAATGAACTGTTTTGAATTTAAATGGGAGTTTATGGACTCTTATTGTTTTCTTCGGAGGTCTTAGTTGTAACACAGTGTTTAAACTAACTCTGCTGTGTGGGGGGTGTATTTTAGCCTGTCTAGCTCTCACTTTGAATTCTATATATGCTTCAAAGTAGTTCTATATAACAGCCACCAAGAGTTTACAGTAATATAAGAGTAAATTCTGGGACTTGCACACGATTCCATAATCAAAAATCACTTATGATTAAAAAAGTTACTTTTATGGTACAAAAGCAGTCTTTAGGGTGAATATGGAGAAATACCTGCCTGATTGCTGTGAGAATTTGCGGATGATGTTGCTATGGGAACACAAGATGATCAAAGTCATATTCTGCTCGACTACATAGAACATCTGTTGAACGTCTGACCCTGCGTTCAGTTGTGCCCCCCTCTCCCCTTATCAACATATTTTAAATCAATGCCAGTAAGTTCATTTAAAATATACTTGCGTTTTGAACTCAAGTGGATTTTTGGATGCCAGACATTCAACAAAATACAATTGCCCTTTTCTGCTATTACTCAAGTTGAAAGATGGAGTTTTCCACCACTGCCTACACTGCAGTCCTGAGAGAAGGTTATTACTCCATTCTGAAAAAGTAGTTTTAGGACGGTGTGGAAAATTTCATGTGATGAATGGTGTTAGATTGAGTTTATAAATCAGTGTGACTCAGCTCAGATCCCGTAGAACCACAGCATCGCACGATTTACTAATCTTCACTTCTTTAACACAATCGTGGGCGCAGTTTCAGCTTACTGACTGCACTGATTCAGCTCATGTATACAGATGGAACACTAAACTGTGCGGCCCAGGAGATCACTGGTAAAATAAAAGGTTAAGGAAGTATGAAATATGAACATTCTCACATTACTTTTCAAGAAAGAAAACATTCAACGTGTTTTAACAGAAAGCAACTGCAGTCAGGTCCATAAATATGTGGACTTCAGCAACATTATTATTTTGAAATCAAATAATATGAGCTTAAAGTTCAGACTTTCATCTGAAATTATTTACATCAAAATCAAGTGGACAGTAAAGGAATTACGACCATTTCCGTACCAGATGTTGGGTTTCTTCGTGGGTAATGCTCTGCCAGGCCCTTACTGCATTTCCTGTTTGCTCTTGGAGTGTATTACCCTCGGTTTAGCATTCAGTATGTGAATTACATGCTCGGTTGGATTGAGGTCAGGTTATTGACTTGGCCATTCCAATTCTTCACCTTAAAAAGTCCTGGGTTGCTTTGCGGTATGTTTTGGGTCATTGTCCATCTGCACTATGAAGCACCATCCGATGAGTTTTGAAGAATTAAGGCTGAACCTGAGCAGATAATACAGCCCTAAATACTTCAGAATTCATTATGCCGCTTTTGTTAACAGCTACATCATCCGTAAACACAAGGGAACCTGTTCCACTGGCAGCCATACATGCCCACACCATAACACTACCTCCACCATGCTTTACAGATGAGGTGGTTTGGATCATGATCAGTTCCTTCCTTTCTCTTTGCTCTTCTCTTCTCATCATTCTAGCACCAGTTGATCTTTGTCTCATCTCTCCTTAAGATGTTGTTCCAGAACTGTACGGACTTTTTATGTGTTTTTTTGGCAAACTCTAATCTAATCTGGCCTTCCTGTTTTTGGTGCTTAACAACGGCTTACACCTTGTGGCAGACTCTCTGTATTTACTCTGGTGACGTCTTCTCTTGATTGTTGACTTTGACACGGATACACCAACCTTTTGGAGGGGGTTCTTGATCTGGCCAACTGTTGTGAAGGGTTTTTTTTTTTACTAGGCACATAATTCTTCTTCCACCACAGTTGTTTTCTATGGTTATCTGAGCCTTTAGGTGTTTCTGAGCTCACCAGTGCATTCCTTCTAAGTTATATGTAAACGGTTGTAATTGTAATTCCACTGTTCACCTATTTTTGAGGCAAATGCCCTCAATTAAGGCTTAAATTCTGCACTTTGAGTCTGCATATTCATTATTTAGTTTTAATAACTTTGTCAACATTCAAGTATTTATGGACCTGATTGTATGCCTTCAGCATTCAGCTTCATCTTAATCAAATATCTTCCTTGGTATGAAGAGCAGGTTTTGTCTCAATAATGATTTGACAGTTTTCTTTTCCAAACTGCTGTTAAAAGCACACATATTAAACCATCTTTGGGCCACTCTTTTGGCCCAAAGATGGTTTAAACAGCTGAAAGGTTTGAGTGCTGACATCACAACAGGGGATCGAATAGGCATTATTCTCAAGGTTGTTTTGTAGTTTGACTGAATAAAAAATAGCAAAAAAAAATAGATCTAAACAGTCGAAAAGCTAGATGTCCCCAAATATTTGACTGGCAGCATACAACACCGTCGGTTTTCTCTTCTATCATGTAAGTGCACACTCGAATGCTGTTATTCCATAGTGATGGGCAATGCCTGCTTTAACAGGCAAGGTTTTAGGCTGGCTTAAGATGATGAAACTTTCATGCAACATGTACATTGCATGCAACAATTTCCAACTTCACAGTAACACGAAGCAATTAAAAATGACCAAAGTTGCACGCAACACATTAAGTTACTCCTCTAGAAGCCAAATTAGGCATGTGTTGTTTGACTGTTTGGTCAGTTGTAACATGTTTACATTTGTATTTGTTGCATTTTTCTTCTTCGTATAATTTTTCAGGCTGTTATTTACCTCTTTTGTCTTCGTACCTATCGACCTTGACTTTTCAAAGCTGAGTCTTTGAAAATGAATATTTAATTTTATTATGATTCTACCTTGATGCTTCACTCATCCTGTCCAAGAAGCACTGTATGTGTATTGAGGACCACATCTTGTTCTGTCTAAAATATAGAAAATGAATAATTTAACGCAGATCACTATGACAGCAGGCCAAAAAATTAATAACAAGCAGCCTTTTGAACAGCTGTTAGCGTTAGCTGGCTAGTTAAACCAGCTGGTTGTGTTGCGTTTGTTTGTTGTCATGGCTCAGGAAACTGACAAAATAAAAAACTGCCAACGTTACATACAGTTAATGAGGACAAGTCAATGCTCACCCACCCAATAAACCACCTTCTGTTATTTTTCTGATGTGGTGAGACGTGATTATGTGATGCATTATTGGCATTTTGATTAGCTGTTTCCTGAAACTTGAGATGACGTTGTGATGCAGCTGTTGCGACTGAGTTTCAAAGAGTCACAGGACACCACCTTATGCAGTGTAAGTTTGAAGCAAGGTTCCTCTGTGTACAGCCAGCCTAACAGCCCTGGTTCACTTTACTAACGAGTTATCAGCCCTATAATGACTTGAATCAGGTGTATTAAGCAGGATAATTATCCTGGACTGCAGCAGGAGATTATTAGCATATGCAAACACTTTGCTTTTTTTCCCAGAGAGTACTATGTTACCATGGTGAAGTGGGCCACGAGCACAAAACTGGCGGTGAACTGGTTAAACAGAGCCCAGAACATCTCCATTCTGACCCTGTGTGAGGCCACTACAGGAGTCTGTACAAAGGTAAACACTCAACCACTAACACAGCTAAGCAGCCTTCTCCAAAATACCAGCACGAGTGTGACATTTTAGAAATAAGCGTTTGAAGCTCTGCTGAAGAGGTGAAATCATCTCATTTAATAAGAAGACATGTAATAATGTGTATATAACAGGGCTGCCCTGTTTAATTTGGCCTTATAGAAGGTGCCCTAACCCCCCAACCCCTTTTAATCTGAGTACAAGATTATTTAACTTATTTCAAGACGCTAGATAGCCACAAGTTAAGATGTTCACTAAAGAATAGAACAGAATGTGAATGTGTGTGTGTGTGTGTGTGTGTGTGTGTGTGTGTGTGTGTGTGTGTGTGTGTGTGTGTGTGCTTTTGCCATCTGTGTTTCAGAAACATGAAGATGAGAGTGAGGGCTGGCTGCACAGACAGGTAACAGAACACCTGCATCCTCTTCACACTCTTCACATTGAATTACTATATTATTATAAACAATAATTACACAAATAATGATTATGGTTAGTGCTGGTGGATGCTGTATGTTAATCATTTATGTGCAAAAGTTTAAGCAGCCAAAAAACCTGTTTAAAACAATTAAGTTTTAACTATTAACTACTGTCTGAGCAGTAAATGTGTTTTTGCCAGTGAAACACTGTATAACATTAGACTAAACACAAATACATGAGTACAGACATAAACAGACATAAATAAAACATGGTAAGAATATGTTGTTTTCGGTAAACTTATTGATATGTTTAGAAAAATGCAGTTAAAAGAAGACAGGTTTGATTCCTGACTTCTCACTTTAGTGAAGGACTGATTTGATGAGTGAGGTCAGTTCATTTTATTAAGTAACTAATTTTATTAAGTACTTACATTTTTTATGTGTAGATGCACTATTTTTTATACCATTATGTCTGTAATAGTTATCCATGTACTTTTTACCATGAAGAAAAAAACAAAACTTAATATACAGCCATACACTATGAACATGCTGTCATTAAAAAGCTATATTACTGTTGCATACTAACTTATTTAGGACTCGAAGTTAAGGATTCTGACCTTGACGAGGCTTAGAGATCTGTTTTAACTTGAGTCTAGACTGTCTTGACACGAATATTTGTCTGAATTGATTTGAGACATGACTGTGTTGACTTGAGACTTCCTGTACTGACTTGATACTTTACCGTACTGACTCGAAACTTGACCGTATCAATTTGACACTTGACCAGATTGACTTCATACTTGACCATATTGACTTGATACTTGACCATACTGACCTGGTACTTGACCATACTGACTTGATACTTGACCATACTGACCTGATACTTGACCGTACTGACTTGATACTTGACCCTATTGACTTGATACATGACCATCTTGACCTGATATTTGACCATATTGACCTGATATTTGTCCATATTGACTTGATACTTGACCGTCTTGACCTGATACTTGACCATATTGATTTGATACTTGACCGTCTTGACTTGATACTTGACTGTACTGACTTAATACTTGATCATATTGACTTGATACTTGACCATATTGACTTAATACTTGACCATACTGACCTGATAATTGACCATCTTGACCTGATACTTGACCATACTGACTTGATACTTGACCGTCTTGACTTGATACTTGACCATATTGACTTGATACTTGATCGTATCAATATGACACTTGACCAGATTGACTTGATACTTGACTATATTGACTTAATACTTGACCATACTGACTTGATACTTGACCGTCTTGACTAGATACTTGACCGTATTGACTGATACGTGACTGTATTGACTGATACGTGACCGTATTGACTGATACGTGACTGTATTGACTGATACGTGACCGTATTGACTGATACGTGACTGTATTGACTTGACACTTGGCTGCCTTGACTTGGTACTTTATTATCAACTCTATATTAAATATCAAGTCTAGTTTCAACCTGATTGATAAGGATGGGTATCGTTTATACAAATATCTCACTGCATGTATTATTCTAAACTTCTTTGAATACATTACTGTAAAGCGATAATATTAATTAATATCAAAACAGTTTCAACTGGATTGTGGTAATTGCTCGCCTGCTCTGTTGTCGCGACAGAACGTGAAGTTGTTGTGTTGAGGCAGCCGGTGGAAATGTAGTTTTGATGAAGTGTAGTGCTTTTGTTTATGATAATCCCTGCAAGACTGTGCATGAGGTGAAATTGCTTTTCATGATTAGTTTTGTTTTTGTTTTTTTATTTGCATTCTTTTGCCCAAAGGCTTAAGTCATGAGATGTTTTACAACAGAATTACTTTCAGCACTGCGGCAGATCCAGTCCTGCGGGGGCTCGTCCGCTGTTAGGCGGTGCATCTTTTTAATTATGAACAATGTGATACATGCTGCGTGTACTGTAGGTTTCAGGGCTGAGGACATAACCTTGTGCTTTAGAGCTTAACTGTTCTGTTCTGGTGGTACAGCTCATGCAATTTGGTTAGAATTAAATATTAATGGGGCGTGTCCATCAGTAGTCAGAAGTTTTATGTACATTTGTTTTTACTGCAGAATGAGGCTCCGTTGTTCTCCAAAGACGGGCTGAAGTTGTTCTTCACACGACCAATCCCACAGGGTGGCCGAGGGAAGTTCTTCCATATCTCCATGGCCATCTCACAGGTACACCCAGAAACACCCAGGCTTGATCACTGTTGAGTCTAAACGTCTTTTAAATGCAATCTTTTTAGCCAGGTTAAGTAGTTTAAAAGGTCTCAACAAGCAACACACTATGCTGGAAACAAAAGAAACTCCAGAAAAGAAAGATAGTTATTGAAACATATCAGTCTGACACTCCAGCGAATCACAGTGTGTGCCATTATCTCCGAATGGTGAAAACTTGGAACAGTGGTGAATCTTCCCAGCAGTGGCCAGCCTACCAAAATTTCACCAAGAGCACAGCTGTGACTTTCTGTCATATCTTGTTTGCAATGACAAAAGCTCTGAGCATTTTGCAGCGATCTTCTGTGGACCACTGAGTCAAAAGTGGAGATCAGGGGTCCCGTTCGTCTGGCATAAAGCTAACAAAGCATTCCACACTAAGAACATCATACCACAGGGAAACACGGTGGTGGTAGTGTGATGGTGTGTAGGGATGCTTTGCTGCTTAATGGCCTGGACGACTTGCCATAACTGACATACCCATAAATTCTGCTTTCTGCCGGAAAATTTTACAGGAGAATGTCCAGTTGTCACTCCATGATCTGAAGATCAAGCGGAATTGGACAATAATCTGATTTTGGAGTGGCCTAGTACAAGTCCTGAATTTTATTGCTCATGCTGTGTCAGGAATTTAAATGGGCAGTTAATGCTCAAAAGCCCTCCAAAGTGTAAGAGTAAAGAAAGGTAGTATATATATATATATATATATGTATATATATATATATATATATATATATATATATATATATATATATATATATATATACTTATGTAGGGAAAGGAGGGAAATAAAATTTTGAAACTAATAAAGGGACAGGGGAAATTATAGTCATGATAACACAATTAAACAATCAAAATACACCACATTCAGTTTGTATTGAAGCTCACTAGGTTTCTCAGACAAAAATGATTTTGGTCCCATCAAGCATTTTTCAGATTTTTAAACTGTTCTAAAAATGTCAAAACTCAGCAGAAGCCTATTTACTTCAGCGTTTTTAGTCAGTTTATGTCAGCTGTACCAAATGTTGGCATCTTTAATGAAGGCTCAGCCAAAAAGCTTGTTTCGGTAGAATCAAAAAAAAATATCCAAATGTTTCTATTTCCTTTGGAATAATGACAGCATTCATACAGATGGTGCCTGTTTTCTGAGATCTGACTGGGTAATGCAGTTCTAAGGCCTATTCTCTCAACAGCTTTTCTCTACATACAGAACCAAAAATCTCAGCCTCTAAAACACTGATATACATGAAATTTTGAATATTCACATGTTAACCATGTTCTCAGAGGAACTTACAGAAGGATTTCCTAATATATTGCTGGATTTATGCTAGATTTAGTGCTATAAAATCACCCAGAAAACATTTAATAATAATGATGCATAGTGTTTCCCTGATTATTACAAATATGTGTATGTATATATATATATATATATATATTGCACACACACAGCTTAATGTCCATAGAAAAGCATTGACCAATAGAGTGAGACGCTCTCAAGCAACCGCACATGAGCCTAAATTCACCATGCCCAATGACAACCGTGGGCTCGAGGGGTATAAAGCCCCCCAGCACTGGGCTGTAAAGCAGAACCGTGTTTTCTGCAGTGATGGAGCCCCATCCAGTTGGAGTGATACAGAGCTAATGATCTAACATCAGTCCCTGTGTTTGTGCATCATGCCGTTGAAAAAAATCTCAGTCTGTGCCTCACTGTAGAATTAGCACATCGCTGCTGTCTGAACAAAACCTTGTATCTCCAAAATCGTAACTTTACGGGAAAGGAAAAACCTGCTTTACTTTTAATGTAAGTCAATGGAACCAGACTTTTTTCCAAGTAATTTTGGGCCGTTTCTTTTAGTCCATTCATCATGAAATTTACACACAATGTAAAGAGCAACAGGTATTTTCAGATTATGTCAAAAGCTGAAAAACAACAAAAATGGAGATACGAGGTTTTGTACCGACAGCAGCGATATACGACCCTGACATGCTACTCCTGTAAACAATGCCATGGAGTTGCTGCTGTGGGGATTGTTATTTTTAGTGGTTGATGAAGAGCTTTGACTGTCTTGATTATCTGTTTAAGATCTGTTTTTTTGTGTTACATCTTTCCATTTTAAATATCTTTTAATCTGTTGTTGTAGATGAACAAGTGTGCCTGAACAATGAGTTCAGTGTCCATATTTCACAAAAAAACATCAAAATCTGGTTTATTCCTCTGCGGGGTGACAGCAAAAGTTGGAGAATGTAGCTCGATGAAACCTTCCACGTGATATGCGGCCGTTGGTGCTAGTTTTCCATCACTGCTCTATTGAGACGCATAATGTAAACTCAGCGTTAGTGTTTTCCTGCTCTGAAACACCGACTCAGCTCATGAAAGGCTCCCTAATTATCTGATTAGCTGAATCAAGTGTGTTTGAGAAGGGAAAACACAAAAAAATGCAGCGTGTCAGAACCGAAGATGACTCCTGCTGTCTCTGCAAAGCTTTTTGATCTCATTTGATCTTCCATTTTGATCCCATCGTCAAAAACATCAAGAGGTTAAGAAGCATATCAAGCAGTAAAACCTCCAGACAAGAGCAGGGTTAGAGGGCATCTCTTCACTGAACATCATCATCACACAGCTGCTCTAAGAGATCCACGCTGAGGGCAACGCAAGGACAGAGAGGCAGAGAGAGAACTGAGACAGAGTGAGGAGGAAATTCTGCTCCTCTGGGCTGCACAGGATAGAGAGGTATAAACAGGCAGACAGGAGGAGGAGTTTTACATCCTCAGTCATTTATGTCTGAGGTTCACCCCCTGATTTCATTTAGAACACTTAAAGTAAATATTATATTAAAATATAATATTAGAATTAACATTAGAACCCTCTCTGGAATTCTAAAATATAATAACAGAACTGTCTCTGAAGTTCTAGAATGTAATAGAACTCTGAAATTCTAGAATGTAATAGAACTCTGAAGTTTTATAGAACTCTCTAAAATTCTAGAATGTAATAGAACTCTCTCAATTCTAGAATATAATAGAACTCTCTGAAATGTAATGTTAGAACTCTCCATGTAGTTCTGGAAAGTAGTGTAAGAGCTCTCTCTGAAGCTCTGAACTGTAAGGTTTGAGCTTTCTCTGAAGTTCTAGAATGTAGAATTGGAACTCTTTCTGAAATTCTGCAATATAACATTTGGACTCTGTATAAACTTCTAGAATGTAACAGTAGTACTTTCTCTGATGTTCTAAAATACAGTAGTATAACTCTCTCAGATATTCTATAATGTAATTAGAACTGTCTCAAATGTTCTAGAACGTAATATTATGGCACTCTCAGATGTTCTAGAATGTAATATTATGGCACTCTCAGATGTTCTAGAATGTAATATTAGGACACTCTCAGATGTTCTTGAACGTAATATTAGGACACTCAGATGTTCTAGAACGTAATATTATGGCACTCTCAGATGTTCTAGAATGTAATATTAGGACACTCTCAGATGTTCTAGAATGTAATATTAGGACACTCTCAGATGTTCTTGAACGTAATATTAGGACACTCAGATGTTCTAGAACGTAATATTATGGCACTCTCAGATGTTCTAGAATGTAATATTAGGACACTCAGATGTTCTAGAACATAATATTATGGCACTCTCAGATGTTCTAGAATGTAATATTAGGACACTCAGATGTTCTAGAATGTAATATTAGGACACTCAGATGTTCTAGAACGTAATATTATGGCACTCTCAGATGTTCTAGAATGTAATATTAGGACACTCAGATGTTCTTGAATGTAATATTAGGACGCTCTCACATGTTCTTGAATGTATTATTAGAACGCTCTCAGATGTTCTAGAATGTAACATTTTAAGTCTGTCTGAAATTCCAGAGTGTGGTGTTGAAACTCTCTCTGAAGCTCTAGAATGTAGAAAGACTTCCATAAATTCTAGAACACAATATTTAAACTCGCTGAATTTCTAGAATGTAAGAGAACTATGAAAGTCTCAAAAGTAATATTAGAACTAGACTGTAATATTAGAACAGTAGAATGTGACACTGTAAGAATTCCTCAGAGGGGTGAGGGCTGAGTTCTGTATCCAGCTGTGTGATGGTTTATATGTATGCTGCCTGTATTTGATGCTGTTCTTTCCTCCTCCAGCACAACACCAGCTCAGACACGCTGCTGTCCATAACATCAGGCGACTGGGACGTGACTCAGGTTCTGGCCTACAACGAGCAGAGCCAGCTAATGTGAGCAAACACAGCTGACACATCCCACATTCCGTTTGAGCTCAGCTCACTCTGCACCTTCACTGCACCTGTGTTTGATTCATGAACTCCTCCTGGCCTGCAGAGCGCTGGATAAAAAAACACACTTACACCTGGATTATACTTTACAGAGGCACATTAACGGCATGCCCTGCGGCTGGAGCACAGGCCTCACAGACGGAGCGCTGCACTGTAGACTTTCAGGGCCACAACATGAAGGCTTTGTTTTGGTGTGTTGGTTTTTTGTAGCATTTAGTAATTGTGTTATTATGTGACAGATACTTCCTGAGCACAGAGGACGACCCTAAACGACGACATCTGTACAGGTAAGCTGCTGGAATGAGTGACCAAGGCAAAAAGAACACAGTAAATTTCTGATTCTTCCTAACTGTGTGAATAAACTTTAAGTTGCTTGCAAACACTTGAGAACTTCAACTAAATATGTCTTGACTATGACCTCAAATCTGACCCTTAAATTAAAGGAAGAGTACAGAGAAAAATCCAGTTTCCACAATTATTCCCATTTACCCCAAACGTAATCAGCCAATACGTGCTGGTGTCGTAAGTTTGTTTCTTTAGGCTAATGTAACTAAGAAGTAATGAAGGCTTATTTACACCAGTTTGCATCGTGCAGACTGCATGCTTGAATCATCACACACTTGCCTCAAACTGTGTGGAGTTGTTTAGTAAACTCTAACAGACTTTCTCATATGCTTTCTGATGCTGTATGACACTATAAACGTGGACTAAAGTGCATCGTATAGCTATAAACAGTAATGGCAGCCAACTTGATACATTTATACACCATCAACTTTATTAGAAACATCTTGTACTTCCACTCACTGACCACTTTATTAGAAACACCCACCTTGTACTTCCACTCACTGGCCACTTTATTAGAAACACCTACCTCGTGCTTCCACTCACTGGCCACTTTATTAGAAACACCTACCTTGTACTTATACTCACTGGCCATTTTATTAGAAACACCTACTTTGTACTTCCACTCACTGGCCACTATATTAGAAACACCTACCTTGTACTTCCACTCACTGACCACTTTATTAGAAACAGCTACCTTGTTCTTCCACTCACTGTCCACATTATTAGAAACAGCTACCTTGTTCTTCCACTCACTGTCCACATTATTAGAAACACTAACTGTGTACTTCCACTCACTGGCCACTTTATTAGAAACACCTACCTTGTACTTATACTCACTGGCCATTTTATTAGAAACACCTACCTTGTACTTCCACTCACTGGCCACTATATTAGAAACACCTACTTTGTACTTCCACTCACTGGCCACTATATTAGAAACACCAACCTTGTACTTCCACTCACTGGCCACTTTATTAGAAACACCTACCTCGTGCTTCCACTCACTGGCCACTTTATTAGAAACACCTACCTCGTGCTTCCACTCACTGGCCATTTTATTAGAAACACTGACCTTATAGCTTGACTATGTAGCTGTAGAGCTACAGACTGTAGTTTGTCTGTTGCTGCACAGTTTATCAGTCCACCTCTACTCCATTCATCATTGGTCAAGTCGAGTGAAGTCAAGTCAGGACTGCTGGACAGTTGTTGTCCATATATTATTTGGGTGGTGGTCCATTCTGAGCACAGCAGTGGCTCTGACCTGGTAGTGTGTGTGGTGCTGGTACAAGTGTATCAGACACAGTGGTGTTGTTGGAGTTTTTACACACATCATTGTCAATACTAGGTTGAGAGTGGAATGCCACCCAAAAATATCCAGGCAAGAGCAGCTCTGTGGTGAGAAAATGACCACTGATGAAGGACTAACACAAACTGTACATCAACAGAGGAGCTACAGTCTCTAAATATACAGCAGCAAGGTGGAGGGTTTCCACTAAAGTGGCCAGAAAGTGTATTATTCAGTTTTATAGTCCTCTGTTTGATGTGCTGTGGTTAGAGCTGAATGAGGATGCCGTGTGCTGACTTTCTCACTGTGACGTTCTGGCTGTTTCAGCGCGGACACGGTCGGCCCCTTCAACCGCCGCTGTCTCTCCTGTGATTTTTCCGACAGCTGTGGATACGTGAGCGGCTCCTTCAGCCACGACATGGCCTACTTCCTCCTCAGCTGTAGAGGTAACTGAGCCTCTCTTTCTCTCTGTCTTTCTCTCAAATTCTACATTTGATCACTGTCCTTCTTCAGGGCCTCTGTGAGCTGAAACACAAAGGCAGTTTTCTCCGTTCAGACGTTATTCACAGTGTGCCACCCTTTCTATTACCGGCCCTGAACAGTCTGAAGGAACAGATTCTCTCCATCTCTGTAAGAGGGTGAAGATCCTTGAGGACGATGGAAAAGAGAAAGCAGCATTCAGCAGCAGAGCGGTGGATGAGAATATGGATAATCAGAGAGAGAGACAGTAGAGATTGAGAAACAGAGGGGGGGCAGAAAAGAGAAAGGGAAGAGAGAGAGAGAGAAAGACAGAGTGAGGGAGAAACAGAGAGAGAGAGACTGAGTGAGGGAGAAACAGAGTGAGAGAGAAAGAGAGATGAAGAGGAAGACAGACAAAAAGACAAAGTGGAAAGAAAGAGACAGTGAGAGAGACAAGAGACAGAAAAAGGGTGAGAGAGGGAAAGAGAAAAATAGAAGATAGAGTGATAGATACAGCGAGAGAGAGGACAGAAACAGAGTGATACAGAGAGAGAAAATGATAGTGTTATTGAAACAGACAGATAGAAACAAAGAGAGAGAGAGTGATATATACAGCGAGAGTGACAGAAACAGAAAGAGAGAGACATAGAAAGAGAGAGACAGAAACAGAGAGAGAGAGGGAGGGACAGAAACAGAGAGACAGGAGGTGATATATAGTGAGAGAGACAGAAACAGAGAGGGAGAGAGAGAGACATAGAAACAGAGAGAGAGAGAGAGAGAGTTTGTGCTTGGCCTGTTTCCTCAGTGTTATTGTTATCTGTCCTGTTCTCTTTCAGCAGAGTGTATCGATCATTTCATTATCTCTTGTTTTGTGTTTTTTTCCTCATCCTTCCTTTCTCGTACACAATGCTTGTGTTTGTATGGAGCAGATTTGTTTAGAAGCCCCTCTGGAAGCTGATCTTGTTGCTGTTCTTGTTGTTATTGAATAAGCCAGACAGAGCACTCAGACAAACTGGAACGCTGCAGGGATCGGTGACCTCTGTAGAATCTCTAATGGGTAAACTCTGGGATACATTCAAGGGAATACAGCACAATGTAAAGAAAAAAATCTGAAAAAATACAAAAAAAAGATTTACATTGATGATAAATAGTGTTACCAACAAATTGCAGCTGTTTTTTGAGCTATTAGCTGATGTTTGTTAACGTTTTGACTTGTCGCACAGATCTTGATGTTTCCAGCATAGACATCCTGAAGGTTGTTATACTACGTTTAAAATTCTCACTTGCTGATTGGACAAAGAGTTAAAAGTCCAGAGTTATCTCTGTCATTTTGATATACTATTTATATGTATTTAAATTATTATTTATATACTTACACAACATCTCTGTCTTAGTAACTTTTAAGGAGAAGGAGAAATAAATATATTTTTAACGTTAAATGTCAGTTAATTCAACATTTATATGATGTGTTTTTTTCCAAAGTAATTTCGAATCATTTCTGTTGGTCTATTCATCATGAAATGTTCACACAATATAAAGAACAGCTGGTACATAATGTAAAAAATACATATAAGTTACATTTATATTCTGTATTGTGGGTTCAAAAGGTTCAAAAAGGCAATAACCTTTCATCAAATTTAGATTTAATTCCAATGTATGGATTGAAATTTGAATTTTAATGAACTACAAGTTTAAAATAATTCATATAAAATCAGAACCTGCTTTTGTTATTGCTATAGCTGTAATTTATGAGAGTTAAGCTGAACCAAAGTTCATATATATTTGAAAAGAAGAGAATATTTTGATAGTCTAGGCAAACATCACTCCAAAATGTATGATATTCTTTGTGGTGCACCACAGGGCTCCATACTAGGCCCAGTTTTATTTTTTATCATGCATGCTCCCACTTGGACACATTATTACCAGCATGGAGTCAGTTTTCATAGTTGAGCATATGACACACAATTATATTTATCTGTAGAGCCAAATGACACTAGTTCCCTAAATAAACTGACAGCCTGTCTGTCAAGCATTATTACATGGATGAACAGAATTTTATAGAACGAGCATGGAGTCAGTTTTCATAGTTAACCAGACGACACACAGTCATATTTATCTGTAAATAAATATCTGACACCAATGCTATAAAAAGTAAACTGACAGTCTGTCAAGCATTATTACATGGATGAACAGATTTTTTTAACTAAATGAAGAAAAAACAGAAATCCTCATTATTGGAAATGAATCACAGGCTTTACAAACAAATGATGGTTAGAAATTTGGGTGTAACATTTGGTTCAACATTGTCATTTAAATCACACGTTGAACAAATCTTAAAAAAACAGCATTTTTCATATTTTTACATTTTTTTTCTGTTTTTGTTTTACTCTTTTTCCTGTTTTTATTCTTATTTTTTTAGATTTGCTGCTTACATTCTTTTACTATTCATTTAGCTGTTTTACTGTTTTGCTATATTATGTTCTGAATTTTATTTTTTATATGTGAAAGGTACTATATAAATAATTTTTCTTATCATTAGTGCTTTTATTACTATTAGTAGTTATGCCACAGTTTTGTTCTGGCTATTTTACAGTACTTATTTCTGTTCTATTTCAGGTCCTACAGTTCCATTTGTGGCCATCTATAGCATTCAGGACAGACAGAGTGAGTACTGTTCTGTCCACTTTATTTCTCACGTCCACTGTGTTTCGAGTTCATGAACAAAATATCCTGTCGGGTGAATGAAAGTGTCATTCATTACTGCTTTAGCTGAGTCAAGGCATGTGTGCTCACTGTTTAAGTTATCAATTTATGTCTCGTTAAATGTCTCTGAGATATTCTGGGACAACAATATTCTGCAGCTGTCACTACAGCCAAGTGAAGCCGAATAAGGCCAGACCAGGAATGTTATGAGTATAAACCTTTTAAGAAAGTGCAGAGCTTCAAAGGACATATGAACGTGGCTTCATTGTCACTGCCCAGATGTTATTGTTGAAATCCAATGTTCCTAGCAGTATAAACAGAATTAAACAGTTGAAATTACTTCATTATTGTAAAGCCAGGCATACACTGTGCGACTGTAGAAATCTTGTTGACTCACACTGTACGTTTGAATTGCCTATCATGTACAGCCAAAGCCTACGATTTACATACACACACTGTCCGAAAACACTCGGTCCAACTGACATACAAAACAACACCCTGCGCTTTTGAGTCTTGAGCAGAATAATTGGCTGAATCTCAAACGGCTCCCTGCTCCCTACATAGTGCACTACATATTAAAATAGTTGCTCCTGCACCCATAAAGTGCATCACATGTCTAATAAATAGCCTTCTGAGATTTAGCCCTGTGTGCTCTACAAAGAAAAAAAAACAGCGTTTTTATATACACCTCACAGTTCAGCTCAGTCCAGCGGAGCAAAGTCGGCATACATAGACGCTGGCGATGCAAATGTGGACTTTTTGCCTCCGTGTAGGAGCAGTGGTTGTCATTGTGTGTGCTTTTGGGTGTGACTTTGAGGAATCGGTTTGTGAGGCTGTTCAGACTGTGAGACAAGTGACCAAAATTTCTGACATGTCAGAAATCCATCCCATCGTCCAACTGCTCAATCGGCGCTCCTTTGGGCAGTTAATTAGGTATCATTTCTCCTCTCACACTGATTGGCAAACAACGGCCGACAAAGCTGAAAATCGGCCCGATCTTGAAATTCAGTCGGCTCCGACCACATCGGGCTAAAATCGCACTGGCTTTAGGGATTTGTGTAGGTTATAAAGAGAATCCTCTCACTAAAGCATTTCTCTGGATCAGGTTTCTGTTGACCGATCGATTGCAAAAAATCAGCACACAAGCATTCTAACTAGAAATGGACCGATCAGTGTTTTCGGAGCCGATACCAATCAGCCAATCGCCTTTCAGCACAATCAGCCCACAGCCCATACCTGTCGAAGGCCGGGCTGGATGCCATATTTAAAGATGCAGTAAGCGATTCTGGAGAATGACTGTTGGTATTTGAACTCAACAGTAAAGCAAATACACCCCTCCCTTCAGTGCTCTCTCAGAAGCCGCCCCCCAAATTCATGGACGTGCATTGCCAAGGCAAACAACACTTTTTTTTAGATCTTAGTGGCCATAACACCCTTTGCAAATGTGTGGACAAGAAACAGTTAGCAAACTGTCACTACAGTAGCTACTGTGAAGCTAACCAGTTGGGATTAACTATCACAAACCTTAGCAAAAGGGACAAAACGATACTGACCTACTGATTCTATAAAACAGCAAAAATAAGTTCGTTACTCAGCTGTCAAGCAGAAACAGAGCAACCTCCTCATCCTTTTTCATGCCTTTCAACTCGATTAAGCTTCTTTTTCACCAGCACCTTTTTTCTGACAGTGTAGAGAGAGTGGGTGCTGAGTGGCCTGTTTCTGTCAAGGTGCTGTTAGAGGCCAGAGGCCTTATCAGTGATGAGCGACACAGTGTGGCAGGACACACACACACACACATGGCATGGACTATGCATAATGTGATGACCTCATTACTGACCTCTGTGCTGCACACCGTCCCAACCATAGACAGGCACACAGCCCCAAACAGTCCTAACCTCAGTCCTCCGCAGACTGCATGCCAATACACTCAGCTCAGGGCTTCCGCAGGCTGACTGTGTCAAACTGTATGAGGTTGAATTGGTGCTGAGAGCTCTCTGGGCTGATTGCATTACTGAATGGTACTCAGTATGCTATACAAGATGACCTCTCTGTGTAAGAGCAGGATAATTGTGTTATTTATCAGAAAGCACCATGTAAAATTGCGGGTATTGTAGCAAGGCCCGATGTAGAAGCCTGGATTCAATTACGGGAGGCACGGCGAGGTCCTTCGCTTAGAAACAAACACATGCAAATGATGTTGACAGTCTATGTATCTGCCACTCAGTCCAATCTACATCCATATCTAAGATGAAAAAGTTTGTTTTCTTCTTTTTCCACCACCCATTTACTATGTTTTTTGACGCATAATAATGCAAACATAGTGGTAAAAGGCAGATGGCAAAATGAAAGTGATTTTCTATCTCTTTGCTTGTTTAGATCCTCGTGTCGCCCCCTGCTGGTGACCTTTGCAGGTGTTGATGAGACAAGCTCAAAGGGAGCTCATTTTAGGACATTTATGATTCTTATTAGGCATTTTTGATGTAAAGAAGGGAAAATTGTAACTGGATGAAGCTGACAATTCATGATCTGACTGTATAATTTGCTTACACCATGTTTGTTTTGTGACAAAGCAATGAAAAAAGAAAACAAACTTGCTGATTTCTTTTATTTCAAAACAGATATGGATGTAGATACATCTAGATTGATCTGGATATGTAGATAGATTGATCACAGGCTTACCCAATTAAACGGGGAAAAATACTTTAAAAAGCCAAGTCTAAGATAGTGAAAGTGAGCGCTGTCACTGTATTACGGCAAATCAAATCATACGCTCAAACTCCGCCTTCTTTTCTCAGCTCTCCAATCAACCGTTGCTATCCGTCAGGCCTTCTGTTCATCATCAGTGCGCCAGTGTTGAATTTGAAGCTCCATTTGCGGTTAAAAGATGTTACTGTGGACGTTTAACTGTGTGATTCCATCCTGTAGAGTATCTTGTTTTCTACCCACCAAAGCCGAAAAAACTATGGTATTTACAATGCAAACGTTGACACAGGCTTTGTGAAAATGTCAAAGCAAACATCTCAAGTTACTTCAATGCATCAAAGGTGAGACATGAATGGACCATGAACATTGTTCATGCTCACCGTGGCAATATGTTTTTACCTATGATGATTAGGTTTAGGTTTTCAGGTTCACTGTGTTGTTTTCCCCAGCTTTGCACATCTCCGCTGTGTGTTTTTAGCTAACTTAGCTAGTTAGTTAACTTGTGTCGTCGCCGAAATGTGTTTGTGGTGAGTGGACGCATGCTTTCTAGTGAAGGGTGCTGCAGTGTCGGTTGTTCATTTTCATGGTTTTTACTATCAGCTAACAAACTCTTCCCAAACTCACTATTTTCAAGCCAATTCATGAGTGAGGCTGAAACTGGCTTGCTATTGGTCAGCTTCTTATGTGAATTTTCTATCCCACCCTAAATGGTGCAGAAATTATTTGAGGGTTACAGGAAACAGAATGTAACTGTGGCACAATTTAAGGTAGAATGGAAAAGGACCTGGTTAGGAAAACTTCAGCGTTGTTTGAGAATGGACTGTCTTCTCAGGGTAAATTAATGAATGATTTAATGGTGTTTTAAGTCACTTAATGTCACTCTGAAGTGACTAATTTGGCTAATTATCTACCTTGCATGCTAGTTAGCTTAACTTATTGGCCGATGTTAACTACATACTGCCCTGTTCTGCACACTTCCACTTACAAAATGACGCACAGAATCGTGTAGAATCAAAAAAAAGCTTCAAGTTTTCTGTCGAGTCTGACAATATGAGCAATCTGTGGCTGCTAGCATAGATGCTAATATAGTTAGCTTCTTAAGCTTATGTCGTTCTCGCTACAAAGCAATAACTCTAAAAATAGCAATGAACACATCAATATACTGTCCTAGTTTGAATTCTGGTGCTCTTATTGGTCGTGTTATAGTGCTGGGTGACTTCATCAATGATTCGCTAAATTGTCATTATCTTCAGCTGCAAGTGTTGTTTGAGATCTCTCAGTGGGTTTAATACTTATAGCAGCTCTACCACCGTTTGAAAGCTAGAAAAAAAGGAAAAATGTATAAAGGTAAAGTAAAATCCATTACATTGGAATCAGTTTTATACTTTACTGCCTCGAACACAAGAATATTTTAGAGTTATTGCCAATGTGACTTTGTATTTATTATAAATTGTGCTGCTTCCAAGCTGACTGGATGTGAGTTATCCCGCTGAAATTATTGCCAATCTTATGTCTTTATAAACATTCTGATGTGGTTTATAGGCACGAGCGGCAGAACCAAACAAATCTCAGTTTCCCAAACAACAAACCCTTTGTGATTTAGTGTTTGGCGAGAGGAGCCGCAGCTCACTAATCTGGTAAAAACACTGCAATACGTTTCCCTTGGTTACTGTTTATTACAGCTTTACCCACAAGCCAGTTGGCTCTTTTTATCGAAGGGCAGGAATTTTCCCATAAACAGACGCTGTGTTGAGCGCTTTGATCTCATTTGTTTTTCAGCTGGTGAACCGTCTCCTCCTCCTTTATAATATTGTCACTGTCCAACGAAAAACTAGTATCTCCAAAATAGTAACTTTACAGGAGAGGGCAAAAAGCTTCTTACCTTTTAATGTAAGTCAATGTAAAGAGATTTAGAGTTTCTATTGGTTTATTCATCATAAAATTTTCACACAACGTTAAGGACAGCTGGTGTGTTGAAATGATGTAGAAAAATCAAAATCAAAACCCATCAAAAAAGGCAAAACCCAGAGAACCCACATGTTCAGAACATGCACTGACACTGTTCATTAATGGCTTTACTGGGACATGATTTTATAACCACTGACATTGTCAGAATTTCGTCATTTGCTATGGTTTCCCTTACACACACTTTACTTTCTTTCATATTTTTCTTTTTTAGGAACCAATAAATTTTGCCCCACCACTTTTGGAGGTTTATACATGCTTCGATGACAACTTCAGCAAAAGTTTAGCCATTTAAACTGACACTGTCTGTCAAGTGTGTGGTGTGAAATCAGGAAGAGCAAAACACAGAACTCTTTAATTCTGTCAGTAAAACAGCTGCAGGACTCCTGCCTCTTGAGACCCATCAGTGCTGGATGTCGTCAGCTGTGTGGTACCAGCACACTTTCACTACTAACATACAGTGTGATAAAGATGTGATGATGTCTGTGGGAATTTTATCTCTACTCATGCGTTGATAACCCTGTTTAATCTCCAGAGCCTGCGAATCTGGATTCCAGCCAAATAATGGCCCAAAGGCCCAAACTGCCTAAATGAAAACAACAGGACAGGGCAGGTTTAACCTTTAATTCCTGTTGTGAATGGTGAATGACTTCATAATGGAAGACCAATTTCCTGTATTGTGTGTACAAACAGACCTGGCCAGTAAAGCCTGATTCTGATTGAATTGGCATTTTTCCAACTTTACATACGGCACCTCAGGGCTGGATAGTCAGGGTTGGAAGTGTTACTTTGGTACAGATTACTGCTTACCTGGTAAACATTGCGATCTCTAACTGAATCCAAAGAGTAACTATTTTAAAATCATGTAATCTGATAACTGTCTGTTACTTTTGGGTTACTTGTGTTTTTTTCAAACAATCAAACAAAGATGAGAAAAATTATTTCAACAAGACAACTTTACCTTAACACAAGACAAACAGAAACAGTGCTCTGAATGCGATTAATATTTGTGTTAATATGTGCATTTAATGGTTAAAAAGGGTCTGAAGTTTGCATTTAAGGGTTAAATATGAGATAGAAAAAAGGGAGACATACTATGTATTTAGTTTTTATGTGTGTTTGAGCTGTTTTTTCAAGAATAGGCTAAAAATGGCCTGAAATATTCATTTAATGGTTAAGAAGGGCCTGGGGTATGCATTTAAGGGTTAAAAATGATCCTATATATGCATTTAAGAATTAGAAAGGGTCCAAGGTATGCATTTAAGGGTTAAAAAGGTCTGAGGCATGCATTTAAAGGTTAAAAAAAGGGCTGACAGTATGCATTTATGGGTTAAAAAAGGACCCGAGATATGCATTTAGAGTTGAAAAGCATCCTAGGTATGCATGTAAGGGTTAAAAGGGTCTCAGATATGCATTTAAGGGTTTAAAAGTGCCCCTGGTATGCATTTATGGGTCAAAAAAGGACCACAGATATGCATTTAAGAGTTGAAAAGGATCCTAGATATGCATTTAAGGGTTAAAAAGGGTCTCAGATATGCATTTAAGAGTTAAAAAGGACAAGAAAGCAAAGGAAATTATTATTTATCATTTATTTATTATTATTATTTATTTAGTATTTATGTGCTTTGAACGGTTCATTCAAATATAGGCTAGAAAAGGACCCTAGGTGTGCATTTAAGGGTTAAAAGGGTCTGACAGATGCAATAAGGGGTGTAAGGGTTAAAATTGGCCTGAAATTTGCATTTAGGGTTTACAGAATTGCCCAAGGTAGCACTTTGTGATTAACAATAACCCAAAGTTCTGCATTTATAAGGGTACAAACAGCACCAGAAATATGCATTTAGGGTTAAAATAGGACCCAAGCTGTGCGTTAAGGGTTAATTGTAATTCATCAGGCAGTAGCTGTGTCACTACACTTCAGAACGAAAGGCCCTGACGATTAGAGCTGGTGTTTTGCTCTTTTCAGCCTCCACTGCTATCACCAGCCCCAGCTGCTCTCTGTGCTCTGAATGCCTCCAGCTCTGGCCTTTACCAGCGCACTTATCTCACTCTGCAACACGCTGCTGCAAACAGTTTGGAAATTGCATTGCAATTTTGGTACAAAGAACGTGTCATAGCAGTATGAATGCTACAGCTGAGATCTATATGGATAGCTTAGCATTAAAAAGTGCTTTTTTGTGTTTGTCCTCCGGCAGAGCTGTTCGACATCGAGCTGAACCTGAACCTCCGGCGGACCGTGGACTCCATGCAGATGCCCCGAGTGGAATACAGAGAGATAGACATTGACGACTACAGTACGTTTGCCTACCATCCCCTATCCACAGCGGCTGAGACGTGGTCAGAGGTCGATCTGAAGTGTTTACAGGGATCCAGTGAACTCTATTGAATTAATAATATATCATTAATAATATATATTGAACTATTGAACTTTTGTTTCTCTTCAGTTTGATTATTCATTCGATTCCTTGGGAAACAATTCAGTGCCATCATGAAATCTTACATCCAAAACAGTTCAATTCAGCTCAGTTATTTTGGTACGACTCTTTATTCCTTTGAATTATTTATCAATCAATCAATCAACCTTTATTTTCACTAGGAAATACATTCATTTTCAAGGTACTGCTGTAGCCGAGCATTTACAACATTAAGGGGATTGAAAAAGAAATTAAAATGGAATTTAATCTGGTTAAACTAAAATAAACAAAGCTACATAAACAAGTTAACAGAAAAACTGGACAAGATTAATGGCAAAAGCAGTAAGAGAACAAGATTTGATTAAGAAAGAGAAATATAAAATAAAATCAAAATAATAAACCAATTAATATGATTTCAACTTAGGAGGATAAATAGGCGAACTAAAATTTAAACAGTCAAGTAAAAGGATTATAAACAGTAATAAAAATAAAATAAAAACAGTAATAGAATTGGGATAAAATAAAATAACTAATAGGTTATTGGGAAGAAAAATAAAATTGAAACTAATTAAACAAAAAAAAAAATAATATTTAAATGTTAATAATAATAATGTAAATAATAATAAAGTACTAAAATTCAATAAAAAGAAGAAAGGAAAAGTTAAACTGAACTAAAACACTTACACGCTGTCTGAAGGTGATTAGAGACTAAAAGGTTAAAGTTTGAGTGACACCAATGAGTGAGTTTTAGAGACTCCTGTAGTGAAGTCCAGCTCACTGGTGCTGTAGCTAAAAGCAGATTTTCCTAGTTCAGTAAAAACTCTCGGTATCCGACAGGTGATTTGGTCACTAGAGCAGGTCTGATAATTACTCTTATTTATAGAGGTCATCGATGAGATATAAGCTGGCATATGGCTGGAGAGTGATTTATACCTAACAATAAGCCAGTCTGTTTACTGTTTATCCAGTCTGCAGTGGTGAGAGCTGTAAGAGTTGCCAGTAATGAATCTCAAGGCGGAGTGAAAGTACTGGCAGACGAATGTCTATAGGCTACATCACTGTAGTCCAGTACTGATAGTAAGGCTGCCTCCACAACTCTTTTTCGGGCATACTTAGGCAGACAAGACTTATCTTGATAAAGGAACCCGAGCCTCTGTCTGCACTTACTGACTAGTTTATTAATATGAAATTTAAATATAAGCTTCTCATCCAGCCAAATGCCAAGGTACTTACACTCTGTGACTCGCTCAGTGCTGGATCCTGTTAGGGTAGTAATTTTCACAGTGTTAAAATTAATATTTTAAGATCTGGAGAGCAGCATGAACTTAGTTTTCTTGGCATTTAAAACAAATTTTTGCTTGTAGAGAGCATTCTGTAAGGCAGTGAATGAGCGCTGGAGTTTTTCTACTGCTGCATGAGCAGATTCAGCAGAACGGTTTACAATATACAAGTGCACTTTGCAGTCTGAGGCAGAGGCAGCGAGATCGATATATGTGTATACATATATATATATATACATATAAATGTATAAAATGGCATACAATTTAGGAAATTATATATATACAAAATTTTATATAAAATGACTGAAAACTCTGAATATATGGAATGAAAGTCTGAATATATGGGATGGGATAAAACTTGAGAATATGGAATGAAACCTGACATCACCAACGTTTTCGGTCATTATACATATAAATAATTTCCTAAACAGTATGACATATATATAATAAAACCGGACCCAGGATTGAGCCTTGTGGGACTCCTGTGGTTGTGGGCGTTAAATCTGGTTACCCAGTGCCCATTGTATCGCATTATTATTAAAGCTAATCATTTGTAAGTATCCCCAAAGAAGACTGTGGTCAAAAACTTTGTTATGGCAATAAAAATGGCAGCACAGTGCTGTTTCCTGTCTAAGACCATGTAAATTCATTTAAAACCAGCGTAGTCGCAGAGCTTTTCCTCAAACGCCGGACTGAAAGTTAAACAGGACAGAATTTTTTATAAAGAAATCATTTGAGTTGGCTTTTCACTAAAGATTCTAAAATTTTAGCTAAACACCACAGTTTTTATTTTGGTCTGTAGTTGTTTAGATCTGCTGCCTCTCCTTCTTAATGCAGCGGAATAACATGAGCTGTTTTCCAGATACTGGGAATTCTACAAGATAAAACAGAAAGATCCAAAATGTATGTAAGACGTTCTAAAATAACTGGGGTTGCAAGACTCAGGAAATAGGGGTCCAAACCGTCCTCACCTGTAGTTTTTCGTGAGCTAATGGCAGTGAGAGCATTAGCCACTATACATGGAGAGAGAGTCTGGAGTGTGAAGAGACTGTGGCTCATATGTGTTACAATACAAAATGCTGACCGGGTTGTTGTAGCGTGTTGATTTGCTGTCTGTGTTTTTTGTCCGCAGCTCTGACCATGCAGATCCTGAAACCGGCCGGCTTCATAGAAACAGCACACTACCCTATACTACTACTAGTGTAAGTATCAATGCTTCAGCTATTATAGACTCACAGGTTTCATAAATACAAGGACACGGGCTCATACATACACTACATGACCAACAGCGTGTGGACACCTGAGCATCACGTCCATATGCGCTTGCTGAGCATCTCATTCTTTGTTTGTCCTCCTTTGCTGCAGTAACAGCCTCTACTTTTCTGGGAAGGCTTTACACTAGGTGTTTGAATATTGTCATGAAGATTTGATTGCATTCAGCCACAAGAGCATTAGTGAGGTCAGGTACTGATGTTGGGCGAGAAGTCAAGTCTTTCCAGTTCATCCCAAAGGAGTTAGATGGGGTTGAAGTCAGGACTCTGTGCCGGCCAGTCAAGATCATCCACACCACACCAAATCTTCATGAAGCTTGCTTTGTACATGGGGACACTGCCATGCTGAAACAGGAAAGAGTCTTTCCCAAACTCTTCCACAAAGTTGGAAGCACATAGTTCCTGGAATGTCAGCATTTTCATTAAGATTTCCTTTCACTGCAACTAAGCCCAAACCAATTATACCACCTCCACCAAACTTTACTGTCAGCATTATACATTCAGGCAGGTCGCGTTCTCCTGCATCTGCCAAACCCAGGTTTGTCTGACAGCCTGCAGCATGCTGAAGTGTGATTCATCACCCCAGATTTTACCACTGGTCACCATGGAAATGCAGTCCATGAAGCTTCCAACAGAAAGTTCTCATGCTGATGCTGCTTGGAAGTTTGGAACTCGATAGTAAAGGTTGCGACTAAGGACAGGCTATTTATCATGCGCTTTGCGCTTCAGCACTCTGCGGTCCTGCTCTGTAAGCTTATGAGGCCTACCGCTTCACATTTCAGCTGTTGTTGCTGCTGTACATTTCTGCTTCATAACAGCACTTACAGTTGACCAGGGCAGCTCTATCAGGGCAGAAGTTTCATGAACTGACTCACTGGAAATGTGACATCCTATAACAGCACCACGTTGAAAGTCAGTAAGCTCTTCAGACTACTGCCAGGATTTAGTCTGCAGAATTATAAAGCTGTATGGTTAATTTTATACACCTGTTATACAGAAGTCTGTGTGGCTAATATGTAACGAGATTTTATTCCAAGCACTTTTTTTGACAATACATTCATATTGAACTTTTCATGCAATATAAAGTGTTTTAAACTATAAATAAATAAATAAATAAATACACAAAAATAGAGATGCAGGGTTTTGTTCAAAAAGTAACAATATAAGTATCTATAGTCATATGCAAAGGTCTGGGCACCCCTGGTTAAATGATTTTTTAAGTGAAAATAAGTTCTGCTCACATCCTCTACTGAGACACTCTAATGCACAATTGCTGTTTATTTGCTGAATTTAACATATTAAGGAAAAAAATAAAAGATAAAATGTGGCAATCTGTGGCATTCTTTTTCTAATGTGTTAAACGCCGATAATAAATAGAAAATGTTTGTTAAAAATGGCAGAAATGCCCTATTTGTGTGTCTCTGTAGAGGACGTTTTAACTTATTTTCACTTAGAAAATCAACAACACGTCATTTAACTGTTCAGCGTTTGCATACAACTGTATGTGATAATCATAATAATAATGTTTAAGCTCTTTCACTTTTTAACTAATAAAGCATGGAGCTTTTCTCACTTAGCCCTGTTTTCCTTCTGTTCTACTACAAATCTACAAAAATCATCCCCTTGGAATTATGAGGTTCTGTCTGACATTTTATCTGAATTGAGTTATTCCCATAATCTTATTCTGTGACTTAACTTCTTAACATTGTGTGAGGCGTTATTTTTAACGTATGTCTTTTTGGATTCTTTATCTAGGAAACAGAAAGGTTCTATCTCCAAAGTCAGACTCTAACTTAGTTCTATAAGGTTCTGTCTGTGAGCCAATCAGCACTTCGAAAACACACAAGAGGACCAATCAGGTTCCGCTTCTGTGTCATGTCGGCGCTCTGCTCACTTATTATGGGAAAAGTTAATTAAACTTCATGAAGCATGAAAACGTTGCTGAGACTCTGCAGCTCTTTACAAAGTCTTATTGTCTTAAATGTTATAAGTATTAAGCCTTAAAGGTCATTAAATAATATACATTTGAACTGTCGTGGTCTTAATTACAACATAAACATTCATTTCAGTCGTTTATCCATTTTGCTTTTCTTCTTTACCCCAAATTAAGACATTTTAGTGTCTTAGGGTCAAAATTTCTGATTTAAAACAACAAAACCTCATACTGTCTTTAGACTGACCTGCTACACCTACCTGCTGGGACAGTTTATTACAGTAGCTGGTTTCTGTCTAACCTAAAGGAAACTTAAACTAATGGTTTGTACCTAAAACTGACCTCTGCACTGGATGATTTGTGCTACAAGTAAATAAATGTCATATAAAAATAAATAAGTGATACAAATTAATGTCATAAAAATGTCATATAAAGCATTAAATGTAACTTTCTGATAATGTTGACACTAATTTTATGTTTTAAAAGAAATCGAGTAAACTGTTTGTGTTCCTTGAAAATCGTTGGTTCTTTTCATGTTTTACCAGATAGAACCTTATAAATCCAGGCAGAGAGTGAGTTCTTAGGATTAGAAGGTTCTCTCTGCATTTGACCTGTTTCAAAAACTCTGTTATAAATCTGATAGGATTTTGATTTTGTACATTTCGAATAAATTCAGGATGTCTGTCATTTTCATGTCTGTTCCACATATCAGTATTGCTATGTGGAAGGCAAAATCTTTGAAGCTCAATCTCTCAAAACTGCTCAGAACTCAGACAGAACCTCATAATTCCAAGGGGACGAAAACATCTGAAAATGTAGATAAATAAACACGCACACATGGTTTAGCGTCTGATGAGGCCGGTGGTGATCTGTCTCAGTTTCAGAGCTGTCCTGCACTGCACATATAGTGTTTACAACACTCTCCTTATTCTATTCATCAGCCAATTAGACCAACAGAAATTCATAACCTGACAAATTTCACAAACAGTACGCACTGCATTCAGAATACACCAGTTTAGTCAATTATTTATGCTCTAAGAACAGAGAGAATAAAATGAGCCTTTAGTTCTGGTCTCTATTGGTAAACATAGGCTTCAGTTTTTGGTGAGATGTTGTTAAAGGGGGTCATTTAGGGATACTTATTTCAGTAAAGGAACTCTGCCTGAAATGTTTCTGAATGTTTGCTGTTTATCTTTCTGAACTCGGGGGCAGAACAATAAAACATTTTTGAATCATTATTGCAATAATGAGTTTATTCACTTTATTGATTGCAGAGTTTTCTTTTCATATACATTTTGAACACACTGTGTACATATACCTGAAAAATGGCTTATAGGTTGTGACCTGATTCAGATTCTCTAAGTATTTTTTTTTTCCATTGTTTATACATTTCCCGCCCTTTCTGTGTGGAGTTCGCATGTTCTCCCCGTGTCTGCGTGGGTTTCCTCTGGGTACTCCGGTTTCCTCCTACAGTCCAAAGACATGCGGTCAGGCTGATTGGACATGCTAAAATTGCCCCTAGGTGTGTGTGTGTGTGAATGTATGTCTCTGTCTGTCTGCCCTGCGGAAGACTGGCAACCTGTCCAGGGTGTATCCTGCCTTCCGCCCGATGACAGCTGGGATAGGCTCCAGCACCCCACCGCGACCCAGAAGGATAAGCGGTTTAGATGATGTGTGTGTGTGTGTGTGTGTATATATACATTTTTGTGTAATCCTGGATAAAAGCATCTGCCAAATTAAAGTGTAAATGTTCCACATCAAGTAAAACCATCAGCATTAGCTGTGTAAGATGTAAGCCTGGCAAATTTTTGTATTTTGCACAGTAACTGGGTGATATATTACACTGTTATCACGGGATTTACGTCCTCTGATTCAGCTCAAACTCAGATTTACTGTTACTCTTGTTACTGAGCACAAATATTCAGAGCAAAGAAAAAAAAAAGTGTATTAATTTCATGAATAAAGATCAGCTTGTGCAGTTTCAGGTGAAATTCAGTTGTGTTGATCTGAAACAGTTGTATGAATGTGTGTCTCTCTGGAATAATAACCCTTTCTTCAAAGGTTCTTTTGTAAAGTCAAACATTATATATAGAACCAACTCAAAGAGCAATTTAAATGATTCTTCTCTATGATGTAGACACAGCTGGCTATTTAAAGAACCTTTTACAAATAAATGGTTGTGAAGGGCTGATGGACGGATGGATGGATGGATGGATGGATGGATGGATACACTTTTACCGTTCTTTTACAGTTCAGAGATTTAGATGTGAGTAGAAAGAAACTTTTTTTAAAGTTGAAAGAACAAGAACCTTTACATTGAAGGTTTAAATGTTTTCAACACTCGTAAGTTGCTAGTTCTTTGAGGAACCAGAAGAGGTTCTTCTATGGCATCACTCAAATAACCACTTTTGGTTCCCTAAAGAAGCAGCACCTTCATTTTAAGAGGATGGATCTATGGGTGAATGGATGGATGAGTGGAGGGAGGGGTGGGGGGATGGATGGGTGGATGGGTGGATGGAAGGGTGGATGGGTGGATGGATACACCAGTACAGTGACATTTATCAACATCTTAAAAATGAAATAAATTTAATCTAAATGACGTACTGTAAGAAAATGGCACAGCATGGCTGTTTCTGCACCTTCTTGGTTTAGCAGAATGAGTGTAGCTCACCCTGGTAATGGAGAAATGTAGTTATTGAATATAATATTTGGTTATTGAATAGCTGTTCTCAGTTTCCTGCTCCTCTCCCAGCTCTCTTCATCTGCTCTCTGCTCCGGAGCTCAGACTGAGCCTCCTCAAGTCTTCTAATCCAGCTAACATGCACATTTTAATCTCTCTATTAATCTAGACGGCTCAGACACTGTCTGCTCCTGCAGCAGAACCGACCTCTGGTTATGCCACCAACGAGAGAGAGAGAGAGAGAGAGAGAGAGAGAGATTGAAAGAAAAGGAGAGTGAGAGAGACGAAAAGAAAGAGACTGAGAAAGAGAGAGACTGAAAGAGGGAGAGTAAAAAAAGAGATAGAGATTGAAATAGAGGGAGAGTGAGAGAGACTAAACGAAAGTGACTGAGAAAGAGAGACTGAAAAAGAGAGAGAGAATAAAAGAGAGACAGAGAAGGATTGAAATAGAGAGAGACTAAAAGAAAGAGAGACTGAAAGACAGAGACTGAAAGAAAGAGAGAGAGAGAGAGATAGGAGAGAGGGGCCAAGAGGGTGTGAGAGTGAGTGAGTGTGTGTGTGTGTGTGAGAGAGAGAGAGAATAAAAGAGAGACAGAGAAGGATGTGTGTGTGCGTGAGAGAGAGAGTGAGAGTGAGAGTGAGAGTGAGAGTGAGAGAGAGAGGCCAAGAGGGTGTGAGAGTGAGTGTGTGTGTGTGTGTGTGTGTGAGAGAGAGAGAGAGAGAGAGAGAGAGAGAGGCCAAGAGGGTGTGAGAGAGAGTGTGTGTGTGTGAGAGAGAGAGTGAGGGAAAAGAGTGGGGAGAAGGTGAATTGATCTCTGTTCGGGTGTGAGAGGGAAGTGCATTAATCAAAGTGAACTGTACTAATTTGTAATTGTACCTGAACATTTTTCCATTTGCTGTTAATTACTCAGAGCTGGAGAATCATTCATCTGAACCTTCTCAGGTTCACTTACTGTAGACTAGTGTGGTGTGGAAGGATGGACAGAAACACCTGTGGATGTTTTCAGATCTGAAGCAGCTTGATTTTCTCCTCTCTCTCAGAGATCAAAGCTTTAAGTGCTGTTTATCTGATGGGGGCAGCTCTGTTGTCTACCACGTCTTCCAGCTGGTTGCTAGGAGGCCCGTTTTCTCTGTAGCTTTTAATCAGTTTTTCAACTCCAGTGTTGGAAACTTTTTTTCACTTACTTTTCTTTGGCGTTCTCCTTCCTTATCTTATATCTAACCTCCTCGGAAATACCTCCTGAAAATGAATAACCTGTACTTAATGGCTGTTTTGACTGGAAACTGTAAGAATGAAGTATTGAACATGAGCGGTTTATAAAAGCCTTTCTTTTGTTTCTGTTTCTGTGTGTTGTAACTGATCCTGAATCAGTTTAGAAGGCAGTGGATCTTTGCTGCAGTCTAAATTTACACCCCATGTGTCAAGACACAATCCTATCCAGCCCACAAAAGTATTTTTGATTTCCTATTAATATGAGCCTGCTTCACAGTGCGCTGCACCCAGCATGCACTGCAACGTAACATGCGCTCGGACTCTCCTTCCCCAATCTAAGGGTACAGCGTTTACGCTCAGTTCTACCTGTCATATCACCAAATGCATTTCAGCTGCAGTTCAACCAACATAAACGTCAGCTCAGAAACTGAGCCCAAGAATTAATGAACGTGCAGCAGAGAAAGAACGCCAGGAGTCTAGTTCAAGCAAACAGGTAGGTTTAAAAGACTGAGCTCCTGGGGACATTTAGGCCCAATCCCATTTCTTATTTTTACCCCTACCCCTTGTTTTCGAGAGTCACCTTGATCCTTAGAACTGAGTTACAAGAGATAGTTGTTGAAATCTTCCCCCTACAAAATGGGGCCCTCAAATAAAAAGAGCATCACTTCATTAACAGCTACTAGCGCTGCTCTGTAGGCGACACTGCCAGTCTGCAGTGACAGCAGAGGAGGGTAAATTTCAGCTCCTCACTGCTGGGCTTTAGTTACATTTAGGGCTTCATATGCCTTCAAAGGGGGGGTGCAATTATTTAATATCACCCACCTCTAATTTTTCAGTGATATGAAGCTGAAGTCAGATATTCACCAGCTTCTCGTTTGAATTTTCCTGTTCTACCTTAAATGGAGCAGAAGTTACATTCTGGCACTTCAGGCTTCAAAACAGCTGGACTGTTTAAGGTGGAATGGGAAAGTTAGCTAGGTAGCTAACGAGACATCAGCATGCAATTAGCGATTTTTTTATGCTTGTTATGAAGAAAAGGACCAAAATACGCTGAAACAACATTAAACTAAGACAATACAGTGGTTATTTACAATTCACAGTCGTAATTTAACAGAGAAAATTCTCACATTTGTAGGTTTCTTTGGTCGCTCGCACAGCCGTCTCACTGTGTTTGGAGTGTCTCTCTGATAAACCTCTGATAGGAGGGTCATGGAGTCCTAACACTTTACCCTACCACTCTATCTGAACAAATCCCCTAGATGTGAACGGGTAAAATGGAGGGGTAGGGGTAAGTGGTAGGGGCGAGGGGTGAAATGGGATTGGACCTAAAAATTTTAATATTTCAAGTGTCCATGTAATATTTCAAGGTCTACTACAAGTGTCTATATTTTACCATTTAAAGTATTTGTATATTTTGAATAAACAATGGCCAGTTCAGGTTACAGCACAACATTAAGTCAAAATGAAATAAAAGCATTGTTTTCTCTGACCCACAGATTTGTTAAAAACACCTAACAAATAAAAACAGTATGTTCATTTTAATTCAGACTGACCACTAGTGCTGATGTGAAGCAGTGTAAGCTCCTTCTGCACCTCTTTGAGATATTATACCAGAAGTCCCACTGTGTCATGGCTTATGATGCAAATACGAGGAGACACGGGTCGACAGCTCGGGCTGGTTTTGCACTGTGAAACTTCCTGGCAACTTTAGTGGGCCTGAAAACTAAATTTCACTTGTGTTGCATAATGCAAAGACTCCTGCAATTCCCTCTATGCTTGTTTGAAACTCAGTCGCAACAGCGGCAGCCAGGCCTGCCAGAACAAACCAGATCCGGCGCCTCCCAGATTAGACACAGCACTAATTTTAGTGGAACCAACACACTGTGCACATGAAGTACATGCAGCAAAAGTACATCTGTAGAGATGAATCAATAAAAAACAAAATATTTTCTACAAACAACTCAATCCTGGGGAGTCTGATTACAGTGCATAGTCACTCGGTTCATTCACTGGATGTGACATGCACCACTGCATAGTCACCTTTATGATATTTATGAGTTCACTTACTTATTTTTGTACTGCACATTATATCTTTATGGTTGTTTTAGTATATTTTATTATATATCTTTACTCCTACTATTTAGCATCTGTATAATAACGTACGGCAATACTTCTGCTATCTATCTGTATTTCTGTCTGTCTATCTGTCTGTCTCTCTGTCTGTTTTTCTGGCTGTCTATCTATCGGTCTGTCTGTCTGTCTTTCTAGCCGTCTGTCTGTCTTTCTAGCTGTCTGTCTGTCTTTCTATCTATCTATCTGTCTATCTATCTATCTATCTATCTATCTATCTATCTATCTGTCTCTGTCTCTCTGTCTGTCTGCCTGTCTTTCTATCTATCTATCTATCTATCTATCTATCTCTGTCTGTCTGTCTGTCTGTCTTTCTAGCTGTCTGTCTGTCTTTCTATCTATCTGTCTCTGTCTCTCTGTCTGTCTGCCTGTCTTTCTATCTATCTATCTATCTATCTGTCTGTCTGTCTGTCTGTCTTTCTAGCTGTCTGTCTATCTATCTGTCTGTCTGTCTGTCTATCTATCTATCTATCTATATTTCTGTCTATCTGTCTGTCTGTCTGTCTGTTTTTCTGGCTGTCTGTCTGTCTGTCTTTCTAGCCGTCTGTCTGTCTATCTGTCTGTCTGTCTTTCTAGCTGTCTGTCTGTCTTTCTATCTATCTATCTGTCTATCTGTCTGTCTGTCTGTCTATCTATCTATCTATCGATCAATCTATCTATCGATCTATCGATCTATGTATCTATCTATCCATCTATCCATATGTAAAATGGGGTCCAAAAGTCTGAGACCACATTGAAAATCTGAGATTATTTTAATTTCATCCTGGAAATAAACAACAGAACATTTTCGAATTTTGAGAAAATTAAAACACGAAAAGTTAAATAAAAATAAAATTAATACAGAAATATTTAAGATTCTGCATTATTTCTAGGTCACTTTTTAAATGTAACCAAATGTGTGTCACTGATCATGTTAAAGCCTTTGTACAAAAAGATCAGATTTTTTTTATCTAATTCTTTCTAGGCGACTCTCAGTCAGATTTGGTGTGCTTGTCAGATGCTTTTTTCCCTGTTAGTGATCTGAGTCGTGCCAGCTGGAGTTCACGCTGTCATTAAAGCAAAAAAAATATTTCAAACTTTCTGCTTCTCACTCAGAGTGTTGTGCTAGTGGTCTCAGACTTTGCTCCCCTCTGAAGTAACATAAAATGTGGAAAAAATGTACTAAAGAGTAGCATACATGCACTTTCACTTTCAGCGCCTGTTTGGCCGGAAAGAAGTATTAATAAAAACAGCACTGGCGCTGTTTATCACTCGCAAGTGCACCACCAACGCTGTGACTGTTCATCCCTCAAAAGAGCTCAGTAATGCTGAGCTAAACCACTGCCTTGTAATGATACTACCTGCTCATGAGCTTGTTAATGAGCTGATTAGCTGTATCAGATGTGCAGGCTAAGTGAACAGGATGGTGGGGGGGCATTGATGTGGAAGAACAGAGTGGGATTACAACAAAGAAATTATCTTCCACTATTAATGTTTCTCTCTCTGTTTCTCTCATAGAGACAGTACTCCAGGTGGGCAGTCGATCTCAGAGCAGTTCCAGGTGGACTGGGCTACAGTGCTGGTCAGCAGTTTCGGTGTTATCGCGATGCGTTTTGACGGCCGTGGAAGCGGCTTCCAGGGCACCAACCTCCTCCACAAGGTTCAGCGCAGGCTGGGCAGGTTCGAGGAGGAGGACCAGCTGAAGGCCCTCAGGTACACTGTAGACACTGCTGACCATTCAGACCAGTACAGCCACACAAAGCATGACTGATGTGAAGCTCCTTCCTTCCATATCACACCTGGGGCTGGTTGCACCAACAGGGCTTTTGCCTGGTCGTAAGCTAAGTAGGTCAAAATTTTCCGGGCATAACTTTAAGACTGTTGCATCAGCTGGTCATCAGCTGAATTTCCACTAAGGCTGTACTCACACTATGCCCAGTTGTCTCGTATCATGCCCAAGCTTAACTGCCCCCACTCCTAACTCCCCTGCTGGCCAGCACTCATTGTGCTAACGTTCCAGGCCTGAAACGCTTTCATCATTACGATGTGAGTTTCTGTGTTGAAGGAAATCTCTCTCACACAGCGCAGTTGAGTTAATCATTGTACTTACTTTGTGACTTATTTGTGGTTGTTTTGGGCACGCTGACACGCGGCCCTCTCACCTTAGATTTATCGTTTATGCAGTGCAGTGATTTTCGGTTAACGTATAAGAAGATTTCTACAGTGGCAGCTGATGTTGAGGGAGGAATTTGCAGCTTTACTCGCTGACTATAATTCATGTTCTTCAAACCAAACCAGACCCGTTATTAACCCATAAATTCTCAACTGAACTGAAAAGTGTTTAGTTCTGTGTGTGTTCATGGTTAACAATCACACTATCGTGCCCGAGTCCAACTGAACCATGCCAAAGCCCACCTCTTCAGTGTACAGAGTGATCACACTAGTCAAACAAACTGGACTTTGGGGGTCAAATGTGCTCGCGCACGGTACAGATCGCCTAATGCAGGGGTCGCAACCCAAATGTTAAGAAGAGCCATTCTGTCCTTTCGGTAAAAATCAAACCACTTTGGGAGCCTCAACATTTTATGTCCATTTTACCATCTTGGCCGTAAATATGTCTCAGTATGTGCTGATGTAATAGTGTAGGCTAAAAATATAATATAAAATACATAAATAAACGCAGACTTACTTTGGTCTGCTTTAAGCTTTAGGTCAGCTATAGCCGCTTTTCTCGCATCTCCGGCAGGAAACTTTTTCTTGTTTTTTTTTATGAGGCTGAAGTCAGTTTCTCATTCGCCAGCCTCTTGTTCAAGTTTTTCTGTTCCACCTTAAATGGTGCCTGAGGTGCCAGAATGTAACTGCTGCACCATTTAAGGTGAAACAGGATGATTCGAACAAGAAGCTGGCAAACAAGAAACTGACTTCCTCTTCGCAACTATTTAGTGTTTGACAGTTTCTCGTTGCAGATTAAGCGTATCAGGAAACCAGCTGGAGTGATTATTAAAGTACATTCATCACCAAATTATAGATGTTCTAGCAGTCTGCACGCCAATCTTTGGGGTTAAAGGTCGGTGAGTTAGCAGTTCTACATTAACTCCAGTGTCTTAGACCATGTATTGTTAAACTGTGTTGAACGATCAGCAGAGCTTTATTTTACTGTAAAGGAGGATTATTTTATTTTTACCTAATAATCTAATTCTGCCGTGGACCCGCAACAGGGCAGTAAAAGAGCCGCATGAAGCTCCGGAGCCACACGTTGCTGACCCCTGGCCTAGTGTGAGTACACCTGAAGGCTGGGCATAATTTTTACACCAAGCAGGGAGCAGCATAAAGTCAAATTCTACACCTCTTCTAGGCAATTATAGCCACTTTAACCAAGCTACTTTATTCAGTTTATTAACAGTATTCACACTGTTCTAGAATGCTCTCCTACATTTACACTGTTCTAGACTGTTCTCCCCATTCACACTGTTCTACAGTGTCCTCCTTCCTTAACATTGTTCTAGACTATTCTCTCCATTTCCATGGTTCTACAATGTCCTCCTTCCTTCACACTGGTTCATTTGGACTGTTCCCTATTTTTTGGAATGCTCTGGAGACAAATTCACCTATAAGGGGATGTTTTATTTGTCGGAACAGTTTGTTGAGGTCAACACAAACAGTGATCAGTAACAGTTTTGCTGTTGTTATGTTTCGCAGTGCTTTAATAAAAGAGCCGTACATCGACAAAACCAGGATTGGAGCTTTCGGACAGGTAAGAACTCTCACCTTTTTTCCTGTTTCTGTAAGCTGTAGAGGTAAAATCAGAAAATATGAGTGACAGAAAATAACCATAACTCCAGCAGAGTCACTCAATCATCCACAACCTCAGCTTCTCCTGAAAGCAACCTGCACTGAGAACAACTCAGTGTCACAATAGTACCAACCCTGCAGGAACATGTATCTCTAGCGGTGACTGAGGGCAGCATGCAGCCATATAAACATTAATGTATGCAGTAAACAGTGAGGATGGAGAAGTGTGTGTGAGAGAGAGAGAGAGGTAACCTAAACCATGTTAAGTATACAATAAATAATTAACATAAAAAACAACAAGAAACTATCAATTAATGTTGTATATGGGTTTCAACATGTATTTTCAGCCCAACATACATTGATAAATATAGTTGAATAATGAACTAAATTGAACAGTTTAACTGGAGTCCTATCAGTTTATGGTAAAGTAGTAGCAGTTTGTGGAAGAATGGAGGGAAAGGAAGTGAACTGGGTAAAAAAGGGAACAATGTATTTCTGAAAACAGCCATATTAGAAATCGGTTGAAGTTGGTGTATAACCTACATTCGGTATGTTTATTCACTATGTGAAACTCTTCACTTCCATACCCCTCTAGAATATTTCCTCCATTTATATCATCTAGAATGTTTGCTCTAATTCACACCCCTCTCAAATGTTCTCTCCATTCACACGGTTCTAGAATTCACTAAAGATGTTATGCTAGTTCAGCCCTGATTACACTAGATTGGAACAGAAAATCTGTAAACTAACAACTTTGAATCAAAGCTGTCCGAGATCCAGATAAAGATGTGGGAGCTGGATTTGGCTTCCGATTCACCAGCTCGTTTTGAGAATTTTCTGTTCCACCTTAAATGGTGCCGCAGGTACATTCTGACACCTGTGCAAGCTGTAGCATTTAAGGTGGAAAGGAACATTCAGTTAACAAGCTGGTGGATAAAACCCAACTTCAGCCCGTTCAAAGATGAACATCAGCCCGCTGACAGTTCGGTTCCTTGGGAAAGATATTGAATGAAATAAGATATGAAAAGTCCTGACATCCCTTCACAGCCTGGAACGGTACATTTCTGCACATAGTCTGCCATTTTCATTGCTGCTGCTACATTGTCGTTGTTTCATTCTTCATAGTACCTGCTGGGCTAGAACGTGGGCTGGTGTCTGTAAATTTTGGGGCTGAGAAAAATGAAAGAAATCAGAGTAAGGGTATTTGTGCGCTGAAAAAATGATTACTGATTACAGATTCCTGGAGAAGGCCTTAATCTGATCTAAGAAATCAGAATATGCTGTTTACATGACGACTTGAATAAACAGATAACTGCTGAAATCATAATATGAAATTATGATTGTATTATTGGTGCGTATATAAATGCGCTCAGTGTACAATAGCAAAAAAGTTGTTCTGTTCCTTGAGTTTGATGCTTATGCTGAGAGGAATAATAAATAGTACATTAAAGCCATAAAAAGAAATAATAAAGAATAGAATAAGACTAATAATATGCAGAGACTCATACACACGTATATGCAATATACATAAAACTGTGTTCTAGTCTGTGAGTTGGTACGAGTAATAAAATAATACAAGTACAGCAGCATCTTTAAGAATGTATCCAGTCTATCAGTCCAAAAACTGCTCTTAAAATCTCCATGTAATCTCTGTATTTCTGTATCAGCTGCTGTCCCTGGCTCCTGTTTCTGGCAGTGCCTCAGCTTGATGTTATCTAACACGCTGCCCTGTTTGCACTAATACAAGGATACGTTTTTTTCCAAGTAGACAGCGATGCACTTCTGTGATTCAGTCAGGATTAGAGCGCCCGTCAAATGCTGTAAATGTACAGTAGCATAATGAAGCAGTTGCCTCAGGTCTAGTGATCTATTCCCCTGAACAGTTTAGTGCTTTCCCCACATTAACACAATCTGATTGACCTCATCAGTTAATTACCAGGCCCTTCGAGAGCTGAACTGCATGTGTTAGAGAAGGAGAGAACATGAAGCTGTGCAGGGTGTAGGGTCTCCAGGACTGGGACTGACAAACATGCAAGTAAAACAGGCCCTCGAGGCAACACGTTTTTTTCCAAGCATGCCGTCCAATGAGAAATGCTGTACTTCAAGAGGAAAATGCTGTGTTATGAATGATGGGAGGGTAGGAGTTTTTTTTGTTGTTGGTTTTTCTTTTAGAGTTTTTAGGCATGAATCCTCACAGATTTAAATGTGTCTAGTAGGGGTGGGAATCTCTAGGCACCTCACGATTCGATTCGATTCGATTATGATTCAGAGGGCGGAGATGCGATTATAAAGCAATTATCGATGCATCTCAATGCATCTTTTTTTTCTATATAGCATTTATATTTTCTCACTGTGTGAGCTCAAGTTTCGAGTTCAAGTTTCAAGTTTATTTGTTATTTGCACAACATGTCAAGACATTAATGCATTGAAGTGCTTGTGGTGAGGCTCAGCTAATCACTCTACAGAGAGTAAATAAGTAAAAATAGAAATACAAGAAAAACCAACTGAAATATATTAAATATACACAAAATACACACAAAATGTATACAGAATATGGAGACAATATACATTTGAAAGTGACTAAGTGACTCGGTGTTGTTATTTAAAGTGACTTGGTACTTTTAAAGCAAAGTATTTGTAATGATCCATAATGAATTTACTCCTAGTATCTTTTTTAATAAAACAGATGGAAGTGATGTGGTAAGTGAACTAGAAGGCTCTCATTCACTGCTCTTGTTTGGAGCACGAGGCGCTGCTGCTACTCATCTGCGATAAAATGCGCAGTTACGGTGAAATAAGATCCAGTGGTGATGGATGACCACGCAGCGCGTTACAGCTATTCTACCCGTTTTCTTTAGTGATTTTATAGCTTCAGTTTTGGTCTCGTTGTAGAGACGGGGGGGTCACTGTGTCAGTAAAATATCTACGGGTCGTCACACACTGAGACATACTGGACATTAAATGTTGTGGCTCCCAAGCTGGTTTGATTTTCGTTGAAAGGTCAAAATGGCTCTTCTTATCATTTGTGTTGTGACTCCTGATCTAACCTGGCTTTAATGCAGAGGGAGCCGGTCGGATTTCTCGCTCATCCAGCAGTGTTTTTGTGCTGCCACAGACTGTCCGGGCGCTGCACTTCCACACTTCCAAGTTCCGCCTTTTGCGTTCCGTCAACATTACGGTATAAATTAAATATTTAAAAAATCGATTTTTGACGTTTGTGAATCGATTCAGAATCCTCCACGTCCGCATCGCGATGCATCTAAGAATCGATTTTTTCCCGCACCCCTAGTGTCTAGTTATAAAAATACCCCCACAAAGAGCTTGGAGAGTATAAAGTTACATTTGTTTGGATTAATTAGCAAAGAGATCAGCAACAACAACCTAACAGCATCCAGAACAAGGCAACAAATAATAATAATAATATTAAGGCAGTTATGGTTAACATAATAAACGATTAACGCCACTAACTTCTTTGAACACTGTTAACACATTTTCCTAGTTTGACCCTTCAGACCATCCGTAGTAGTGCAGGCTGAAGCCCAGCTGCAGCGCGCTGTATGTTGCTGTGATAGAAGCCATGATTGTAGCCCTCTCACTCAAATAAAGCTTTTAAATGGCTTTTAAAGCGGTAGCTTCAGCATCTTCAGCAGACTAAACTGGACAGTGTTCACAGGAGAACTATGGATAAATCAACAAACAGCAAACTAACAAAAGCAACAGCGTAGTAGAAAGGTCCAGTTCCATATAAAAATAATAAACAAAATGACTATTTGAAAGAATAATGTTTGTAAATGGGTGTCAGGAACCTGTTAAAGAACGTCCATACGTTGTAAAGCAGCAGAAAAGGTTTGAAGGCAAACATGCTGCACTTTGACCAGTTTAAGGCAGATATATCTTTGCTCTTCTTTTTTTCCGTATGCAATTAATTTACTGTTAAATATGTTTCTGTTTATTATAGTCGAGATTTGTTGTTCATTAAAAAACAAAAAACAGGCTGGAAAAATAAACAGGTGGTGTTTTACACTGTGACATTGTCTAGGCATAATAAACCAATACAGTTGGGGTGATTAGGTTTTACTTCACTTTTACGTCATATATTGTATTTTTTACCTTTACAGAGTGATTCAAAACAAACAAAATGCAGTAGAAAGAAAAAAAAAGACTGAAATAAAAGTAAAATAAAATTTAGTAGAGCACTAAATACAGGAGGAGGATAATAAAAGTGACTATGTATCAGGTTGTCAGGTAGAAAATCCAGACTTTAGGGCTGTTTCTGTAAGCTGTTGTGATCAGAGCTGTGCTCAGTGTGTGTGGGTTGTATGTTCCAGGTGTATGGAGGATACATCACCAGCCTTCTGCTCAGCTCTGAAGACTCTGTACTGAAGTGTGGAGCTGTTCTCTCACCCATCACTGACTTCGAACTCTACGGTAAGCTGTGTGGGGTGGACGCAGGGGTAGAAGCAGGCGTGGAATCACCAGACTGTACATGAATACAGCAGAACTAAATCAAAGCTATAATATCCACTGCAAAACTAACTAAAATTAAACAGAATTACTATTTCAGTGCGCGAATGAGAGTTTAGAAGTGGACCTCTTCTGTGTTTGGCCGAGCTCAGGCTACTGTTAATTTTTTTACTCATATCAAATATCCACTATCACATCGCCCATCATAATCCGAAAAACTAAAACTGAAACTGAGACTAGACAAAAATTAACTAAAATTATTTAAAAAAATAAAAGAAAATAAATTAAAGCTATTCATGTCTCTTTAAGTCTAACTGAACCTAAACTGAAATCAAAAAACAAAATGAAAAACGAAATAAAAAAAAACACAAATTTAAAAACTGTAATAATTCTGCAGAAAACACAAAGAAACATGATAAAAAAAGATCCATTTTCATTTCAGGTCAAATTTAAAAATGCTCACACTTACAAAATGGTTCTTGAAAGAACCTTCTGTTTAAAGGTTCTTGAGAGACCAGACATCATGAAAGAGTTCTTCAGATTGATAGAAAATGTGCATGAATCTGCAGAGTGGCACCCAAAAGGGTTCTTCTATTGTTACCAGCTTGGCACCGTAAGAATTGAAGAACTCTTTTGGGTGCTATATAGAACCATTAAAAAAAAACATCTACAGTACATTCTCCATCAGTCTGAAGAGCCCTTTCATAATACAAAGAACCCTTTAATCATGCAAGGGGTTCTTTAAGTATTCATGGTTCTATATAGAACCATTTTCTTTACTAAAGAACCCTACCTGCACTTGCATTGGAAAAAAGGCTACTGCATGTGTGGCTTTCTGAGAGTTTTTGGTTTTGAGCTGATGACATCCCATATAAATAAAAATAATGCGTCGCCACAACTTAGTAAGGCGTGGGTATGAGATAATTAAGTCGTGGCCACTACTTAATAAGGTGTGGGAACAAGATGCTAATGTGTGGCCCTGACTTAGTAGGGTGTGGGAATGAGATAATTAATCCTTGACCAGAGCTTAACAAGGCATGATCTTGTTCCCACGCCTCACTAAGTTGGATCCACAACTTAATTATCTCGTTCCCACACCTTACCAAGTCGTGGCCACACATAGGATCTTGTTCCTACACCTTACTAAGTCGTGGCCACGCATTAGGATCTCGTTCCCACGCCTTACATAGTGGTCACAACTTAATTATCTCATACCCTCACTCTCATACCCACGCCTTACTAAGTGGTGTCCACAACTTGATTATCTTGTTCCCACACCTTAATAAGTCTTGTTCCCAAGCCTTAATAAGTCTTGCCCCTACACTTTACTAAGTTGGGTCCACAACTTAATTATCTCATTCTTACACCTTACCAAGTCGTGGCCACGCATTAGGATCTCGTTCCCACGCCTTACATAGTGGTCACAACTTAATTATCTCATACCCTCACTCTCACACCCACGCCTTACTAAGTGGTGTCCACAACTTGATTATCTCGTTCCCACACCTTAATAAGTCATGTTCCCATGCCTTAATAAGTCTTGCCCCTACGCTTTACTAAGTTGGGTCCACAACTTAATTATCTCATTCTTACACCTTACCAAGTCGTGGCCACGCATTAAGATTTTGTTCCCACACCTTACTAAGTAGTGGTCACAACTTAATTATCTCATACCCACGCTTTACTAAGTTGTGGCCACACATTATTATTTTTTTTTTTATTCATATGGAATGTCACCAGCAGGGCTCTGTACCCATCATTTAAGACACAGCATTAATTTAATCTCACCCTTTTACAATTTACCTGCACCTAATAATTCTTCTATTTTGGATCTTTGAAAAAGATTCAAGCTCAGCAGAGGGCATCAGTCGGGCATGAGGTCTCCGGAAACCATGCGAATACAGTGTAGAGAGTTCCATGTTTTTATACACTTTTCAGAGATGAGGTCATCTCCTCTCTCTCTTTTGATGCGTCATAACCTGTTTTACCCATCATTAAATTCACTTTTGGACCTAATTAAAAAGGTCTAGGCGTCTTTTTCGTGTCTAATCATTAAAAAGGGCAGCTGAATCTTTGGTACCCATCACTTGAAGGCTTTTGCTTGAGTTTTCTAGAAGTTTCTGCACAGACCTGGTACTTTCTAAAGGCACTTATCTGAATGTGTGGACCTCTGACAAAGTTATGGGTGCAATCATTCATGTTCTAGTTAAAGTTAAATCATGTGTCTGGTGCTTTAGTGAACCAAAAGTGGTTCCTCAATGGCATCACTCCAAAGACCCCTTTTGAGCTCCTGCAGTTTAAGAGTGTAGGTTAGGAAAAGAAACAGATCCTCTCTCTAATAACGACTTCGTCTGCTTTTCAGCGTCTGCGTTTTCAGAACGATACCTGGGGCTTCCTAAACCAGACAGGCGGGCGTACGAGGTATGTTGTCTCAAATGCCATTTCAGATAAATGCACTGAACGTTTGGTGACTTTTATTTGTGAAGTGTGTGCTGTTTCTGGCTCCATCCGCAGATGACCAACCTTGCATACCGGGCGTCTCAGTTTGTGGATAAGAAGTTTTTGATCGTTCATCCGACAGCAGACGGTAGGTTTATTCCTCACTGATCACTCAGTTTTTAAAGCTTTAAATACTTTAAGGATGGGCGATATGTCACTGAGTGCGTTTACATGCACTTAAAAATCAGATAACTGCAGAAAATCCGATCTTGTCAGTAATCCGATCAACGCGTTTACGTGCACTTAAAAATCCGATAACTGCAGAAAAATAGGTTTTGTCAGTAATCTGATCAACGCATGTACGTGCACTTAAAAATCTGATAACTGCAGAAAATCAGATCTTGTCATTAATCCGATCAATGCGTTTACGTGCACTTAAAAATCCGATAACTGCAGAAAAACAGGTTTTGTCAGCAATCCGATCAACGCGTGTACGTGCACTTAAAAATCCGATAAGTGCAGAAAATCAGATCTTGTTTTTAATCCGATCAACGCATTTACATGCACTTAAAAATCCGATAACTGCAGAAAATCAGATTTTGTCAGTAATCCGATCAACGCGTTTACATGCACTTGAGTGATCAGATAATGGGAAACTCCGGGTCTACATGAGTCAGACAGTAATCAGATTTCTGCTTTGCAACCAGCCAGTAAACTCACAGAAGAAGATGGGAGGTAAACGTAACGTAAAACGCAAACTTCATGCTTAAAAAAAACATCGCGCCACTTTACCTGAAAATATGAACATACATCATCGAGAAGATGAAGAATATTTAAATCCTTCATTTCGTCAAGAATGTATTGTATGGTTTCAGCGTCACTCCAAAAATGTTTTGCTGCCATCTTGTGGCAACGCTGCTCACCGCTGTCTGTTTTCACACATGCTCAGACTGAGAAATCCGAAAGAAATCAGAGTAAGAGTTTACATGCACTGAGAAACCTGATTACTAAGCTAAAATCCAGCCTCTTATCGGATTTCTTAATCATATTTCTAGATCAGAGTATGGTGTTTACATGACTATTTGAATAATCAGATAACTGCAAAAATCTTTCTTAAAATCTGATACTGATACAAACCCAACAAATCTACATATCTTTTTCATTAAGACAAATATATTAAAACTACTGGTACCAAAACACACCTGGAATCAGCATTTCTATGTTCAGATCAGCACTTGGATGGATTAAAAAGTATCTAGTTGTCCATTATTACTGTGCCAGTGCTGTAAAACATATCTTTCAGGTGGCTGTGGTAGAACAGCTGCCAGAGAACTTGGCTCTGGCCCTAGACGTCATGAATTTGATCCCAGCTGATCCCTACTACTGCGTCCTTGAGCAAAGCACTTAACCTCCAGCTGCCTTATGGACACTGCCCCTGCTGGTGGTTAATTAAGTCGCTCTGGACGAAAGTGTCCGCTAAATGTAAATGTTCTCTTTTTCCTTTGCAGAGAAAGTACATTTTCAGCACACAGCCAAATTCATCTCCAAGCTAATCAGCGAGAAAGCCAACTACACTCTACAGGTAATAGACCACCTGCGTCTGTGACGGCCGTGTGTACGCACGATGCCTTACTGATTCAGAGATTTATGCTGTGCCAGCAGGTTAACTGCTATAGAAGTAAGGAGTCCTTACTTTCTAAATCTGCTGCTACAAGAAAAGAGTTTCACATGCTGAGGTGTATATAAGGTTTTTACACACATTCAGTCATAAGAAAGAGTTTTTCAACATTTTGTGTGGATTTTCCAAGTGAAAATAAGTAAACGCACCTCTAAACTTAACAAACTTCGGCTCATATTATTTATTTATTTATTTAAATTTTCTTTATTTAGAATCACTGTGTACAATGTCGTCTGTGATTATTCTTACAAAGTGATTCAGCCTTTCTCCTTATCTAATGTGTACATAAACCCAAAGATAGAACCTGGGGTGCTGATTAGAGAGAGAAAACTAATCTGGCTAAATGAAAAATTAAAAATTAATAAACACATTCAAACAAATTCAAACAAAAGAGGGGCAATTTGGGGATTATATACATTTTCCAATTCTCCCAATATTCCTTAAATTTAGCTTCCTGGAGCCTTATGGAGAAGGTGATTCTTTCCATTACAAGGATTTCATAGATAATATCATACCAGTCCTCTAGGGGTGTGGTCTGCTCATTGTAGTTCACGATTTCTGTCTATTTGTGGAATTTAACAAATTGGGAAAAATATATAAAAATATATGACATTTACGTTGTTTGTACCTTGGTGAATGAAAAATGTACCTATACAGTTATATACAGTTAATTATATATTATATACATTAATTATATATATATATATATATATATATATATATATATATATATATATATATATATATATATACATCTACATGTGTGTGTGTGTGTGTGAAAAAACTAATGCAATTAGACCTACTTTCCAGTTTTTTTCTCAGCTTCCAAGCCGAAAAGGACTTCAAGCTTTTGGTTTGTTTTTTTTTTAGTTGTTGTTTTTTGTTTTTTGGGGGTTTTTTTTGTACTTTTTTGTTCTAATATGAAAATAATACATCCTATACAGGAAATATACATTTTACATGTGTCACACTGTCCCTTTTCCATTTTCAAGGACTTGATTGTTTATTTATATATTTTTTTCGTTGTATATATGCCTGTAGATATGTTTTTTATATATATATATATATATATATATATATATATATATATATATATATATATATATATTTTATATTGTATCTCCCTTATTATTATAACTGTCCTGTGTTGTGTGACTGCTACTGGCTGCTAAATTTCCTTTGAGATCAATAAAGTATCTATCTATCTATCTATCTATCTATCTATCTATCTGTCTGTCTGTCTATCTATCTATCTGTCTGTCTGTCTGTCTGTCTATCTATCTGTCTATCCATCCACCCATCCATCCATCCATCCATCCATCTACTTGACCAGAAAAAGTGCCCACAAGGCTCCCTAAAATGGAAGCTAAACCACAAAACCCAGCCACTCCAACCAATCGCATACAGACACAGACCTATACTGATCCCCTGTGTTCCTGTGGCAGCATGATCTGCCCCCATCAAGTGAAGGATTAGAGCACTCACATAGTCTGCACCTCACTTAAAGAGATTATACAGGCTAGCACACCAGCTAATCCAATTAGAGCGGTGTGGCAGGAGAATCCCTTGCTCTCAGCTCCCTAATAGGTCCCTCTTTTAATTGATGGATGTTGAATAACTCTGGAAATAATTAGGGTCAGATACTCTGCGGGAACTTTATGACCGTTACTGTGCAGGACTGCTCCTCTCATGTAATAGGATGCTAATGAGGAAGATGGCTGCTTTTCCGTGGAATGAGGGGTCGCGTAGGCCACGCTGATGTGTGGCAAACTATGACCCTTCATGTTTTGACAAGCCATGACCTCCTACCTTCTGAAAGTACATTGTTAATTTCTACTGATCTTTCCTTCAAGACCTGATTCCTTCAGTAATGGTAACGCTGCTAATAATAAGTGACTGCTATTCGGGGTCAGTTAGCGCTGCGCGAATGAAAACACTGGACGATCCCTATTAGTAGTTAGCCAAGTGAGGACTGGGGAGAAAATCAGTTTTGCACAGTTTTACCTCAAATGTAGCCAATCAGCCAAAACATGTTTGGTGTCTGAAGTTTGCTTCTGTAGTTTTGCACTGGACCTACGGGGCCAATGTAGCTAACGGCTACACTGAACGAATGGCAAGCCTAAATCATCAAACATTTGCCTCGAACTATGTTAATGTTAGACTTGGTAACACTATACTTAGACCATAACATGTCATGGAAGATGAGTTGTCGAGTAAAATAACAGTCTTGTTACTATGCTAATTGTCATAAAGATATCATAATGTTTGGCAGGGTTATGTCAGTGTCATCAGGTGTTACTGACTGGCTTATGTGGTTTCTGACGCTGTGTGACATACTGTCATCTATAAACATGGATAAATGTATGGACAGAGTTCAGGCTTCAAGTTGCTACTACTGTTTTTGGTTATGTGATATACTTTTGTCCATTTAGTGTCAGTAATGTCGAGATGCTAACTAAAATTCCGTTATTTGTTAGCTAATGGGGATGGATATTCAGCCTAATTTTCATTTCTGAGAATCAGTAGGAGACACTGAACTGATTAGCTGAAGGGAAGGAAAAAGCAACAACAAAAAGGGGAAAAAGGACCTTCGGCCAAAACCAGCATAGGTGTTAATATGCTAAAAAGATGCTAGAAACTGGTAGTTTTCATTTGGGACTAATAACAAATGCTGCAGATGAGCTAATGAGCTGACACTGGGGCAAACAGGTACAGAATGCTGAAGAGGACTCATCATCTTCTTACACAAGGTCTCTTCTCCTCAGTGGATGTTCTGTTGACATTATTTGTTATTTGTCCGAGAAATATATTTCAAATATAGTTTCTGAATCTCGCTAAAATCATCTGGAGCAGTTAGTCTAGATAGCGAGAAAGCTACGCCAAAGCCGGCTGTGCTATTTATTTATACACACACACACAAATTGGCCATTTTATCAGCTCTGCTTACCATGTTATTCTACAGTTACAGACTGTAGTCCATCTGTTTCTCTGCATACTTTGTTACCCTGTTCCTCAGTGGTCAGGACCCCCATGGACCCTCACAGAGCAGGTACTATTTGGGTGGTGGATCATTCTCAGCACTGCAGTAACACTGACGTGGTGGTGGTGTGACGGTGTGTGTTGTGCTGGTCTGAGCGGATCAGACACAGCAGTGCTGCTGGAGTTTTAAACACCTCAGTGTCACTGCTGGACTGAGAATAGTCCACCAACCAAAATATCCAGCCAGCAGCGTCCTGTGACCACTGATGAAGGACTAGAGGATGACCAACACAAACTGTGCAGCAGCAGATGAGCTATCGTCTCTGACTTTACATCTACAAGGTGGACTGACAAGGTTGGTGTGCCTGTATGGTCAGTGGAGCTGACAAAATGGACAGTGAGTGAAGATACAAGGAGGTGGACGTAATAAAGTGGCTGGTCAGTGGATATATTCATAAAAATGAGCAAAACTGTCAGGTTTTGTGACAAAAATGTCACATTTTACAGTCATATTAAAAACCCATAAAATCTATAGAGATATCAGAATATGAATATTGGCACTTCAAACAGTTGACTGAGTGCTCGAGGACCTTCACTATTAGCTACATGAGCTGCAGTGCATTTGAAGAAGCAAATGTAGGACACCAAACATGTACGTTGATTTTTGGCCGAGCCGCTTTAATCCGAGCTGTTTTGAGGCCAGTATAATGTAGCGTTAGCATCGACCTCACTAATGTTTCTGTCCCATGCCAGATCTACCCAGATGAGGGTCACTTCATCCACAACGAGGAGACAAGGCAGCACCTCAGCCAGTCGCTGGTCAACTTTTTCGAAGAATGCTTCAGACTACCGGACTACATCTTTGAGGAGGCTCTGGAGGAAGAGAGCGAAGACGAGGGTTAGCCACACCCCCTCTGGCCCATGGCACCCAAGCACAAAGCCAGCTCCTTTTGCCACACAATATGCAACCCATCTGTTTTTTGGACCTCCGTTTTGTTTTTCTTCTCATTTTTCATATTTTTCCCCCAGTTTGCCCTCCAAGGTCATCGTCATCATTTAGCCCACTGTAACCCGAGACTGCCCCCCGGTGGATGCTTGCTTCTCGTCCCCTGCTGCTCCCTTTCTGCTAGACTTTGGCTCTGCAGACTGCAGACGTCTGGCTGACGACCCAAACTGCCTCTTCAGCAGGCCAGGGGGTCAGGGGGCCAAGAGAACGAGGAGGAGGTGGTCTCCGGCCTGTCTGTCATTTTTGATGGACAAGCTGCTCTGATGTTGACGTTAACGGACTGCTGGAGGCAGTTACCATCGACGCCCCCGCCCCGCCACAACCTTCCTTCAGACTCAAAGGAAAGAGGGGTTTTATAGCACAAAGTCTGGAGACTGAGCGTGAAGACTCTGCTGATGGTGCTGGTTTGGGAGTTGGGAAGATATTCTGGGTTTGGGGAGGGGGGGTTGGGGTTGGGGTTGGGGTCGGGGTCGGGGTCATACTTTGAGGAAAAAAAAAAAAAGAAGCTCTCATGTCTGATCGTGCTTGTGTCTGTCGTTCTGATGTAAAGTAGCACACGAAAAAAGAACATCTACTTGGGTATCAATAAACTTGTTTTTCAGTGTTCAACTTTCGTCCTGATCTTGGAAACCTTGTAGCCTCAAGTATGTATTTAAAATCAGTGTTGAAGACCTAAATTTCAATTAACAAAATAGCATATTTATTTAATCACCTGCATAGACCATTCCAGTTTTGGAAGACTGTTGATCTTGTTTCATGGCTCAACTTTTATTTGGTGTGGTAGTCTCTCAGTGCTAAATCAAGCACATAATCTAGTTTTAGTCACTGTGCCTTACTGTGGGAGCAAGCAATCCTTCACAAGGAGCCTCCTTATAAATACACCACCAGTCATTTAAGGCTCATTTTGGAACCACCAGATACTGGAATTACGTCATCCGTGCACTAGAACTCAACTGCTGTCGAAGACATTCCATGAAATATCATTACTGAATATATCATGTCTCAGTGTGGACTTTAATTTAAAGGACTCTTTATTTTGTGCATGTTTGAATCAGTGAGCAGATGCTTCGATGTCATGCTAAAATACCATTTTGCCCATTAAAAGGGACTTTGTTATGAAGAAGCATGATATTATAATTTATTATTTCAACTTTACCTCAGTATTAAACCAAGGCCTGCCCATATATGGGTGTGAAGAGCCACTTTACAGAACCTTTGTTAATAACGCCCAAAACAAACCTGTACATAAGATAAATTATAATAATACCAAGAGAATATTAATGATACAGTGCTGTGCAATAGAAATGTCAATAACCGTTGGACAACATTGAGAAGAAACTAGAAGATGTCAGAAATTTAGCACTAATAGAATTAAACTATTGCTGCGTTCGGCTTAACTCAGAATTGGAAGCACGGAAGCCGTGAGTTTGTATTGTTAGCACTAGAGCTAGGCCTTCAGTCCGGGCCATGAAATGGCAAAACTATGTCAATACTCCACTAAATTCTTTAAAAAGTTGGTGCTTCAAGATTCTTTAGTAAAGAAAATGGTTCCATATAGAACCATGAGTCCTCAGAGAACACTTTGCATGCTTAAATGGTTCTTTGCATCATGAAATGGTAGAACCCTTTTCAAAAAGGACCGTCTATAGCACATTCATGCACATTCTCCATCAATCTGAAGAACGTTTTCATCATGCAAAGAACCTTTTAATCATGCAAAGTGTTCTTTGAGTGTTCATGGTTCTGTACAGAACTAATTTGTTTACTAAAGAACCCTGGAAGCACCATCCTTTGCTAGCGCACCTAGTGGATTCTAGCTAGCACTGAGCTAACTGTGAGTCACAGTAACATTTTTTAGCCCTTCTAGGTTAAAAACATAAGCTTGTAAAAGACGTTCCATGTCTGTTTGAAGCTTGAAGATATAATTACACATAGGACTACATTTTGCTGTAGTTTTACTGTGAATCTTTCAGTAAAGAGTCCTGACACAAAGATGCCGCCGCTGTTTTCCATTTCTAACAACATCCCGAAACCTGGTTAGACTATGACTCATATTCACAATCAGCGATGTATGTAGAACTTCCAGAAAACCTAAGCTGTGTCCCAATTCAGGGACTGCATCCGTGGAAGGACGCTGTCTGTGAAGGCGTGTCCTTCGAAGGCTGTGTAGACCCGCCAAGGCTGATTTCAAATGAGACGGTCAGCTCTACAGCAGAGTTTGCATCACAGCACCGCTATTCCCGCCTTTATCGTCACATCATGAAACGCCGCTCCTGTCAAGTTCTTTAAAAGTTCTTTAAAGATGGAGCCAGAAACTTTGACTTTAGTTTTTTTTTAATTTTTATATTTATTAGAGCTGGAGATGCTTCTCTCTGTCGGCTCCTTGCTCCCTAAAACAAAACGAAACATTCGTTTTCGGAAGCTTTGCTTCAGACCACATTGTCTCTTTTTAACATTTGTATCGTTCGCTATTCAACTCAGTTTAAACCCAATACTTACATTTTAAGTGTCTCCTCAGCCGCCGTTCGCTCCTCTGCTGACGCCACCATGTTCTCGAATCCTCGCCAGCACGCAGTGAACCTCGGGATATGTTGGCTGGTGAAGGATCCACCCGTTGGATCCTTCATTGCCACGGAAAAGAAAGACACATTTCTCGGCCACATATGAAGGAGTTTTTATGTCAGGACAGCCTTCAAATGAGGCCTCCGAAGGATGCATCCCCTGAATTGGGACACAGCTTTAGAGTGACATTCGGTCACAAAACCCACTGAGTTTTCCCCTCTGATTGTTAGAAACAAGCCAGCCAGCTAACGTCAGTGATATGAGTGATAACTTTACCATTCACAATGTAGATATCTTCACAAAACAGCTGACTTCATGGTCAATGAGTAGATTTAACTGTCTATATTGAGAGCGCTCTAAGGAAACTACCACTGTAATCTCCTTTGAGAGTGAAGTGGTACTTTATTACGATTGACTGTGTTAGCAGCTATATTGACGTGGCCTCATATGCTGAACCTTCCCGACTTTCTGAGCAGGAATTCCCAGTTCGGAAGGCATCTTTGTTGGCTTCACCTAGTTGGAAACTCTGAGTTAGGAGCTTCAGTCGAACACAGCAGAAGTTCTGTTCTTTTTGCACAGCACTGTACCTGAAAAAAATTTTTTTTTTTTTTTGTTTTTTTTTTTGCATTTTTAAAGCTCTTGAGGCTCAAGTTTGTTTTATCACTTCATTTGAATGAAACGTTCATGTTCAATCTTGATGCGTTCATTGTGCATGCTGGCAAATCTTTTTGCAACTCCAAGCTATTTTTTAATGCTCGAATATTCCATGTAGTATTTTTTGACAGCTTGAATGTTCTTTACCGACCTGTATTTCATTTACAGTAGTTTTGTGAGTGAAATCCCAGTCTCGTCAGCTCGGTGTATAAATGTTACTCGAATATCATTTTAGTCTCTTAATATCTGAGTGTTACCTGTACATACGGCATTTTGAACGTTAACGTTCTTGTTCTCCTGCTTCTGTCTGCGGACTGGACGAAGCTCGAGGCTCAGAGATCGATGGTGTTTCTGCTTATTACTATGGACTTTTCGTGATGAACAGTGGAAACGGATGGAGGAGTAATGGGATTCCACTTCACACAGCAAAACCAGAGGCTCATCACTTTGTTGACCAAATTTTTGGAGGAGGCACATTGTGGAATGTGGCATGAAGGCATCTGCCAGAATAAACATTATTTTACCATCATGGAGTGTTGGTTTTTCTTTCTGACCCTAATTTAGCAAATATGAACATAGGGTTCGCAGGCAGGAGAGCAGGCTAACTCACAAAGAAGGATTTCTCACTGATACATCACAGAAGTTGCAGCAAAACAAGCTTCAAATGAGTTGGAGGATGCTTCACATTACGCAACTCAAGTGCAACTTCGTGTAAGTTTCGTGTAGGTTTCAAGCGACACAAGTTGCGTGAAAGTTTCTCCAGATATTTCACTGTCCAAAATGCATTTAGCAACACTGTTTTTAATTTTAAAGGTATCTACAGCAAGACTGTTGTCACTGTGAGTAAAACTAATGAAACAGAGATCAAGTAATGATATAAAGTACCAAAAAAGCTGTGTGAGAAACTGACAGGTAACCAAATGAACTTAATACAACAGCGCAAAGCCACTCATGTTGAACTCCTGCAACCGAGTGCACTGACTGACAGCAGCAATGATATGACTTAAAAAAGAATTACTAACAGCAGAATAAAATTATTTTATTTTATATTATACTTATGTTCTCAATGTTTTAAGTCATACATTAATTTTATGCTATTGCATTTGAGAATGTATTATATGTAAAGTAGCTTTATTAATGTTTGTGAAAATAATACACTGATTAGTTAAATCAAGTGTATCAGAAACAGGGAACACACTAAACTGTATAGTCATGGACTTGGCCTGAACTTGAATAACACTTCTCTATACCCTTCAATTGCAGGGTTATTATTAATCTGTCATTATCGATACTAACATACTATTATTACTACTATATTATTATTACTATTAGTACTACCGTACTGTTATAGAAACTGGCAGGTAACTAAATTAACAGTGCAAAGCCACACATGAATGATGGATGACTTCAAAAAAATATAAGATAACTAACAGCAGAATTATTTTATTATATTTAATCTCATTACAATTTATTTAATACAATCATTTTATGTCACTGCATTTGAGAGTGCATTATTTTTAAAATAGCTTTATTGATCCTTTTTTAATGAAAACAATACAGTGATTAGTTAAATCAAGTGTTTCAGAAACAAAGAACAAACTAAACCTGTACAGTCATGGACTTGAATAACGCTGATCAGTGCCCTTAAACTGTGGGCTTATTAATAAGCAGTTATTATTAATACTACCATACTGTTATTCAGTAACTACTCTTAAACTAATGTGCAAGTTATACAGTTATGTAGACTGTGTTGTGTGGACTGTGAACTTTTTGGGCCTTAAAAATAATACAAATTTTGATAACGCAGGTAGACAGCACCATCTAGTGGACAGGTTTGAAAAGTACCATCTGCCTTAAAGAGGAATTCCACCAATTTTTCAAAATGTCTGCATAATTAAATAGATACAGATGTAAGCAAAGCCATTCAGGGTGGTTTGGTGTGAAATGCTCTGATCTAGAGAAACTTACAGAGTCAGAACTGTTCACAGTGGTGGTGATAGGAACCAGACGTCCACCTCTAAAAGCTTCCTCACAGAAAGTTATTACATGAAATGGTTATGAATTCACTGCCTGATGCCCGAGACATTGTATTATGATAGTTTTGACGAGGTTTTCATCTAAAACGTCTTTAATTCATGGTGGATTCATATATGCAGGTGTTCTGCAGCAAAATAATCATCAAAGAAAATATATTTTTTCTGATTTACACTATTTTACCATCATCAACATTACATATAAACACTCAGAAGACTCGTGTGGGTTCACTGGTGGTTGTCAATAGTAAATAAAATGTCTATATTTGTGTTGTAGTCATTGTGACCCCTGGTTCCTATCAGCACCACTGTAAAGATATATGTAAGATAAAGCGTCTGTAAGTTTATCCACAGTAAACCGTTCCACACCAAAACACTCTGAATTTATTTATTGAGTTCTGCTGAAATTTTAATAAATCAGTGTTTAACAAGCGGGCAGCTAAAGCTGTAAATTCACATGACTTTCAGAAACGAGTCTTGAATCATAGATTCTACTTCATCTGTTAGCACATCAAAATCAGACTGGCACACGGTATGTGGCTGGTTCAGTCTGTCTCTCAGGCACTTATACAGAGCTTTATGCATTTGCTCTCGACCTCCAATAGCACAGAGTGCGTTTAGCTGCTCCACAGGTTGATCTGGAACGCTGGAGCATCGGAGAGCTTTGAGAACAGCCGGGGCGAACTTGCCGTAGTGCGCGGTGGAGCACAGCATGAGAGGACACGTCCTGTCGTGCACCCGGTCAGCCACCGCTTTGGCCACAGCTGTGTGGGTGTCCATTATATAGCCTGTTTTGGAGTACACTTTGTGAATGGTGGTCAGACAGTCTTCCTCTGAGCACCAGCCAGCCTGGACGTCCTGCCGTATCCTCTGTAGTAAGTCCTCAGATACTGCAAAGCACTGCTGCTTCTCAAGGCTCATAAACAAACCTCGGACAAGATCGCTGTCCCCACCGGAGGCGTGATATATGAACCTCTCAAGATTTGAGGACTTCAGAATGTCAATAGCGGGAGAATTTGATACAACCAGCTTCCTGCCACGGAGATCATACTGTCCAGTAGAGATGAAGTCGGCGATTACACAGTTCCGATTGGACGCGCAAATGACATTCCTTATTGGAATGCCCATTTGTTTCGCGTAGACGGCGGACATGGAGTTCCCGAAGTTTCCAGTGGGGATGCAGACGTCAATCGGATCGCCGAATGTGACCGCTCCCTTTCTGAGCAGGTCCAGGTAGGCAGAGCAGTGGTAAACAACCTGCGGAAGCAAGCGTGCCCAGTTTATGGAGTTAGCCGTGCTTAGAACGGTAGCATACTCAACAGCCAAGTGACCAGTCAGGCTAGAGTCTCCAAACATCCTCTTGATGCTCCTCTGGCAGAAGTCGAAGTCAGAAAGGACGCTCACAGACCGGACGTTTCCCTCCTTAAATGAGGTCATCTGCAGTTTCTGAATGAGACTCACACCATCTTCTGGGAAAAACACCAACAAACCAATCCTGTCACTCCCTTTGAGGCTGCTGAACCCGCTGAGAACAGCACTGCCAGTATCTCCAGACGTGGCCACCAGGACCAGGTAGTTGCACATCTGCGGAAGGCAGTGTGCAAACATCTGCGGCATTAACTGCAAGGCCAGGTCTTTGAAGGATGCAGTCGGGCCATGGAAGAGCTCCAGGACATACTGCTCCTCAGCCAGATGTTTAACAGGTGCAACTGATTCACTGGCAAAGTTCTCCCCATAGGCCTGGTTCACCATGGAGCGAAGTTCTAAAGGAGAGATATCCATCGGATGTATGCACTTTTCCAGTATGACTTGCGCTCGCTCAGGATAAGACATCTTGGCTAATCTGAGCCACTCAGAAGGTTCCAGTTTCGGGAATCCTTTACTGGGCACATACAGGCCTCCATCTGGAGCTAATCCCTCCACAACAACGTCGCTGAAGAACTTCAGGCCACCAGATGGTCCAGGCTGGCTCCTCGTGGAGGTAAAAGTCTCTGACTCTGATTCCTGATATCTAGCCAGAACTTGAAGGACCTTCTCCACCACTTCCTCAACACTGTCCCCTCTACCGCAGAACACTCTAGTGTCTGACCACTTCTCATAAAACTGCTTCCTATACTGTAATATCTCCCTCATGGAAACGCCAGAACGCTGACCCATGATTCTGTTCACTTTCATTCTGGACAGCCTCTCGATGATGTCATCTACGTCCGCGTCTATATACACAGCGAATCCAGAACGTTTCAGGTGGAGCATGGCGTCCGAGTGGAGCGGATTGGAGCCGGACAGCGAGATCACGCACCCAGACGCAGATAAATTACACACAACTCGGCCCTCTTCATCCAAAAAACACTCCTCACCAACTTCAGCCAGCTTCTCCGCCACAGGCATCCCCCACGTCCTCTCCAGAACATCATCGTCTATGTCAATGACGGGCATCCCGAGCCTGTGAGCCAATATGCGGCCCACAGAGGTCTTCCCTGCCCCAGGGGGACCCATGAGAAGAACGTTTCTCTCCAGTGGCTGAGGACTCTTTGTGGACAGCTGTGCTGTTGCTAGGCATGAAGGAGAACGAGCATGAGAAAAGAAGAGTTGGTGGCACCTCATTCTTTCCATTTTTGCAAAGAAACGGCAGAAATATCTAGACGTCATCTTGAAACAGTGATTTCAAGTTTTTTTTTTATCTGTGGATAAAAAAAATACAATAGATTGTTTTTCAGACGTCTCGTTCCATTATGTTAGCTCTGGCAGACAACATGTAATATATTAGAATGTAACATGAATTTGAAATTGTTTTAAAAGTTTAATGACAAAAACATACATTTGGGGGGCTGGATTTACAACACAAGACATAATGAGAGCATCAGTGCGAAACAGAACGCAGCACAGTGATCATTTTATCTCGATTATCTTGTTTTCATAACCGCTTAATCGCCCAGCCTCAAAGTGCCTAAGAAGTGATGAGGCTGAAGTCTCCTTCCTATTCGCCAGCATCGTGTTCAACTGTTCCCGTTCCACCTTAAACAGTAGCAACTACATTCTGGCGCCTTTGTAATAAATACTTAAGCACCATTTAAGGTGGAGCGGAAAAACTCTAACAGGCAGTCGGCGAATAAGAAGCTGACTGCAGCCTCGTTCAAAGTCTGTGTGTCAGAAACGGCCATGAATAAGCAGCATTATTTACAGCTTTAAAACCGGAGGACCGCAGTTACCGGAACATCACTGAAGACACGGTTCAGTGACCGAGGAGCTGAAAGGTAACGTTACTGTGTCAGGAAGCGAGGTTTACGGCGAGCCGCACTGGCTGAAATAACGCGGCTCACCGCGGCTGTAAGACTGAGGAGGACTTTCTGTGGAATAAATATATGTCCGACAGTTCATAACGTTACTTTTACCTGTGAAAAATACCAACAAACGTGCAGGTTTTGGCCCGCAGCAGCTTCTCCCAACGTACGTCTCCCGCTTCACTGTCTGCTCTCAGGTAAACAAGTACGACAACTGCGAGGGGACATTTCCGTCCGCACAGACTCACTGACTTCATAACTGAACTCTGAACCTGATTCACTCATTTATTTATTCACGTCGGAGTGACTTGATTCTTAAACAAAACCGCGCTCAAAAACACGAAATAATTCATATTTATTTGCAGAATTATTATTTTTTTTGTATTTTACATGTTTATGTAAACAATCGTGCACAGAAGTAAACGTACAGCTCCAAATACAATCTTGGAAGAATTAAATATACAGATTTATATCAATTGAAATGAAAGGAAAATACATACATCCACATCTGAATAACAAAGTAAAATAAAATAAAATAAAAATATTTATTTATTTATTTATTTATTCACAGCTGTGTAAGTCATACGTGGATATGATCAATGCATAAGCAGTGCAAAGGGAAATGCACACATCAAGTCAATCCATCATCTAAACCGCTTATCCTTCTGGGTCGCGGTGGGGTGCTGGAGCCTATCCCAGCTGTCATCGGGCGGAAGGCAGGATACACCCTGGACAGGTCGCCAGTCCATCGCAGGGCAGACATCAAGTCAAGTCACCATGGGGTCTGAGAGTAACGCGATTTCAATACTCTGCATGTCCTGTACATATTGTAGTATTGACAATAAAAGCTGACATCAAGTCAAGTCAGCTTTTATTGTCAATACTACAATATGTACAGGACATACAGAGTATTGAAATCGCGTTACTCTCAGACCCCATGGTGTAGCAATAACATTAAATAGACGGCAAACAGGAAATGTGTGAATTAAATAGACACTAAATAAACACTAATCGTAAAAATAAACACTAATTGTAGAAAAATAGAATAAAAAAAATATAAGAAGGTCCCTGAAATTAACACTAAAGTGGCATAAGGCACATACAGATTAAGGTCTGTCGGTATAAATAGTGCAATTATAAACGGGGTCAGGAAGCTGTGTTGAATGAATATATTATAAATCTCGTACTTTTAACAGTTTTATGTTCAGAAGTGTAAACTCTCAGGCAAAAGGCGATTTTTGTTGCTTTTGAAAAGGAGATGGAGCATTACTGAATGAATCCAGTTAAGCTCTCTGTAAAACAAAAAGCCATAAAACTGTTAAATCATGAGTGTACGTCACTATATGTGTATGGTTATGCACATTTATGCGTGTGTACGCTGTTATATGTATATATTTTATGTGTATCTGATGTTCTGTGTACTGTTTTGCTTTCAACAACAACAACAACAAAACAGCGCAACCAGAACTGTTGGCTGCGTGGCAACGGTTGTCATGGAAACGTTTTGGCAACAAAGCGCTCCGCTTCCGTCGAGCTGCTGGTTCCAGAACTGAACGAGTATTTTATTATCTTTTATTATTAGAATTAGCTGTTATTTTATTTTTTCCTTTCTGAGCGCCCTTTATAGTCTTCCGCCGGCCAGCATGTCCAACACAGTCCTCCATCCTCCCGAGAGGATTTATAATCTGATCCCCAGAGAAGAGGAGAAGGTCCAGAAGCCGCCGAGGTAACTTTAACGGTCCATACTGTCGATTATCTCACATTCAAAACACTGCATTCAGCCTAACTATGAGGTCAGGACTGGTAACAGCATTAATGCCTGAGAGAAACCTTTATATTCGCGTGTTAATAATCAATACTGAGTCTCAGAGACCTTAACGCTGACTGTGAGGCGCTATTAAAGGGGAACGCCACCGATTTTCCAGATTTTCTTCATAGTTAAATCGTTAAGATGTAAACAGAGTCATTCAGAGTGGTTTGGTGTGAAATCCTCTGTTCTGGAGAAACTTACAGAGTCAGAACTGTTCACAGTGGTGGTGATAGGAACCAGACATCCACCTCTAAAAGCTCCCTCACAGAAAGTTACTACATGAAATGGTTATGAATTCACTGCCTGACTGAGACACTGTTTTACGATAAGTTACATATTCTAAAAAATTGTTCTTCAAGGGTTCTTTAGTAAAGCCAATATACAACCATGAGTTCTATATCGAACCTTTTTGAAAATGGTTCTGTATAGCACTAAAAAGGGTTCTGCTATTGTTACGATGTCAACATTGTAGTAGTAGTAGTAGTAGAACCCTTTTTGGGGGTATACAGCACATTCTCTATCAATCTGAAGAACCATTTCACCATGCAAAGAACCATTTAAGAATGCAAATGGTTGTATATAGAACGCAAGAACCCTTGAAGAACCATCCTTTTTAAGCGTGTAGTTTTGAGATGTTTTTGGCCTAAAGTCTTTTTTTTTTTTTACTTCAACCTCTTTTCCAGATTTATCAGTATTTTATCATCATCAATATTACATAGAAACACTCAGAAGACTCGTGTAGGTTCACTGGTGGTTTTGATGGTAAATAAAATGTCTATATTAGTGTTTTAGACATTGTGACGCCTGGTTCCTATCAGCACCACTGTAAAGACATCTGAGTCTGTAGGTTTCTCTACAGTGAACCATTTCACACCAAACCACTCTGAATGACTTTGTTTACTGCATAGTTCAGTTATTTGAGACGTAATTTGAGGTCATGTCAAGCAGTAATGCGTGAATACGCTGAATTCGAAACAAAGCAGTACGATTTGGATATTTTTAAAAGACATGATATGCAGTCTGGTCCATTATATTGCTGGGGAAATGTGCATACAGTGCAGGTATGCCATACATATGATTCATGTTAATTTTCAGGTATATATCCAAGTTCAGAGAACAAGTAAAGCAGGAGAAACAGCTGAACAAAACCTCCAACAAGACTATGGGACCAGCACAGGTGGACATGCCTTCTCCTGATAAATACCTGTTAAAACACTCCAAGGAGCCCAAACTTCCAGAGAGTAAGTAACAGCTCACTCTTGTTTATTTAAGACAGAATGTCACCACGTTTCACGTGACACGAGTGAAACCTTTGAGTTATGCTGAGATACTTGAGTACACTGTAATAAAAAGTGTTAGAAAAATGATGAAGTAATTAATACTTTTTAATACATTTTTGAGCATTCATCCCTAGTTAATTGTACTACTTATACAGAAAAAATATTCTAAACGTGTTAATCAAATAAATCCCTGTGATGGACTGGCGGACTGTCCAGGGTGTTTCCTGTCTTCCACCCAATGACCGCTGGGATAGAGTCCAGCACTTCCCACGTCCCAGAAGGATAAGCAGCTTAGTAAATGTGTGTGTGTGCATATGTTTATCAAATAAACATATGCTCACCCAAAAAATTATTTGCTAAATATATTTTTAAAATGCATTTATTTGTTACTATGTTTTTAAATGGTTCTGTGTTTTGCAGTGTGCTTTGCATTAACCATGTACGTATGCAGTAAGGCACTCACACAAAATATATATTAAATAAGCAAGATATCAAATCATAACTGCATGTTCACAGAGTATCAATACCTACAACACCCACATTTGCCATATTAAAGCTTTGCTAATATTTAAAATTAAGATGCTGGAAAACGATTTTATGTCAAAAGGTATTAAAGCTATTTTTGTACATTTCAAATATATGTGATAAAAACATTTACATACATTTATTTTTATTTGGTACATTATTATGTGTAATAATTCCCCACACTTTTAAAAATAAATGTATTTTAAAATATATTTGGTTAATATGGCAAAATATACTGAAATACATTTTTGTGTTTGTAATGTTTTTCAGCACAAACTTCAATGTGTTTAAAATATATAAAAATACATTTCCATATTTTTTTGCCATTTGGGTAGATTTAGCTGAGTGCAAATTAATGCGCTTAGTAACAGAAATGATCACATCTACACTTCTAAAAAGATGGTTCTTCAAGGTTTTTTAGTAAAGGGAATGGTTCTATTCAGAACCATGACTTCTATATAGCACCAAAAGGAGTTCTATTGTTATGATGTCAAGCTTATATGCAATAGAAGAACCCTTTTTGGTGCTATATATGTAGAACCATTTTCAAAAAGGTTCCTATATAGGAACCTATATAGATCAGAAGACCAATTCACCATGCACAGAACCATTTAAGCATGGAATGGTTCTATATAGATCTCGTGGTTCTAAACAGAACCATTCATTTTACTAAAGAACCCTTGAAGAACCATCTTTTTTAAGAATGTAGATTAAAAAAGGAATTCACAAATATTTCAAACTAACTGCATAATTGAATCACTGAGATGTAAACAGAGTCATTCAGAGTGGTTTGGTGTGAAATGGTTCACTGTAGAGAAACTTACAGACTCAGAGGTCTTTACAGTGGTGATGATAGGAACCAGGGGTCACCATGACTACAACACAAATATAGACATTTTATTTACTATTCACAGCCACCAGTGAACCTACACGAGTCTTCTGGGTGTTTATATTTACTGTTGATGACAGTAAAATAGTGATAAATATGAAAAAAAAAGTTTCCTTTGGGTACTATTAAAACTTACAAGTACCACTATGAATAGATTTTACAAAGTGTGTTTCAGGCAACACTGTCTCAAAACTATCATAATACAATGTCTTGGTCATCAGGCAGCATAGTAGCCTCTTCATGTAGTAATTTTCCGTGAGGGAGCTTTTAGAGGTGGACGTCTGGTTCCTATCACCACCACTGTGAACAGTTCTGACTCTGTAAGTCTCTCTAGAACAGAGCATTTCACACCAAACCACTCTGAATGACTCTGTTTACATCTTATATAAATCTGTGGATTTCCCCTTTAAGCAAAGGTCTGGGCTGAAAATAATCCAGTGGTGATTTGCCATTGGCACTGTACTGTCTAAGACTAGGTGTCATTCATGTCTGACCCTAATTTAAATCAATGCAAAAAAGAGCCATGCCTTCATTTTAAAGTAGGCTGAAGTCTTTATTTGCAGTGTTTGCTTTTGTCTTATAAGGCAGCTCTGTTTGTTCTGTTGCTCCTTCAGAGAAGCCTTTCTTGTATGGAGGCGAGGGCCACCCTAAGAAGCCTCCGATTCCTGCTACAACCGACTATCCGCCCATGGGCATCCACACCAAGAAGAACTTTGTGAAAACAAACGCGATCGAGAACATCATGGCCGTGCCGCGGAAGCCGCAGCCCACTTACACGGACACCAGACACGGAGATAAACAGCTGCTGGAGAACTCAGGCCTGCTCCCCAAGTACATCAAGAAAAAAGTGAGTGAGAAAACATCACCAGGGTTTTTCTCATGATGACTGGTGTTCTCACTTTACAGCTACTGGTTTTGGTTTATGTGTATTTGTATGTGGAGCATTTACAGTACAGTACAGCGGTGAAAGTTTCATGCAACTGGTTGCATGTTGCATGTTGATGTCAAAGTCCCATGCAACACGTTAGATTACTCCACTAGTCAGCCATAATTAGCAGCTTACATGTTTTGATACATCACATTTCTATTGTCTTTATATTATTGGCTTTATATGATTTCTTCAGCTGTCATTCGGTTGTTTTCTCTATTTCTACATTTCTTTCTTTTCTCTATCTATCTATGTATCTATCTGTAGTCTTTATTATATATTTGACTTTTTTATCTGTTCTGTGTATGTTAAGCCTATATTACTGTTGTCCTTTATGTCTTGCTTATTCTGTCCTATATGCATAAGGACTGCAGCTTAGTCTCCTCTACTGTAATAAATTTCATCCTTTGATCCCCAAACGAATCTCCGCTCTGTGTAAACTTAGGGGTCATCAAAAGAGGAGAAAATTAAAAACTCGAACCAGTGACCCATTTAAATGTCTACCCCTGATATAGGACTATGGTCAGACTCCAGATTATCTGCAGCAGCGGCGTGAGGAGGTGCGGAGAGAGCAGGAGGAGTATGATAACTACGTGAAGGAGAGACTGAAAGAGGGAGCAATGAAGCAGCTCCCTGAGGAGGAGCGCCAGAACATCCTGCAGGTCAGCCCTCCAAACCACATACACCTACATTCATCATCTCACTGAGGATATCAGAGACGTGTACAATATTAATGATCACATTCTAAAAAATGAGCAATTCATTTACAACTATATCGAGATTTGTCATAGTAAATATTCAGTGTCATTCCAGTACAACATAAACCTGCAGTGCTGTTTAAGTTTCTTGTTTCTTGTAACAGATAGATAGATAGATAGATAGATAGATAGATAGCAGACAAATATATAATTAATTAGCTAGCTAGGCAGGCAGGCAGACAGACAGACAGACAGACAGATGGATAGATAGATAGACAGCAGACAAATATCTAAGTAATTAGCTAGCTAGGCAGGCAGACAGACAGACAGACAGATGGATAGATAGATAGACAGCAGACAAATATCTAAGTAATTAGCTAGCTAGGCAGACAGACAGACAGACAGATGGATAGATAGATAGACAGCAGACAAATATCTAAGTAATTAGCTAGCTAGGCAGGCAGACAGACAGACAGACAGACAGACAGATGGATAGATAGATAGACAGCAGACAAATATCTAAGTAATTAGCTACCTAGGCAGGCAGGCAGACAGACAGACAGATAGACAGATGGATAGATATATAGACAGCAGACAAATATCTAAGTAATTAGCTAGCTAGGCAGGCAGACAGACAGACAGATGGATAGATAGATAGACAGCAGACAAATATCTAAGTAATTAGCTAGCTAGGTAGACAGACAGACAGACGGAAAGATAGATAGACAGCTGACAAATAGATAGCTAACTAGCTAGCTAGGCAGGCAGACAGACAGACAGATGGATGGATAGTAGACAAATAGATAGCTAACTAGCTAGCTAGACAGACAGATAGATATATACTACATAGATAGACAGACAGACAGATAGACAGCAGACAAATAGCAAGCTAGCTAGATGGATAGAGGGCAGACAATAGTGTACAAAATACACACCTACTGGAGCCCAACTGGAAAACTTAAAACTAAAATTAAAGTGTTTTCTCTTTTTTAAATATACAAAGATGCCTAGTTGAATAATTAAAAATACATCTGAATTGATTTTGAATTGATTTTTAGTAACATTTTCCAGTTTTAACTGATGAAACGTCCATTACCGAAACACAGTAAGATTTCGAGATAAATCCGTAAAAAAATTGTTTTTCCCCAACATTTTTGTCATAATCTGTATTCTGTTGTCTGAATAAGTAGTTTACAGCTGTTTTGTCATAAGAGCTGAGTTTGTGGTGTTGAGGTTGTGTATCTGTTAACAGTGCTGTGCTGATTAATTAGTAGTTTATTTCTTCTTTTTTTTTCTTTACCACCTTTTTTGTTGTTGTTGTTTTTCACTTGCAGACTCTTTTCCTAAAACATGCTTAAATAAAGGGCTTCACATGGAAGCTTAAACCTGAACGACTGACGACCTTCACCGTCTGCTCAGTTCACTGCTCTTCATCCTGTGGGTGAGTTTTATTTCTCTCCTCTAATCCAGTCTCATCCTGTCTGCAGGGTCTGAAGAAGAACTGGGATGAGCTCCACCATCAGTTCCAGGGGCTCTCCGTGGTCACAGACACAGCCTCCAAGAAGTACAGGAAGGAGCATCTGGAGATGAAGATGAAGCAGCTGGAGAGGGACATAGACCTGATGGAGCGATATAAAATCATCTACATTACCAACATCTGACCACTGACCACTCTGAACACCACAGACAGAACCACAGAGACGTGTGGAACATTAACAGCACGTTTACTGTGAACTGCCTCCACACAGCCTTTACTCCTCTAGACTAACTCCAGAGTGTCTGAGCTCCTCACTCATTACGTAACACAACAATGAGACCTTTTAAGGACATTTATCCTTTTCTCCCATACAAATAAACCAACTTCACTGACTAACTGGTTTGTAATGAAGATATCGCTCAAGAGCTCAAGTTTTTATGTCATTCTGTTTCTTTCTCTCTCTTTCTCTGCTTCTCTCCCTCTGTCTTTCTCTCTTTCTCCAGTCTTAAAAATAAAGGTTCCAGAAAGGGTTCTTTGCACAATGCCATAGTAGAAGCATTTTTAGTTCCCTAGAAATCTTTCAATAGATGGTTCCTCAGAAAACCGTTTTTATAAAAGAGATGAGTGTGAAGAACCTTAAAGTTTAAAGAACCTCCACATAACGTAAAGGTTCCAGGAAGAACTCATGAGTTGGTATAGAGCCTTTACATTATGTGAAAGTAATTTAAACCTTTCAAAGGTTCTTCACACTCACACTGTCTGTCTATCTATCTATCTGTCTTCTGTCTGTCTATCTATCTGTCTGTCTATCTATCTATCTATCTATGTATATATATATATATATATATATATATATATATATATATATATATATATATATATATATATATATCTGTCTGTCTGTCTGTCTGTCTATCTATCTATCCATCTGTCTATATATGTCTGTTTATCTATCTATCTGTCTATCTATCTATCTATCTATCTATCCGTCTGTCTATATATATATATATATATATATATGGGTGTTCTCTTACTCTCCTACCTCTCTCTCTCTCTCTCTCTCTCTCTCTCTCTCTCTCTCTCTCATTATATCGTCGCTGTCCAAAGAAAAACAGTATCTCCACAATACTAACCTTACAGGAGAAAGTAAACACATAAAAACATTCCTTACTTTTAACGTAAGTTAATGTAAAGAGATTTACTCTGGAGCAGTTTTGGAGCATTTCTATTGGCCCAATCATCATGGAATTTTCACACCGTGTAAACAGGACAGCTGCTGAGCTCAAATGATGTAGAAAAGTAAAAATCTGAAAAAATGGAGGTACATGTTTTTCTTTGGACAGAGACGGATTTGCATGACACGATATGAGACGTATGTTACCAAAGCTGCACAATACATGTTAAATTGAGCTATCGTTAATATAAAAATGATTAAAAGAACTTCATAAAGATAAATGAGTAAAAAAAAGGTATAAAGCTTGAAGTAGAATAATGATAATACATATATGTATAAAATGAATATGGACATGCAAATAACAACAACAACAATAATAATAGTAATAATAATAATAATAAAACAAAAACAATGTAAACAGTAATCTGAAATATTACTATATAACTGAATATATGCTGTATGTAACTTTTTTTCTCTGATATTATGGCAGTTATGAATAAATTGTCCTTTTAAATCTATTATTTTTATATTTTTCAGTAGTAATATCATTACCCCCTTCCTCTCGCTCTCTCTCTCTCTCTCTCTCTCTCTCTCTGTACTTCTACAATACATGAAACATTTAGGAGTCACTGAGTCACAGTTTTCATTAACATAAAACCAGTTTGGTATGATTACTGTAGTATGATGCTAGTACTCTACAACTTATAGAAATGAAAAATGTTGATGAACAGAGCCAGAGGTGATTCTGTAATGGCTGAAAACATTTTTGAGCGAGTTAAAAATGTTCAGCACTCAGCACAGTTAGCCGAGAGAGAGAGAGCTTGAGCTAAATGTCTCAGAGATTATAGCAAAAAAGGCCACACGTCCTCTACAGCAACTTTATTCTATTTATTAGCTTTTTATTCCTGTTTTTGCTGATTTCTAAGACAGTTTTAAAGGTCCTGCTTGCTGACTGTTGAATGTAGAGGCTCAGTCAGTGCACAGTTTTCTCAAAATGTAGAATGTAACGGAGGTTCTGTAGTTATATTTACTTATTTTTGTCTTGATAAACACATTTGTACATTACATCAGTATAAGCCTTTTTTCAGTATAAACCTTTGGTTAAGGCCTAAATTTAAGCTTTACAAATTGTATTTATTATGTACACAAATATATATAGAGCACTGCACAACCACATGTTTCATTGCATAGTGAGCATAATTAGGCCTGTTTAACTGGATTTAGAGCAGTTTGTAAAACACTGAATAAAAATTATTGTAGGTGTAAGTTTATTAATAGTATTATTACTATTATTTATATATTAATTTAGTTTAAAACTAAATATTGTGATGGGTATCTTGTATCATGACAATGTCTTGAAGTATCATATAACACAACAACAACAATAACAATAATAATAATAATAATAATGATAATAATAATCATGTATTTGTCATATTTTCCTCTCCTAAGTCATTTTTCTCGAGTTAACATGAATAAATGTTGTTCTATTTTGATGTTGGAGCAGAAATGAGCTCACAGGTTTGTATTTAAAGGTTAATACTGTGGTTTTGTCTTCTAAATCCAGAATCTCCAAAGATGATGAACCGGGAGCGACAGTGGCTTCACCCACCCAGTCCTCCCACAGCCTGTGGGTGCTGGGGGGGCAGCTGCTTCCCAAAGCTGACCTTCTTCAGCAGAGAGGACAAACTCTTGGAGAGGTGGAGACAGCAGGAGAGTCTCCGACAGCTTCAGAGAGAGATAGAGAGAGAGAAGGAGCTGAAAGAGAGGGAGCAGAAAAGAGAGAAGAAGGAGAAGAGGAGGAGGAAGCTGGAAGAGAAGAGGAGGCAGCGAGAGAGGGAGAGGCAGAAGGAGACAGAAATGGTTCAGTGGAAGCTGCAGATCGTGATGGAGCGAGAGAGAGTGGAGAAGGAAGAGAGGCAGGAGCTCCAGAGACTCAGAGAGCTGGAGAAAGAACTGCAGCTGAAAGAGCTGAGAGAGAGAGAGAAGGAGAGAAAGGAGAGAGAGCGCCAGCCGTCCACTAGAAAGGTAGGACTCATGATCTCATTCATCACAGTGTTGGTGATTAGAGACAGTTTAGTCTTCAGTGAAAGGTTCTGTTATTGATCAGTGACAGTTTATTAGTTATATTAGTGAAATATTTTACAGTGAGAGTCGAGATTCGGCCTCAGCTCTAAACTACTGGACTGGACAGAATGATGATTTTAGTCACTCATATAATGAACCTCAGTGGAGCTTTTCAGGTCTGGTAAAGTGTGTGATCGGTGTTTGATTGATCTGCTCTTTCTCCTCTTTATTGACTGGTGGAGTCTGTGGATAAAGAAGGAGAGGTTCAAAAAGAAATGAAAGGAGAGGCTGCAGTTCAGCAGTGATGAGTTCTAGACTGACTGTGTGTGAAAGACTCATCACTGGTTCTCAGCAGTTCTTTAAATGTAGTGAAAGGCTGCATCACTGAGAAACGCTGCATTGGCTACTGTAGAGAAAGTCAGCCCAACAGAACGAAGCAGAACTTCCAGTTAGTCGAATCGAACCTGTACTGGGCTGTTTGGATCTCTTTAGCTAAGCTAACATTAACCAGCTACTCTCTCCTGGTTAGCAGCGACATTTAACATTTAGGAATTGGCGTTAGATGGAAACTTTAACGTTTATTGTACAGTGGAGTAAAAACCGGGCACTACTTTTATTTATTTGGCATCAATGTAAATAAACCAGACTTATTTGAGAGTCCATATAGGCGGAGCCCCGGTTTTAAGTATTGTACAGCTTGTCAAACTGTGTCTGTGTGGGGGAAAAAAACGACTGAAATGGTTTCCATCCATGCTTAGAACCATTCAGACCAGACAGGCAGACAGACAGAAAGATAGTCAGACAGACAGATAATTAGAAACAGAAACTCTTCTCCAAGGTATGTTTCACTCCTCAAACCCAAACCCAGCAGAGACTTTTAAAGGTTTCTATGATTATTATATCAGCAGGTTAGTCGATCAGTAAAAATGAATAATGAATAATAATCCTAATGTCCGAATAACAGACAGACACAATGAAGTGAACTACAGTGTGTAAAATGCCCAAAGATGAATAACAGCTTTCACTTCTTCATTTCTTCAAGTCTTTGCTCCAGTTTGTGTTTCTTTTCCTTCTTTTCCTTTATCCATGTCCATCAGTTTTTCCTCTTCTCTCTATCTCTCTCTTTCTCTCTGTCTCTCCTCCTCTCTCTTTCTCTCTCTTTGTCTCCGTCTCGCCACCTTTCTCCACTCTTTCTCCTGTTTCTCTTGTTCAGTCTGAGTGTAAAAGCCCAGAGCTGATGGTCTCAGTCAGGAAAGTGTTCTTCACAGACTGTGTGTGTTGTGTGTCTAAAGTGTATCTAAAGGCCCTGAGAGGGAGCGGCAGGGAGGGAGAGATCAGAGGAATGGAGGAGATCGTCAGAGAGCAGGAGATGCAGCTTCTGACACGCAGAGAGAGACGCAACCAGCTGAAAAGAGAGGTGCAGAGGATGAAGGAGAAAATAGCAAAGGAGGAGAGGAATCATCCGGACGCTGAGGGAGAAAGACTGCTCCTCCTGAAAGAGAGAGAGATGGAGGGTTTGAGAAGGAGAGAGAGAGAGGAGGCTCTGAAAAGAGAGATAGAGAAAGTAAAGGAAAGAATGGCTTTCGAGGAGAGACGCAGGAAGGAGAAGATCAGCCTGCTGAGAGAAACGGAGAGAGAGAGGGAGAATCTGAAAGAAAGACAGAGAGAGGAGAGAGTGAGGAGAGGGAAGGAGGAAATGAAAGAGAGAATGGCACAGAGAGAACGACAGAGAGAGGAAGAAAGGAACCAGGAGAGAGAAGTGCTGATGGTTCTGCAAGAGAGACAGAGAGAGATGGAAAGAGAGAAAGAGAGAGAGGAAGAGTTAAAGAGAGTGCAGCGCCAGTGTGGAGAAAAAAAAGAGGGAAGAAAAGATGAAAAGAGAGAAAGCAAAGCTGGAAAAACTGGAGGAGTCGTGCAGAAAGATGGAGAGAGAGATGAAGATGGTGAGGAAGGCAGCGAAAGAGAGAGAACAGGCTGTGCTGAAAGAAATGGAGAGAAAGAGAGAGAGAGAAAGAGAAGAGATGGAGAGAGAGCTGATGGAGAGGCAGAAACGAATGGAAGAGGAGGTGCAGGAGCGACTGAGAGAAACGGAGAAGGAAAGAGAGAAACAGAAAGAGTTAGAGAGAGAGAGAAAGGATCAACAGATGGAGGTGGAAGAGAGACTGAGAGAGATGGAGAGAAAGATGGAGGAGGAAAATGAACTGACTCTGAGGAGAGAGGAGGAGAAATGGAGAGAAAGAGTGAAAGAGCTGGAGGAAGAGTGGCAGCATAGATGTCTGGAGATGGACAGACAGAAAGAGGAAGAAATGAGGCTTGTGAAAGAGAAAGAACAAGAGATGGAGAGAATAATCTCTGAAAAAAGAGAAAAGGAGAAGAGAAAGAATGAAAAACGGAGGGAGTTTGAAAAGCTGGAGAAAGAGAGAGCAGAAAAGGAAAGAATGGAGGAAGAGAAACGCATGAAGACCCAGATGGAGGAGCAGCGAAAGACTGAACGAGAGAAACAGCAGAAAGAATGGAGAGAGGTGGAGAGCAGGAGAGAAAGAGCGAGAAAGAGAGAAGAAGGAAGAGTGATGGACCTGGAGAAAGAAAAGCAAGAAAAAGAAACAGACATGCTGGAGAAAAAGCTTGAAGAAAGGAAGATGGAAAAGCTGAGAAAGCTGAAGGAGAAAGAAGAGAAGCTGGAGGAAAAGAAAAGGATGGTAGCAGAAAAGAAGAAAGAGAAGGAAGAAAAGATGAAAGAGATGAAAAGACAGCTGGAGGCGAGAGAAAAGGATGAAAAGAGAAAGAGAAGAGAATGTAAAGCAGCACAGCTGGAGTTCACTTCAAATCTCAGAGACGAGGAGAAGAAAGAGGAGGAGGAAGGAGAGAAAGAGATGGGGGAAAGAAAGACAGAGATGGAGAAGGAGAGAAAGAAGACTGAACAAATGAGGAGAGAGAAGGAAGAACATGTGAGAGACGTGCAGAGACGCCTGGAAGAAGAGAGAGAAACAGCAAACCTGAAACATGAGGAAATCTGGAAAGACCAAGAAAAGGAGAAGGAGAGAGAGGAGGAGAAAGAGAGGAAGGGGCAGGGAGACGCCACCTGCACAAACAGCTTGGGAGAGAAAGATAAGGATGGAGGAGATATGGAGATGGAGAGAACGACGGAGGGCAAAGAAGAAAAGCAGAGCGACATGGGGTCTCTTTTTGAAGAAGTGTGGAGGACAGCTGTGAACAGAGAGGAGGAACAAGAACAAGTTCTAGATATGGAGAAGCAGAGAGAGATGGAGAAGGAGGAACCAGAGAAGCAGAGAGAGGAGGAGGGACGTCAGAAGGAGAGCAGCGAGAGAGAGCTGGGGATCGAGAGGATAACGGAGGCGAGGCGTCAACACATGGAGAGAGAAATGAAGAGGAAGAGAGAACTGATGAAGAAGCTGTTTTCTCCAGGAGTGAACATGTTCAGGACAGAGAACCGGGTTCAGCGCAGGAAACAGAGGAACCTGAAGGAGCCCTCAAACAACGAGGAGGAGCAGGCCGAGCTTGAAGAACAAGAGGAACCTCAGAGATCTAGCTGGCCTGTTTCTCCAAATGGAGGACCGCTGGTCATCTCCATAAAACCCAGCAACCCAGTCCTGGAGGAGCCTGAACCATCTGAACCCTCCCCAACTGACCCCCCCACTGACCCCCACACAGAGGACACTGTGGGTGGAGATGAAAGCTCTGTGGTGGAGGAAGCCGTCCTCAAGCCTGAGGGTTTCACTGAGCCACAATCAGAAGAGGCTCTCAATGAAGCAATGGAACAGGCTTCACCCACCCAGACTGACCACCCAAAAGATGGACCCACATCCTCTGAGACGGTGGAAGAGGCCGACCACGACGCTGGAACTGGGAAACAGGCCGAGAACAAGAACCAGAGGATGCGCATCATCGGCTGGATCAACCAGAAGGTCAAGGAGAAACACCAGAAGTCCATCCAGAAGAGCTTCATGAAGGAGATGAACTATGGATACAGGCTTTTGAGTGAGTTTCAGCAACTTATTTTATAGACTTCACTGTAGAACCTCATATGATTGGATAAAGCCGTCCTAGAGAACAGACTTCAACCAAATATCAGTGTTCATATTTAATATCAGCAGAAGCTTAAAAGTTATTCTTGTCATTTTGCTGCACTTTTGATGTGGATTTATTATTTGTGTGCATTTAAATAATAATAGTTACGCAGGCAGTTTTGTTATGAATTCCAATGATATTCAATTTACATATCTACGATTTTGAGTCTGCATTTCTGACATTTATCGGTTTGTTTTGCTATCAAAAATGACAGAAAACTGGCAAATATGTAAAGAATGTTTTTTCTTGCCCTCAGCTGGGTTAGCCTCAGTGAGCTAATCGGTTAGCCATGCTAACTGTGTTTTTGAGAACATAATGTATTTAAAGTTTATGAATAATTGCTTTGGCTGGCTATAAAGTTGGTGTAGAGCCTTTATTGTTGTTGTTGTTAGTAGTGTAGCCTTTAGCATGCGCACAAGCCAGCTAGCCGAGTAAAGTGAGCAAGTTGTTCAATCCGGACAAATAACGTCCAGTAACTTCTGCTGTATTTACAAATGTACATATTCTGATGTTAAATGTTCAGAAAAAAAATCTGAATTTGTTTTTTCTGTACATTCAGCTTCTAAATAGATTCCCTTGTTAAAACAAACTCTGAACATTACAGAACATTAGCAGAGTTAGCGTTCATGCTAACAAGGGAATATTTGAGCTTATCCTCATTGAAAACATCGACCATCCATTTCAGTGCTGTTTTACCTGCTCTTGGTAACTCGCCCTCAACATTTCCCTTCATACCGCATCAAACTTCTTACTTTATTCTGATAACTTTCTAGTTAGAGAACTAAATGCTACACAACCAGCAACAACAATAAAAAGGGCAGAACAGCCTCAAACCAGACAAAGCAATTCCTCAAAAAGTTAATGTATCTTACAGAGTTTAGCTTTCAGAGGCTCACTTAATTTATCATATCGATTTATGATGTATAAAGAGCTAGAACCTAGGGAACCTAGAACCCTGGGAATCTAGATCATTGGGCACATAGAACCTTGAGAACATAGTTGGGCTCTCGTCATTTACAACTAGTCCAACAAATTGAATGATGTATTTATGAAATGTTAACCATTTTAAAGTAGTTTACTGCTGTGGCTTATAAACAGAGTCATCTACCAATATTTGAAATGGGAAATGCGTCAGTTAATAATGATTTTTGGTCAGTTCTGCTGCCGAAGTGAACGTTTGTGTTCACTCGATCCGTCGCTCCTCCGAGGACTCATCTAATAAACTTCACTTGAGCTAATAAAGTAATGAACGGCTCTTAATCTGGCACCAGGGATTCCTCCAAAGGGGAAAAGACTAGTGGACGAGTGGACGAGGGCTGGTTAGAACCGGTACTGAACAGGTGTCGTGTCTTTAAAAGAGAGAGTAGAGGTCCTGTATTAATATCAACTCTTTCTCTCCAAACAGAAACTTCTGAAGGAGTGATGACATTGGCAAAGTATGAACAGGCCAAAAGAAAGAGACTGAGGAAGAAGGAGGAGAGGAGGCAGGCACTGGAGGACAGATGGAGAGAATGGGAGGAGAAAAGGGCTGAGAAGAAAGCTAGAAAAGAGGAGGAGAAACAGGCATTGGAGGCCAAACGAAGAGAGGAAGAGAAGAAAGAGGATGAAAAGAAAGCAGAGAAGAAAGCTAAAGAAGAGGAGAAGAAAAAGAATGAGAAGAAAGCCTCCTCAGCTCCACACGGCACCATCATGAGCAACATGGCGTCGTTATATATGCCGAGAGGATGCTTTGTGCTGAACTTCAATACTGAAAGGTAAAATATTTCTGCTTCATAAAGTTCATAATGTTTGAAGCCAAAACGATTTAAATTTAAAATGATCTCATCCAGTCAAAACATCTGATCACCTGAAGGGTCTTCACTAGTGAAAGATGACTTCACCATTTCCTGGGTTAAAACGGTGAATTTCACAGAGAAAAAACGCCAAGTTTATTTGTTCATATCATTTTTAATACATGCTGAGTCAGCATAAAAACTAAAAACTATTGTCCAGTGCTTTGTTCATAGGATCTTCTCTAGGAATATTAGCTTAACCTGTCTTAGCTAATATTGGCTACACTTGTTTGCCTTCATTCCCATACTGTACTACTAAAATATACAACTCCCCCACGAAAAGTGGTCCAACATAATATCATGAAGAAACTATGTATGTCATATAAGCTTAAAAATCACACTGAATTAGTTCACATAATAGCAAAGTAGAGTCCTTTTTGAAAATGCCTGTAAGCTTTAGCTTTCTGAGTGTGACTTCTGCCATTTTTAGACTATTTTTACATTGTAAATAAAGATGTGACACATTTTATTTTGGTAGGTATGAAGATGGAGAGTTAAAGTTCAGGTTAAGTTACGGTGAAGTTGGAACAAAGTGATGTAAATACTAAGAAGCTTAAATATTAAGAAAATGTCCAATAAGTTATTTTTATTGAAACTCTGTTTTAGATGCACTACTCAAACTGGACGGCTGGATGACCGTAAGAAGTTGAAGAACTGTGGAAGAACTGAAGCAGCACAAACGGGGCCAAGACTGGGAGACTTATGGCTGCCCTTATGAGAAACGCACTGCATTTCAAAGATAAGCGTATGTTAAACCCCACAAACCAGGCCATTTCAAATTACCCTGAAATACACCTCCTCCTCTCAAACAGCAGACGCTTTTTCCTTAATGTACATATCTGTTATGTCCTGCATCTAAATGAATTAGATGTTCTTTGGAAGCTAAGAAGTTTCCATTCGGTTAACTGCATCATATCACAAACTGTATTACTGAACATTTCAAGACAACTAAAAATGTGTAGCCAAGTTTATAGTCCTGCTGATCAAAGCAGTAGATTCAATTCTAAAATTTGTTTCTTTCACCTAAAATCTTTTCTATCTGCATCTCCTCCAGCAGTAACACCACTTACCTCTGCAAAGCTTCCAGCAGTAACACCACTGACCCCAGCGCCTCCTCCAGCATTAACACCACTGGTCTCTGCACTTCCTCCAACAGTAACATCACTGCCCTCTGCACTTCCCAAGAGTAATGCCACTGCCCTCTGCACCTCCTCCAGCAGTAAAACTGCTGACCTCTACACCTCCTCTAGCGATGACACCATTGACCTTCACACCTCCTCCAGCAGCAACGCCACTGACCTCCACAGTGGCCTGCTGGTAAAAGTAGGTTCGATTCTACCACTTCTGGTTCTAAAATGTCATGTAAAATCACTGACCTCAGCAACTCCTCCAGCAGTAACACCATTGACCTGCACACCTCCTCCAGCAGGAGCATCACTGACCTGCACACCTCCTTCAGCAGTAACACCACAGACCTCAACACCTCCTGCAGTGGTAACAACATTAGCCTCCACAGCTCCTCCAGCAGTAAAACCATTGACCTCCACACCTCCTCCAGCAGGAACACCATTGACCTCCACACTTCCTCCAGTGGTAACAACATTAACCTCCACAGCTCCTCCAGCAGTAAAACCATTGACCTCCACACTTCCTCCAGCAGTAACACCACAGACCTGCACACTTCCTCCAGCAGTAACACCATTAACCTCCACAACACCTCCAGCAGTAAAACCACTGACCTCTGCATCCGCTTCAGCAGTGAAACCACAGTCCTCTACACCTCCTCCAATGGTAACACCATTGACCTCCTCACCTTGTCCAGTGGTAAGATCACTGACTTCAGCAACCCCTCCAGCATTAACACAACTTACTGTTGCATTTCCTCCAGCAGTAACACCACTGACCTGCACACCTCCTTCAGCAGTAACACCACAGACCTCTACACCTCCTCCAGTGGTAACACCATTAACCTCCACAGCTCCTCCAGTAGTTAAAATATTGACCTCCACACCTCTTTCAGTAGTAAAACCATTGACCTCCACACTTCCTCCAGCTGGAACACCATTAACCTCCACAGCTCCTCCAGCAGTAACACCACTGACCTACACACCTCCTCCAGCAACCACTCAAGGTATGCAGATGTTAAATACACAAACCAGTCCATTTTAAATTTCACCAGTTTTGCCCACTGCTCTCAGCGTTTCCTTCTTATTGTATGTATACACTATATGATGCCCCACAGATGAAGTACAGAATTCAGATAACTGTATCACAAACTGTCCTAGTCCAGCTGATCAAGCCAGTAGTTTAAACTATACCTCAGATCAATTATTATCAGGTTAATAATTAATGCTGGTTCTGGAAATATCATATTTACTGTAATTCCCATTACGCACTTAACTTATTTCTTGTCTTGCAGACAAAAACATCTTTCAGATACCAGTCTGGACTGAGAGTCTTTATCACTGCCCTTTCTATAGAGGGCAGTTACCTGCTGGTCTGATTATATAATGGCAATTACTGTTTGCCAGGCAACTCCTCCTCCAGCAACCTATCCCACTGACCTCTGAAGGTTATTTTAAGAATTAACTCGATATATTTACAGCCCATGTTTTATTAATTTTCAGATCATGAATGTCATATTTAACAAAACCCAGATTTAACTGAAGCTTTATTTACAAACACAGGTGAACAAAGTTCCTGAGCTCCCAGCTGGTGTAGCTCTGAAGATTCACTGGAGAGACAGTTACGCAGTCTGGAGCCTCACAGAATGAACAGATCCTGAACAGTTCTGACAGAAGAAGTCCAGAAAAAACAACACACGATACGTCAGAACATAAATAAACATCAAATAAAATCAATAAACTCTTTCTCCTCATAAACAAAACTCTGAAGGAAATTAATCAAACATTGAAAAACACCTACCAAAATGAATAATACTGTGGTTTAAAAGTGTGTCTGTATTTTGCACTAGATGTGATGTAATATAATAACCTTAAAAGCAATGATGCAATCAAGCAATGATGTTCAGTCATATTTGAATGTTTGGGTGTGTAGTTGACCTGCCAAGAACTCTACATGCATGTCCTCAGGCAGTGGAATATCATTTGAGTGGGACATGCTGTTTGATTGGATTAGATTAGATTAAATTTTTACTTTCTTGGTCCCAGAGGGCACATCCAATCACAATGACACTTACAGACATAAAGACAGATTTACTGTAACCCAGCATTCTCATATCTTCACATGTTTGTGAAACTTATAAAACCAGAGGTGAGTCCATGTGGAGAAAGCAAAACAATAAAGCAATAAGCCACTCCAGACAAAACAACAGAAAGACGCAGGCCAACTAAACCCAACCAATAACGCCCGACCCCTATTAAGCAGGTTTCCACTCGTGACAGGCAGAACTTGAGTATGATATAACGGAGTTGGAATTGAATGGGACAGATGAAATATGGCTGAGCAGCTGCACAGTAGCCTAAGATCACTACGTGCGATGCCAAGCATCAGCTGGAGTGGTGTAAAGCCGCCGATACTGGAGCCTAAAGCAGGAGGAACATGTTCTCCGAGGTGCCGAGTCACTCTTCAGTATCTGGCAGTTTGGGGACGAATCAAGCAGATTTTCGGACTGATAACGACACGGTGAGAGGTGTGTAACTGAGTAAAAGCTCCATGAAAAGTGAAAACTGATTATTTATGAAGGTAAAACACAAAAAGCTGCTTACATGCAAAAATATTCTGTTTAGAAACCGCTTTGTTTTTAAAACTCTTAACATTAATGATAATCCCTTATTTACAGATTTTGATTTCTTGGTTATGGATTTTGCTTCTTGGTTCTCAAAACTTTTGGCCTTATTCTGACGTCAAACACACTCACACTTCTGGTTGTTTGAAGTCGAAGTTCAAAACATATTTTATTGTTTGGCCTTCTGTAATAGCCGTAGGTTTCAGGTGCATTTCTGTTTGTTTTTATTTGCTCTTTTATAATCATTTCATGATTAAAATCATATCTGTGTGAAACTCTTAAGTGCAACGTCAGTCGTTTTAAGTGTGCAATAAAAACAAATATTAATTACTTAAATAACTACATCGCCATGGAAAAGTATTCGCCAAAAAACGATTTTTGCATCTCAAATATGGCACAAAAAAAGCTATTTGAAGGTCACATGACTACACAGGAATGACTGAAAAAAGATGAGCTAAAAGATTAGTTGAAGTTGATGGATTAAAGGAGGAAAATCACTAAAATAGGCTGCGCAGAGGAGCAGAGATGAGGAATTATTGTGTATTCATATTGCAAAAAGAAGTAAACAGATATGTAAATACTTTCTCACACACATTAACATCTTACCTTCACTTCTAAAGTAGTTTATCTTTAAAACCAGTTTTTTTAATCAGGCCAACACTGCACTGCACTGAAGTAATGAAGAGAATACATGGGGAGAAATTACCGAGTTCACCAGCAGGGGGCAGAATAGCTTCTAAAGTTAGTTTCTCCACTCATATTAATGATTGTGAAAACACATAGACCGTGTTAGATGTGAAGTGCTGGATGTGTGTGTGTGTGTGTGTGTGTGTGTGTGTGTGTGTGTGTGTGTGTTCTCCGTCTGCGCAGAAGAATCATCTAGAAGGATACGATGCATAACAGCCTAATCAGAGAAGCTGAACTCCAGGGTTTTTCAGCCTAATGACTGACATGTCTGTAACGGAAAGTTTCTTGTTGAGGACTGTAATTTTCCCTGCAGTCAGAAAATTACAGACAACCTGCTAACAGAAACACTTATAATAGAAGCCAATGGACGAGTGCTGAAGCAGCTACACACTGACTTCTATTATGTGTGTGTTGAGAGGAAATTAATGAGACTAAATTACTGGCTGTAGTAACTGGTCATATTTTACCAGTGGTGAACTGTGATTATTAGATCTAGGCCTTCAGTCAACAATGAGGAAAAAACACCTCTACAAAAATGCTAATTTCTGCTAGCGCCTCTATGGGATTGTAGTATGTGTGTTAGCACTAAGCTAATACTGATTCACATAAACATTTTTGGCTGTTCTAGATAAAAGTGCATGAATTCCGATCTGAGCGTCACATACGTATCTGATCTAGGACCACATATGAAAGTGGCTCAGATCGGATTTGAAAAGATCAGATTTGTGTGTCCACACAGCTCTGAAAACATCAGATCTGAGTCACATTAGGGTAAAAAATTGGATTTGTGCCACTTCAACCTGGTAACGTGAACGTAGCCTTTCATATGTGGCCCTAGATCAGATACGTATCGGATTTGTGGCTGTGTGACCTTAATGTGACGCTCAGATTGTAATTCATGTGTTTTTTTTCCATTGCACGTGACCATCATTCAGCGTTACCATGGCAACAGCGCCGAACAGAAGTTAAAGCCTGTAAACAGTGGAAAAGCAGCTCATCTCACCTTTTTCTCCTTCGTCTCGCTCTAATAATGAAGCTGAGAGCTGATCAGAGTTAATGATCTTCTCAGCGAAGCTCGTTCTGCTCTTTAGTTTGTGCTGATGATGCACGTGATTCATTCACGTGACGTTACTGAGTAGGACGTGCGCATGAGGGTCATTTCAGGACGCCGGTTCGTCACATTAATGACAGATTTAAACCACTTACCTAAAGTGTGAACCATCATGTCAGAGAGATCGGATTTGAGCAAAAAATCAGATTTGAGCAACGAGGCCTGTAATGTGAACGTAGCCCATATGAAAGTAGCTCAGGTCGGATTTGAAAAGATCAGATTTGCGTGTCCACACAGCTCTGAAAACATCAGATCTGAGTCACATTAGGGCAAAAATTCATATTTGTGCCACTTCAGCCTGGTAATGTGAACATAGCTAAGTCACTCACTCACTCATCATCTAAGCAACTTATCCTCCGGGTTCGTGGCGGGTGCTGAACTCTATCCCAGCACTCACTGGGCGGAAGGCAGGAAACACCCTAGACACACACACACAATTTTTTACATGTTGTAAGCCATTTTTAAAGTGGAATTATCTCACTGTATTGCCAGATAATATAACTTATTGTAAGGAATATGCCTGAAACAAGCAAACTACCTCTCAATATAGTGAGATAATTCCACATAAAAAATGACAAAACAAGTAAAAATGTCTAGAAATAAGTCAGAAAAATAAAATATACTGTTCCCAATATTGTAATATTGACCTTAAAAATACCTTTCAGAGTCTATTATCTCAATTTACAATGTTTATTAATAAATACAATAACAGTTATGAATATAAATATGACTGTAAACATCTAAACCGTGGTGTAAATGTGAGAACAGTTTATGTGAGGGTCTCTAAACTGAAGGCTGTAATAAGCGTCCAGCCGGACGTGTCCGTTCACCGCATGTCTGTGCTCTATTGTGTGTAATGACTTCAGCATGACTTGTGGTGTGTACTGGTCCAGTGACCAGTTAATAAGGCCGAGCATGTGCTTCAGAATGAACCTCTAATCGTGCAGTTCGTTAGAAACTGTTAGTTACTGGTGAACGCTGTGCCTCGTGTTAGTGTGCATCCATGAACTGCATGTGCAGCTCTGCTGAACTTTCTGTGGACCTGAAGGAGGTTTTTACACCGACTCTGCCCGTGTCTGTGGGCGTAAGCTTGAAAGCTTGACCGGTATATATCACCTAAAGGTATTTGGGCTCAGCAGGGATCAGAATTGCTCCGTAGCCTGAGGACACAAGAGAGGATCAAGGGTAGCTGCTCTTTTTCCTGAAGTTTCCCTGAATCTTCTGGTGCTTTTTCATTCATTTGTCCACTTCAGGAGTGAAGATGACGGACAGGCTGGTTGGATCTGGGAGGAAAGAGCAAGGTGTCGTGGTAAATATGCAGCTTCTGATGAATTCAATGACTGACTTTCTGTTCATGTTGTTCTGCAACTGTGATGGTCAAGTTCCACATCATTAAATGATTAAACATGTAAACAGAGTCATTCAGAGTGGTTTGGTGTGAAATGCTCTGTTCTAGAGACACTTACAGAGTCAGAACTGTTCACAGTGGTGGTGATAGGAACCAGACGTCCACCTCTAAAAGCTCCCTCACAGAGAGTTAATACATGAAATGGTTATGAATTCACTGCCTGATGTCTGAGACACTGTTTTATATAGTTTTGTGATAAAGTTTTGGCCTAACAGGTCTTATTAATCAGTTTATTTTAATCCATTCATGGTGGAGGAGTACATTTAGGTTGTTGTGAGGCAAAATAGTCCCCCCCAAAAAAGTTTTTTTTTCTGATTTAGCACTATTTTACCTTCATTAACATTAGGTATAAAACTCTGAAGACTCGTGTTGGTTCACTGGTGGTTTTGGATGGTAAATAAAATGTCTATATTTGTGTTGTAGACATGGTGACCCCTGGTTCCTATCACCACCACTGTAGTCTGTAAGTTTCTCTACAGTGAACTATTTTACACCAAAACCGCTCTGAATGACTTTGTTTACATAGCAATGATGAATGCAAAAATTTGAAAAATCGGTGGACCCCCCCTTTAACCTGTCCCTTTACCCTAAACCTATATAGTACTGAAAAGGGGGTTCTTTGACTTGTAACAATAGTGGAACCCTTATGAATGAAATATATACAACTGGTTTTCCATCACAGAAAAAAACATTTGACTTCGCAAAGAATCATTTATGCATTCAATTGGTTCTGTGAGTGTTCATGGTTCTATATAGAACCACTGCTTTTACTAAAGAACACTTAAAGAGCCATTTTAGAGTGGAACCCTATGCCTTACAATCAACATTAAAGGGAGAAACATTTGAAAATCTCTACATAATTCAGTGGTTGAGTCAATCAGAGTGGTTTGGTGTGAAATGGTTCTCTGTAGAGAAACTTAGACTCAGATGTCTTTACAGTGGTGGTGATAGGAACCAGGGGTCACCATGACTACAACACAAATATAGACATTTTATTTACTATCAAAAACCACCAGTGAACCTACACGAGTCTTGTACGTAATGTTGATGATGATTACATAGTGATTAATCTGGATACCTTAGCAGGCCTGCATGTACCTCTCCACCATGAATTTATTAAAAAATAAACTTAGGCCAAACCTTATTCCAAAAACACTGGGCCTTGTTCACCAACATCTTCCTAAGCTTGTTCTTAAACGTGTTCTTGAGGAAGGTCCTAAGAAAAAGGCTACGTCAAGTTCGTGATGTGTTCTTAAAGCACAGAACTGTTCTCACTTTTGTGCTCTTGAGTGTGGAGATTCTGTTCTTACCTAAGAACAAATCCCAGATCTTTTAGAGGTGGACGTCTGGTTCCTATCACCACCACTGTGAACAGTTCTGACTCTGTAAGTGTCTCTAGAACAGAGCATTTCACACCAAACCACTCTGAATGACTCTGTTTACATCTCAACCATTTAGTGATGTGGAAATCGTATGAAATCAGGAGAACAACTCTTCAAGCTTAAGCTCAGCCCTAAACCCTAAACACTAATGTCTAACATTAACCTAAACTTAAACCTCACCCCAACTCAAACCCTTACACTGTTGATAATCAGCTTTTCATCAGCACACTCTTAAAACATGGTTCTTCATGGGTTCTTCATAAAGAAAATGGTTCTGTAAAGAAACATGAACATTTAAAGAACGCTTTGCATGATTAAAGGGTTCTATGCATGGTGAAATGGTTCTTCAGACTGATGGAGAATGTGCTGTATGTGGTTCTATATGGAACCTTTTTGAAAAAGGTTCTATATGGCACCAAAAATGGTTCTTTTATCTGTTGTTATGATGTCAAGAACCCTTGAAGCACCATCTTGTAAAGTGTATAGATGTTCTAGGTATTATTGTGTTAGTTTATCAGCTAAGCTGCCCGTTCGAACGCTGTGTCCGCGTTTGCTGCTCCTTGTCCGGTAGATTGAGGAAGACTGGCCAGGCTATGACTTAGAGCTGTTCAACTATCCGGAGCATTACCGCGGCGACATCGAGAGCGTGCTCATCCCACACGGAGTCATCATGAACCGGTAAACTCACGCCTGTTCACACACAACCCTCGCTCCCTCGGACATCACAGCTGCGGAAGACAGGTTAAAAAACCAGGGGTGTTTTATTTTTCTGTCTGTAACCCTAAATTGGTACAGGCTGGTCAATCTGTAGCTCAGTTTTGTTCTTGAACCTTGATATAAAGATCACTTTCATCAGACACTCTTCATTAGATGTATTCAGCTAAAACGTGCAAAAGTCCAGTTACATCTAATTTTCTTGCTTACAAAAGGTCCGGATGAAAAAACAAACGTAGGTAAAGGTTACCTTTAAACGCTCAACCATTAAAGAGCATCCAGACAACTAATAAAATAAGACACATCAAATACATTTTGATAAACTGTTTTTGACCCAATGTTTTCAATTGTATGGGCATTGGCTGTTATTTGTTTACTAAATAAATAAATAAATAAACCTTTTGGCAGTTTTGAATAAATTGTCTGCTTCTGTCATTTTTGAGCACACTGATTTTATTGAGAAAAACAAAATGATATATAATGTAAACAAGAAAAAAACAGTGCTGGGTCAAAGTAACCATATTTTAGGGTAACTCTAATACATTAAGGCCCAATCCCATTTCACCCCTCACCCCTACCACTTAGCCCTTAGCCCTCTGTTTTGGGCGTTCATGTCTAGGGGTAGAGGGATAGGGCAAAGTATTAGGGCTGCATGGCCCTCCAAATGGAGGTTTTTCAGAGGCTCACTCCAAAAGGAGTGTTATGAAAAAAAAAGAATAACCGGCAAGGTGGCTGCGCGAGCGACCAAAGAAACCCACAAATGTGAGAATTTTCTCAGTTAAAAAATACGATAACCATTGTTTTATCTTAGTTTAATGTCGTTCAAAGTATTATGGTCGTTTTCTTCATAACAAGCACACAAAAATCGCTAATAGCATGCTCAGTAGCTAGCTAACTTTCCCGTTCCACCTTAAATAGTCCGGTAGTATTGACGCCAGAAGCGCCAGAATGTAACTGCTGCACCATTTAAGGTGGAACGGGAAAATTTGAACAAGAAGCTGGTGAATATCTGACTTCAGCTTCGTATCACCAAATAATTGGAGTGGGCGATGATAAATGATTGTCTTATCCCCCTCTTTGAAGGCATTTGATGCACTAAATGTAACTGAAGCCCAGCAGTGAGGAGCTGAACTTTACCCTCCTCTGCTATCACTGAAGACGCGCTGGGTCGCCTGCAGAGCAGCGCTAGTAGCTGTTAATGAAGTAATGTTTCATTTGAGGGTTGTCCCATTTTGTAGGGCAAGTTTTTAACCACTACCCCTTGTAACTCAGTTCCAAGGGGTTAGGGTGACCCTGGAAAACAAGGGGTAGGGGTAAAAAGAAGAAATGGGACTGGGCCTAAGTTAGAACTCCTATCATATTTTCTTTTTTCTGTTTGACTTTAACTTGTTCATGAAGTGCCTTCATGTGATGTCATGGTTTAATTCGCTTAAACAGACACACATCCCCTCATAGCGTGTTTAAGCTTCCTTCCTGCTGCTGTACAAACAGCACTGCTCCCAGTAGGACCCTCCTCCACCCTCCATTAGACCTCACACACCTACAGAAAATAAACTGTGGAATTCATCACCATTTCCTGTGTGCAATATAATCAATACTCCATGTGCAATACTTTAAAAATATTTCTATAGTGTAAAGATTTTTTGCTTTTCTATTTATAATGTTTATATTGTTAACTCCTCACCATCCCATGGGTAACAAGTCAGTACCGCATGTGCAAAACTCTGTGTGAAACTTACATATCCTTAAAAATCCTTACAGTGTAAATATTTTAGCTTTTATTTATTTATAATCCTTTATATTGTTAATTTTTGTGAAGGATAGGGTTTATATGTTTATTTCATTTTTTGCTTTCAGTATTATAAACACTGATCAGGCATAACATTATGACCACCTCCTTGTTTCTACGCTCATTGTTCATTTTATCAGCTCCACTTACTATATAGGTGCACTTTGTAGTTCTACAGTTACAGACTGTAGTCCATCTGTTTCTCTGATACTTTGTTAGCCCCCTTTTACCCTGTTCTTCAGTGGTCAGGACCCCCATGGACCCTCACAGAGCAGGTACTGTTTGGGTGGTGGGTCATTCTCAGCACTGCAGTAACACTGACGTGGTGGTGGTGTATTAGTGTGTGTTGCGCTGGTCTGAGTGGATCAGACACAGCAGTGCTGCTGGAGTTTTTAAACACCTGAGTGTCACTGCTGGACTGAGAATAGTCCACCAACCAAAAATATCCAGCCAACTGTGTCCTGTGGGCAGCGTCCTGTGACCACTGATGAAGGACTAGAGGATGACCAACACAAACTGTGCAGCAGCAGATGAGCTATCGTCTCTGACTTTACATCTACAAGGTGGACTGACAAGGTAGGAGTGTCTAATAGAGTGGACAGTGAGTGGACACAGTGTTTAAAAACTCCAGCAGCACTGCTGCGTCTGATCCACTCGTACCACCACAACACACACTAACACACCACCACCACGTCAGTGTTACTGCAGTGCTGAGAATGATCCACCCCCCCAATAGTACCTGCTCTGTAAGGGGTCCATGGGGGTCCTGACCACTGAAGAACAGGGTAAAAGGGGGCTAACAAAGTATCAGAGAAACAGATGGACTACAGTCTGTAACTGTAGAACTACAAAGTGCACCTATATAGTAAGTGGAGCTGATAAAATGGACAATGAGTGTAGAAACAAGGAGGTGGTCATAATGTTATGCCTGATCGCTGTATATTGTCTAGAAAGTAACAAACTGTAAAAACTTTAAGTAATTAACGAGGTTAATAACTTTTTTGTTACTTCTCTTCTTGTTACTTCTTTTCTTTTCTTCAGTGCCTTGATCTCCATTTGCTGCTTTAACACTAAGAATTTCCTCATTGTGGGACGAACAAAGAATTATCGTATTGTATCTTATCTTTAATGTGTTTCGTTTTTAGGATAGAGTGTTTAGCGAGAGATATCCTGGAGGAAATCGGTCATCATACCCTGATGATTCTGTGTGTGCTGAAAGGAGGTTATAAGTTCTGTGCTGATCTGGTCGACTCCATTAAAGCGCAAAGCCGCAGCACCAACCGCAAACTCACCACCAGAGTGGAGTTCATCCGCCTCAAGAGCTACCTGGTAAGACCCTGAAGAAATGGAACTCCGTAAAGGGGCGATCCACCCTAAGCTAGCCTTTAATATGTCATTGTTGTGTTACGCAGTGTCCTGCAACCCAGCGTTAAATGGGTTTGACAGAATTCACAATACTGTTTTCACATTTCATCATTTTATTCATGTCCTCTCACTACAGCACCCAGCAGCTTCAGCTTCCATTCTTTTCAGGAGACTCACTTTCAGTTTCTTAAAGAATCTGCAGGGGTGGTTTTCCACACCTCCAGTGTCCACACCTTCAGTTTAGAAGTTGGTTGATCATTTTCTGAAGTAATCAAACAAATTCAGTGATGTTGAGGTCTGGACTCTGGGGTGGTCAGTCCATTGTTCTGAGAGCACCAGCAGCTTTTACACCACCAACACTGATCTAGAGGCTAATACGTTGAGACGAGATGTTTGGCTTCCTAGCAGTAACATTAGCTGTCAGGCTTTCTTCTACATTAGGCAGCTACCGGAGAAAACATCCCCCTCCCCAAACTACTTTTACAAAAGATTCTCCAGCCCTCAGGATACATCATCAGAAGGGAGGTTTCCTAGCCTTTACACTGGAAAACCTCCATATTGGAAGTGTTTTGGAACACTGTTGGAGTGTCCTGCAGAACCCAGTACTGCAATAATTTCCCATCACTGTAATCACAACCAGAAATGTAGTAATAATTCACTCTTAACTGGTCAAAAACATAATGAAGCTCAATAATGTAATAACTTACTTAATAACGTAACACAAAGTCTAAACTGATCATTTTTGTGCAATGACAATATTAATAATAATAAGAAGAAGAAGAAGAAGAAGAGGAGGAGGAGGAGGAGGAAGAAGAGGAAGTAGAAGAGAAAGAAAAAGGAGAAAGAAGAAGAAGAAGAGAAAGAGGAAGAAGAGAAAGAAGAAGAGGAAGAGGAAGAAGAAGAAGAGAAAGAAGAAGAGGAAGAAGAAGAGGAAGAGGAAGAAGAAGAAGTAGAGAAAGAAGAAGAAGAAGAGGAAGAAGAAGAAGAGAAAGAAGAAGAAGTAGAGAAAGAAGAAGAAGAAGAGAAAGAAGAAGAAGAGGAAGTAGAAAAGGAAGTAGAAGAAGATGAAGAAGAGAAAGAAGAAGAAGGAGAGGAAGAAGAAGAGGAAGAAGAAGAGGAAGAAAAAGAAGAAGAAGAGGAAGAAGAAGAAGAAGAGGAAGAAGAAGAAGAAGAAGAGGAAGAAGAAGAAGAAGAGGAAGAAGAAGAAGAGGAAGAAGAAGAAGAAGAACCATCTACAGCACATTCTCCATCAATCTGAAGAACCTTTTCACAATGCAAAGAACCTTTTAATCATGGAAAGGGTTCTTTGAGTGTTCATGGTTCTATATAGAACATGTTCTTTACTAAAGAACCTTAGAACCCTGTTTAAGTGTGTAAATAGCACTGCTAACTCCCCGTAAAGAGCCAGAACGCCCATCGCTCTCCAGAAGATGGCGCTGTTGGTGCATGTGAGCCTCTTAGAGGGGACACACGTCTCAAGGGCATCTTCAGCGTTACGTCCAGCTGAAAACACCAGAGTAGATCAGAACCAGCTAAAGAACCCAGACAGCTCGATCTACAGTGGGAACAGGGATGAGTCAGTGATTCATCTGTTTCTAAAACGCTGATGGTTCTTCAAGGGTTCTTTAGCAAAGTAAGTGGTTCTACATGCTTAAATGGATCCTTGCATGGTGACATGGTTATTTAGATTGATGGAGAATGTGTTGCATATGGTTCTATATAGCACCAAAAAAGGTTCTGCTATTGTTATGATGTCCAGCTTGTTACAATAGAAGAACCCTTTACTGTGCTATACAGAACCATTTTCAAAAAGGTGCTATAGAGAACCATATTCAGCACATTGTCCATCGATCTGAGGAACCATTTCACCAATCAAAGAGCCATTTAAGCATGTTGTGGTTCTATATAGAACTCATGCCTCTAAATACACCCATTGCCTTAACTAAAGAACCCATGTTTTTTAGTGTGTATATGTCGAGGTTGTTTGTGCTCATTCAGAGATGCAGCCTTATTTGTTCAGTACATATAGAGGTAAATGAGCCCCATTAGGTCAGAGTCATTAAACACGCCTGATTCATCTCAACAGCTGATTATCAAGGCCTTCATAAAACTTGTATATGTAAAAATAATAATATATCCCATATAGTGCATATATCTGTACAATATGTATTATATGTATTATGTAATAAGATCCTATAAATATTATATACATGTAAGAACATATAAGTAGTAATAATATTAGACCATGTGTGAAACAAACAAATGTTTGACATAAGGAAACCGTCCTATCTGGCCTGCCAAATGATTTCAATTTCCTGCTAATATACATTTCACAGTGCACTGCACTACAATCCCCAGCATGCACTGCAGTGTAATGTGTGCTCCAACACCTTCCCCTGAAAGCATACAGCAATGCTGTGCATTAAGTGGCTAATGCACTTGAACAAGGAATATTCGTGGTGACAAGTCTGCGCTTGAGCTGCTCTTTGTACATTTAATTCAGTGATGTACTTCATTCTCACCGTTCTGGGCTTTTTATATTCTTAATAATTCCTTTAAGCTTCTGTGTGTCTTTCTCTCTGTTTTCATCTGTCCCTTCTACAGAATGACCGCTCCACTGAGGACCTGCACATCATTGGGCCTGAGGACCTCTCCATGCTGAAAGGAAAAGTAAGACCATTAGATCATTCTCCAGCACACAGGCCATTATTAGCGTCACATACTGTGGTGGACATTGACTACAGCACCTTTTTCAGCTACCTGTAATTTATTCCATTCTCATTTTTGGGACTTTGAAAGTAAAATATGCTGGATTTTCTAAAATATCTGAAGGAATATGATGCACTTTCAAACTGAAGCAAACCAGTCAAAGCATAGCAACTCTCTAACTGACTGATTGGCTCAACCTGTTGCACCTGTGAAGAAGCAAGAAAGCTAATTATAACCATAATGCCACACTACCGCTCAAAGGTTTGGGGTCGTGTGTCATGATAATAATTGTTATTCAGTAATAACTCATACAGTAGACATTCAAATGATATAAACTAAACACCAAAACTTAAACCAGTACTTTATTCACAGTTTACAGTATGTTGGGAACAACATAAAGTCAGATCATGGTAAAAACCATGGAAGTGTTATTCAATAAGTTGTCACAAAAATACTTTGAATAGGTGTTTTAATTAAGAATATTTGGTTATCAGTTTTCAAATATGAGGCATTGTGTGTGGCAGTTTCTTTATAAGTTCATTCTCATAGCTGTACAGATTCCTCAATCATCATTAAATTGCTTACAGCTCTGTTTATAATCAAAAACGTCTTCATTTTTTACAGGTTCCTACAAACTGTTTGAAACTTAGAAGAAGTTAGTTTCACAGTGGAATCGTTTCATGCATGTATCGTCAAAGAAATTGGTTTTTAAATGAATGAACTCAGTGACCCCAAACTGTTGAGTGGTAGTGTACTTTAAGCACTTAAAGGGGAATTCCACCGATTTTTACAAATTTTCCATAATTCTGTTGTTGCAATGTAAACAGTCTTTCAGAGTGGTTTGGTGTGAAATGGTTCACTGTAGAGAAACTTACTGACTCAGAGGTCTTTGCAGTGGTGGTGATAGGAACCAGGGGTCACCATGTCTACAACACTAATATAGACATTTTATTTACTATCAAAAACCACCAGAGAACCTACAGGAGTCTTCTGAGTGTTTATACGGAACGTTGATAATGATGAAATAGTGCTAAATCAGAAAAAATACATTCTCTTTGGGAGCTATTTTGCCTTACAATGCCCTGCATGTACCTCTCCACCACTGGATTAAAATAAATGGAATAACAAGACGGTTTCAGGCAAAACTATCACAGAATTATCATAATACAGTGTCTCAGATATCAGTCAATGTATTCATACCCATGTCATGTAATAACTTCCTGTGAGGGAACTTTTAGAGGTGGACGTCTGGTTCCTATCACTGACACTGAATAATTTAGACTCTGTAAGTTTCTCTAGAACAGAGCATTTCACACCAAACCACTCTGAAAAATGGTGGAATACCCCTTTAAGCATCTCTAACTAATGCAGAAATATAAATGCTTTTACTCAAGATATATTTTTACTAGTGGTATCTGTACTCTCATTAGCCACGTTTCCATGCAGCCTAATAATCTGTTAATAAGTCGACTAATAGCTCATTCGGAATAGAATTCATCCATGTAAACACCTCAATCGGAATAGTTTAGTCCAATTGAGGCCATTCGGAATACAGTTCCTATCCAGTTGAACGAGGTGGGTAATCCTGTAAATAATCTGTTAAATAGAAGAATAATATCCGTGTAAATGCCTGTATCTGATTACATTCCCTATCAGAAAGTTTAAGTCCGTTCTGATCATGTTCGTCGCGTCATAGTGAAAGTTTATACCGTTCAACATGGCGGAGCAGAAACTGGTCTGCAGAGGAGACGAAGTTCATGCTCTGATCTTTAAAAGACGGCGGTGGGACGGACGTCCAGCTTATGTGTCTCAGAACACGACGTCTTCCTCTCGGCCTTCTTTTAATAAGGACATGTGAAGGACGTTTTCCTGAGTCTGACATCATTTTAAAGTGATTAAAAACACAAGCGCTGCTCACTGCTGCTCATCTCACTCTGACTGGACTCACGTGATGCTGGTTGTCATGGTAACGTCCACACTAAGCGGTTCTCTACGCATGCACGTCATTTTGGATCTGATTACTTGTAGTGAGTGTGTAAACGGAGATTTTCCAGCAGATTGTTGAGTAGAGTGAGCATAAACACTTCAGTCTAACTCTGTAATCGGATTGTGTTCAATCGGACTGGCAAAAATCTTTGCTTGTAAACACAGACAGTGAAGTGTAGAAGTAAACCACTAGTCACGTATAGCAAAAGAAAACAACGCAAGTGATGAATGTGAGTTAATAGGACACAGCTTAATTAGCTTAATTAACTTAAACACTGGCTTTTATCCTCCTCAGTAGAGATTTTCTTTTTAGGTTTAGAATTCTAGAATTTCATAACACTGTAAGAATCACTGGATTGAACGCAGAGGGGGAAGCTGGCTGACGGCTGAATGGAGATTAGTAAATGTAAGCGTGAGCGGCTCTGCTGTGGGTTTTGTTGATAGTCATGCGGGACCTGTTGTTGTTTAAGCTGTAGATGCTGTGGAATTTGCAGTGCGTCCTGGGCTTAATTTGTCTTTTCATCGTCTCCCAGTAAATTCAGGGAATCTAATGAGTCTGCTCCAGAGACTCCGCTTTCACAAGAAGTGCCGCCAGGTTCTGTGAAAAGTCGGCCTGAACTGTTTGTGAACTTCCTCTGCTTTGTGATATTGGAGTGTGATGGCAATCTGACATTGTTCTGTAGACGTTCTTACAGCCCACACAGATACGCAACCACACTCACACAAACAAGTCTAATTACATTACACAGCGACGCCGTCAGGAGACAAGGCCAAACAAACGGACTGTAAGTAGCTTTATGTAATAATATATATAACATGTAATATGTAATATGTTACATGTATGCATAAATCATAATACATGCCATACATCTAATACAGTACGTACTATATATGTACAGTATGCTGTACACGTATATATACACCATATTAACAATAAACAACAGAACAGTAGAAACTGTGTACTGTGAGTCCACACTCACCTGCACCACAAGATCACTGTGATGTAGCTCTTATTCTGCTGTACACCTACAGCAATAAGCTGTCATTACAATACAGTGATCTCCTGTATTTTTACACAACAACTAAAACTAACGCAGCCCACTGTACAAATTACTGTACATTCACATATCAAAAAAATCACTTTTAATGTTTTACCAGACCTATAATTGTTTTTTTTATTATTTAAATAAAGTAAAAGATGAACAAAAAAAAAATATAGTATAAATAAACTTATTTATTCACCATGTTTTGGACTGCATTTGCACAGAACATCTCAAGAATCCATTCTGAAATCTTATTTGTTATGTTATTACAAAAAATATGTAAAAAAGAGGAGATTTCACAATACAATGATGAACACAGTATATAATTGTGAAAAATTAGTGTTAAATATTATGACATCTCTACTTTGTTGATTAAAACCAACCTCTTTAACTTGAACATTTCAGATCCATTTGCCATTTTGTATTTCAACTGAATTTTGACTTAACTGAACTTCACAGAGAAAGACAGCAGAACGTAAGAACAAAGATTCTAACTTACGATTAGAAGTTCAGGACTCACAACTGAAGTTCTAATAGTAACTAAGCTTTTAAAGTTAAAACCGCTATGTTTATAGTGTATATTAATAATAATAATAATAATAATAATAATAATAACTAGAAGCATGCATTTCCTGAAGGAAACGCAGAATGGTTGTGCAGCTTAAATGGTTCCCGCTTCCTGCTATGTTGCTAGGTGGTTCCTATGGCATCCAAGGTGGTTGCTAAGGTGTTGTTAGGTGGTTGCCATGGTATCCGAGGTGGTTGCAACAATGTAATAGAGTTTTTGTGGTGTTGAAAATGAACGTGAGTCTATGGGAGAAACGAGTTGGAGCGGTGCTGATGTGTGTGTGTATGTCTATATACATATATATATATATATTTATATATTTATATATTTATATATATGTGTGGGTTTGTGTGTGTGTGTATGTGTGTGTGTGTGTGTGTGTGTGTGTGTGTATGTGTGAGTGTGTGTGTGTGTGTATGTGTGTGTGTGAGTGTATGTGTGTGAGTGTGTGTGTGTGAGTGTGCGTGTGCATGTGTGTGTGCGTGTGTGTGTGTGAGTGTGCGTGTGCATGTGTGTGTGTGTGTGTGTGTGTGTGAGTGTGTGTATGTGTGTGTGTGTCTATATACATATATATATATATATATTTATATATTTATATATTTATATATATATGTGGGTGTGTGTGTGTGTATGTGTGTGTGTGTGTGTGTGTGTGTGTAATGTGTAATGTGCTATATATGTATAAAAAAGCTCTCGCAGTTAAAAAATGAACCTGGAGTTTTTGTTAGATGCCCTTTGACGAAGTCAGGATCGTGGTGTTTCTCCTGTAGGTCAGCTCTGAGTGAAGCAGCTCTGCAGGGTACAGTGTTCTGTTCTGGTCATATGTCTGAGGTTTTCCTCCACAGACCCGGTCATTGTATCGGCCTCATAAGAGCCGTTCTGTTTGTGCGGTTTTTCTTCACCCCACTGACCCTGACTCATCTCCTCACAGTGGGCGGGAATTTAGGGGGTTTGTGTGTGTGTCAAAAGTTTGGGGACTTTCTAAATCATTTTAATAACTCAGCATATGATCTTTGTCAGTTTTCTACGTATTAAACTGAAAACGTATAAAAATGTTTTTTTGGTTTTTTTTTCCTTGCAAAAACTGTCGATACGCCTTCATGGGGACAAAACCAAACTCTGCCCTTTTGATTTCCTTGTTGTGTTGTCAGCACTCATCAGCACTCTAACCTTTGGGCCAAAAGTGGTTCAATCTGTGCTCTTTTTACAACATCTTGGACATTATTTAGACAAAACCTGCTCTTCACATTAAGATGAATGAATATACGTAAAGAGTTTGCACATACACCGATCAGGCATAACATTATGACCAGCTCCTTGTTTCTACACTCATTGTCCATTTTATCAGCTCCACTTACTATATAGGTGCACTTTGTAGTTCTACAGTTACAGACTGTAGTCCATCTGTTTCTCTGATACTTTGTTAGCCCCTTTTTACCCTGTCCTTCAGTGGTCAGGACCCCCATGGACCCTCACAGAGCAGGTACTATTTGGGTGGTGGATCATTCTCAGCACTGCAGTAACACTGACGTGGTGGTGGTGTGTTAGTATGTGTTGTGCTGGTCTGAGTGGATCAGACACAGCAGTGCTGCTGGAGTTTTAAACACTGTGTCCACTCACTGTCCACTCTATTAGACACTCCTACCTTGTCAGTCCACCTTGTAGATGTAAAGTCAGAGGCGATAGCTCATCTGCTGCTGCACAGTTTGTGTTGGTCATCCTCTAGTCCTTTATCAGTGGTCACAGGACGCTGCCCACAGGACGCTGCCCACAGGGCACAGTTGGCTGGATAGTTTTGGTTGGTGTTCCTTGTTTCCCCTGTGTTTGTTCAGTCTCCTTGTCTTGCATTGTGGATGTTACTCTGTTGTTTGTTTTCTTTTATCTTGTTGTTTTGTTTCATTATGGACTTGTCTGTTCTTCAAATCTCTGCTACTCAGTTTCCGGACTCTGTTAAAATAATTTGAATCAAAGCAACTCGTACATGCATCCCGCCTCCAACGTTACTGGGGTTAGGGTTTGGGATGCCTCCCAATAGAAAGTACCCTATAAATGATGATTTTATGTATATTTAGCTTATTACGATCTCTATTAATACCTCAAGTTTAAATAGATCATAACATAATCTTTGGCAATATTTTTTAGAAGTTTTTTTTTTTCTTTGAGACTGCAGTTTCAGCTAATTTTAGCTGCTGGTGAAATGGCGCCCCCTAAAGGTGTAGCTGTCACAGTTAGAGGATCTGATTCAGAGCGGATAAACATCAGCTCTGTCTGGGTTCAGGACAGCCTGTGTCATTCCTAATGACTTTTTACATCAAATTATTCCCTCTGACATTTGAAAAAAGTGCAGACACACCCACACACACCCACACACACACACACACACACACACACACACACACACAGAGAAATAACAGAAATAACTCAGCGTTTGTACATCATCCCAGACAGAATATATCTGAATTAGCAAAACCCCTCTTACCTAACCTGTCTGAGTGTTATTAACAGTGAGTGAGAGGAGGTCAGGAGTGATCCTGTATTCCAGCACTAAAGCGGCTAAAGTCAGCACGACCGATCCCTCCACTCTGACTCAGCTCTGTTTGTCAGACCCCATTCTCTCGTCCCTCAGGCTTCACGCTAGTCTTGCATATTCAAACAAGCTGAGGGGGGTTTTGCATCCGTATTTCCATTCATGTGTCGGGTTGGGTCTTCAGTACCCAAACACACAGACTACAAACAAACACCGATCAGGCATAACATTATGACCACCTCCATGTTTCTACACTCATTGTCCATTTTATCAGCTCCACTTACTGATCCACTCGTACCAGCACAACACACACTAACACACCACCACCACATCAGTGTCACTGCAGTGCTGAGAATGATCCACCACCCAAATAGTACCTGCTCTGTGAGGGTCCATGGGGGTCCTGACCACTGAAGAACAGGGTAAAAGGGGGCTAAAAAAGTACGCAGAGAAACAGATGGACTACAGTCTGTAACTGTAGAACTACAAAGTGCACCTATATAGTAAGTGGAGCTGATAAAATGGACAATGAGTGTAGAAACAAGGAGGTGGTCAGAATGTTATGCCTGATCGGTGTGTATTTCACTAAAGTTCCTGAGTTTATGTAATTTTTAGATTGTTACTATAGCGTTGCCTAGGTGGTCATGAAGGTGTTGCTACGTGGTTGCTGTGGTACGCCTGAAGGTTCAGCTCCTTATTCACATTTACACTATTTTCCACTCACTCCAGATGTTGGCGATTCACCCAGGACATGTTTGGCACTCATGCTGTGCTTCATTATTTTAGCGCCGGAGCTACGGGGCTAATGCCGCTAACAGACAGGGTTGGGATGGAAAGGAACCAGTTCAGACCAGGTTACGTCTTGTAAAGTCAGTATTCAGAATACAGTTACTTTTGACATTTTTAGAAGAATATTTTTAGCATACGTACTAAATTGCAGAGGGGAACCTTCAGGGCCTCCTAGGCCTTCAGAGAAGGCCTAATGATTTCTGGGAACTAAAGAATATGTCATTTTTAGTCCGTGTCATGTTTGTTATTAAACTCTGCAAATATTACAACGGTAGTTGTTTAATTCCGGCCAGTCAGGAATTGCTTTTCTCTGTGGTATCTAGGTGGATATAGCTAAGCTAAGCAGTCTCTCCTATTGTTTAACAGCTCCAAGAGTTAGATTAATGACACAGCAGACATCGTTTTATCAAGATAACCTTCGTTATGTCGTGATAATGGCATAAATATCCTGGGATCTTGAGAAAACAACATTTGTTGTGTTGTGATAATGATGCAAACAACTCAAAATGTCAAGACAATAAAAGAAAATAACATCAAGAAACAACAGAGTAAGCATGTGAATCCATGTCCCTTTAGGGCTTCCATACAGTATGACTTGCTGTGAACTATAAAGATGAACAAAACTAGCACAGCACCCACTGTAGAAAACAGGTGTCCTGCTCAATTTTGATTCCCCCACAGAATCCGACTCCCATTTGCATGCAGGCATGTCACGCAGGCATACGTCTGCTACAAATTACATTTATGATTTCAGTTGTTTCTGTTTATAAACATAGATTTTCTGTTTGAAAACTTAAGATTAACAATGCTGTCCAAAAAACAGAAATAGCAGGTGAAATTTCGCATCCATATGTCTACGTGACACGCGAGCACACATACGGGAGCCAGATTCTGCAGGGCATTCGGGATCTGGCACAACACCTGTTGTCTAAAAACCTGGTGCAAGAAAAAAACGTATTAAGACAAATGCTTGGAAGTTCATAAGAATGTTCTTAAACATGATTCTTGTAAAAAAAATTAGGAAGTTTTCAAATATTTTCTTAAGAAAGACTTATTTTCTTACAAAAATTATAACTGTTTTCACATGTAGGCTATAGGTTTTGCTGTCATATAGGTTGGGTTGTCATGTAAACCATCAATATCATGTTACATTTTTTACAGATTATTACTTACAGATTTTTTTGTTTTTTTATTTTAATGACATAATTTTTTGTGACACTCATTAGAAGTTACTGTTTAAGAGGTTTAGCCTGTCAACTCATACAGTCTAAGATAAGTGTGAGACTGTTGTGAGGGTGAGAATACCAAATATTCTTACCATGTAGGTAAGAAAAAGGCAAATTTAAGATCATCTTAAGATAATCTTCTTTCTTAAGTCACTGTTTGTGAATCCGGGCCCTGTTCTTTGTTGACGAATGAGCTGACTGGGTGAAAGAAGTAGTTTAAACTTTATAAGAAATGCTCCCACATAAATATGCTTGGATCCTGGGACACTGTGTGCCCACGAATCAATTGGCTGACTACAGTTAGAATAAAGGCAGAATAGTGTAAATGTAATTTCTCATCAAAGAAAGTGAGAAGCGTTAGATGTAACTCGTCTTCATCAGTCTATAGAATAAGGTGCTGCTCATTAACGGTTGCAGGATGATCTCTTTTCTTGCTGGACGGCTGTTATTGGTGCCAGTGTGTTTGGGAGTGGTGTTGTTAGCGAGCCAGCTGGCTAATGGTTGTGGGACATAGTTTGTGCGGCTCATGCGGACCGACTGTTCTGAGAGAGCTTTCTTCTGTTTATTTCACCCAGAATGTCATCGTTGGCAGCGCTGAGAATCATTATATTTAATCACTGCAAACGACTGCGTGCTGGACGGGATGATCAAATCTTCATAAATAGATCGTACAGCTGTTTATGTGTGTGTCTTGTGTACCTCAGTTGTGCTGATGGCCAGTACAGAGTCTGTGACATCATTTTTCAATTAGTCTATTAGTAGAAGAACATAAATGCTGTGACACATAAGATCGTACTATTAAAGCTGCACTACTTACCCTGTAAAGCCTGAAATAATCCTTTAAATGTTGAGGCATCAGTTCAAATTTGGCCTCGTTGCCCATCTTTACGCATCAGTATCACACACACAGACTCAAAAAGGAGGTTCGGCTCATGTTTAGGCCTCAAATGCAAAATCAACATTATGCTGATGAAGATACGATGACAATAGTAGATAATTCACTCACATCCTCAGACGACACGTCGTCCTTCACCAAGTTTTGACTGAGCTCTCTTTGAATTCTCTTTTAACGGGCTCACAATCATCAGATTCATCCGCTGAGGGGAGCAGATTTTTTGTCAGATCCAGGTTCTGTTGGTTGGTGCAGACCTGAGTGCAGGTGGAGAGTTCACACCTGTCGAAACAAACCGAATCAAAGAAAAGTTTCGATAGGTCTGCACTAAACAAGTAGGTGTGAAAGTGCTGTCAGGGGTCATTTACACTGTCTTAACGGACAAAAATTAATAAGCCCATTTCAAATGATGTAACCGTCACTGCCCACATACTTCCACGTGTCCTTTTTGTTGCCATGGATGTTAAGCATGCCATGTTTGTTGTTGTCAGAAACTTTTGATTCTGCACTGCCCTCTAGATACCGCTAGATACCACTAGAGGGCAGTCCAGAGTCAAAGGTTTCTGACAACAACAAACATGGTGACGCTGGAGAAGGTCATAATCATAGATATACATATCTAGCTGCCGCATTGTCTGTTCTCCATGTGAGGCAATGCGTCTGTGTGTCCACCATGTTGGGAAAGTCAAGATCCACTTGTGAACAAATTCACTTGTATTCAGAGACAATGAGTCTCAGGATTAAATCAGCCACAACTTCCTTATTACTGAATCGAGTTTCACCAAATGTGTTTTGTTATAATCCACAGACACAGATGAATCTAGGCTGCACAGACTGCTCTCAGTAGCTTTAATATCTTTAATAACCGATCGTGATAATTAGCCATCCAGATCAGCAGGAAAGTATTCAGTCTGCCCCCGACGTGAGTTTAGCTCGAGCTCTGGTAAAACACCAGCCAGCTTCTTGTTCGAGTTTTCCCGTTCCACCTTAAATGGTGCAGCAGTCACTTTCTGGTGCCTGAAGCTGGACCATCTAAGGTGGAACTTGAATATTCAAACAAGGTGGTGGCTGATGCACCATTTAAGGTGGAATGGGAAAATTCAAACAAGAAGCTGTCAAATAAGAACCTAACTTCAGGTTTGTATAATAAGGTGCTAATCTATTATAAATGTCTACACGGATTAAGGAGTGTAAGGACTATTAAATGAAATAAGCTTAATATAAACCAGAGGAAAAACAATCACATCAACAGGTTCTCTGTGCATCACCAACCCCACGTCCATATATCTACACATAAACATCACACAAACAATACAAATCACATGAACATAAACATCCACATTCACATAGCACATAAAGCGTTCCCTCTGTTATACAATCCTATCCCACTTTCTGAGTGCAATATTCTTGAAATAGTATAATTTTGGACAGTATATTTCTTAAACTGCCGCTCCGTAATGGTACTGAATGCAGTCCAGCAGCGATGTTGACGTGCCTGGCTGGACCCAACACGGCATCTAGGTGTGTATATCTATGGTTGTAATAATAAACCTACTACAAAAGAGACGAAAGAGGCAGCGTTGTAGACTGTAGTGGTCTGTGAGGCCATTAAATACCTCACGACATGAGGACGAAGAATTCTTTTCGCTTATATTACCAATGAGAGAAATTGATCATGTCTCGCTTCAACTGTTGGCTACACTCACTGCCTCAGTGATTTCCGGTGGTAAAACTCTGTTTCGTCCATATTCATAAGCTTTCAGAAAACATGCATAAATATGGATAAAATGAACACAGAGTACCCTCAGAAGGGTCCATCCATATCCGTACGTTGAGCATAAATGAGCCTTAAGGGTGCTACCTTGTTTGGTGGGGACCTGTCTAACTTCAGTGTTTAATTCGGTTTATTTTCACAAGTGTGAACACTCCACCTGTACTGTAGTCTGCACCAAATTAAAATCACAGGTCTCGGTTGGCTTCCACATTAACCCTGGTTCAGTTCAGCACCAGTGGGAGCTTTTTTTATATGATGGTCCACACCAAACAAGAGAAAACAACATAAAAGCTTGCTTTCCACTTTGCCTGTTTTAACATCTGACTCATATTGTGCTAGCAGGATGCTGCTAATAATGGCTGATAAACCGTTTTCTTGCCTGCCACCACCCCCACCTCGTCTGAGGTCTATTAAAACATTTACATTTATAGCATTTGGCAGACACTCCTATCCAGGATAGGACTTACACTTAGATGATTTTACACAGGTAGGTGAAGGTAGTGTTAGGAGTCTTGCCCAAGGACTCTTATTGGTATAGTGCAGGGTGTTTACCCAGTTGGGGATTGAACCCCAGTCTACAGCGTAAAGGTGTTACCCACTACACCGTACCAACCTTTACTGCAGGGGTGCACAACTCAGGTCCTGTAAGGCCGACGTCCAGCACAATTTGGTGATTTACCTGCTCAACACACCTGATTCAACTAATCTATTATTTGCCAGGTTTAGTGGGTGTGTTTGAGTTGGGAAACTATCAAACTGTGCTGGACACTGGCCCTCCAGAACCAGAGGTGTACAGCTGCTTTACTGTATTTGTAATGTATTCATAAGGGAGGACATGTAAGAATAAACAAACACAGACAAATAATGGTAAGAGAAGGAAAAAAGATAGATAATATTACATTAAAAATATAATAATAATAAAAATAACAATGAAAAAAAGTAAAGGACTTAATGAGAAGCAAAAATTACCAATAGTGTCACATGATAATTATCATTGCTGTACAGAGACAGAATTCCATGTGGGGGTGTGTGAAATACAGAAGAAAGAGTTTATGATTATACAGATATTTTCATATATAGATTAGTATGGAACTGAGTATCGGATCTCAGTATATAAACAATAAAATAATAGCGAGGACATGCATTTGATCTGAGCATCAGCAACATGACTGGTTAAATTCAAATTGACTCACTGCACTGTTACTGTACTTTATGTCTATTTATACGACAGTTAGTTCCGGCCATGCAAGCTGATTGGTTGAGAAGCGTTCTAACCGTGCTGTTATTTCGCAATGACATCACGTTTTTTTCACAAACACTGTATCACTCCGCTGAGACACCGTTGCTAAGCAACAACTTTGACAGCTGTAGGAGACGCTCAAGCCATTTGAACGTTTTTACTTCTTACTTTGCCACAAACTGAAAATGGATCATTTTAAGATCACATTTGACCGACAGCCGATTTGGTCAGACTCTGAAGATGAGACGACACTAAATTCCCAAACTGTCGGTTGGTCTGTGTGGAGCTGGAGAACAAACTGCCGGCTGTGCAGTGAGTGGGCGGAGCTCTTTACTCTGACGTAGCAACAAGCTGCTCGTTAAGGAACTATAATTTGGTGAAGGAACTGCGAACATTAAAACATATTAAACGCCGCGTTCACGGCCCAGTTTATTAATTTATTACTTTATTTATTTAACTGTTGTATAAAAGCAATAGAACATTCGAGGAGTGTGTTATCGCCAATGACATCACGGCTGTGATGATGTACGGCGACCAAATCACAGCCATGATGTTATTTTGCGATAACACACTCCCTCTGTGTTCTATTGCTTAAGTATTTATTGCACTATTGATATTTGGACAGTCAGTTACTGTACATGTTTTTACGCTGCATACTTAACATTTTACATATCGCTGCTGTCAGATCAAAACCTTGTATCTCCAAAATGGTAACTTTACAGGAGAAGGAAAAACCCTACTTTACCTTTAATGTAAGTCAATGGAACCAGAATTTTTCCCAAGTCATTTTGGTTCGTTTCTTTTGGTCCATTCATCATGAAATTTACAAACAATGTAAAGGGCAACAGGCATTTTCAAATTATGTCAAAAACTGAAAAACGACAAAAATGGAGATATAAGGTTTTGTTCCAACAGCAGCGATATGCTCCTCTCACCTACATTTGCCTATATATGTACATTATATTTATACTTGCAACATTCTGGGAAACACATTTAGCATGACTAACAATACTAACCTTCACCTCATACAATATAAGGTAATTCACAGAGTACACTACACTGGACAAAGGCTCTATAAAATAGGATTAATAGACTCTGAAATCTGTATACACTGTTCACTAAACACTCCTGACAATTATATACATGCCTTGTGGTATTGCACACCAGTCAAACAACCCATCTCCCCATCCCCATCACTCTGTCTGTTAGGTGACACATCATCAGTCCATCTAAACAAGGAAGAAAACAGAACACTTTTGGTGGCGCTAACCATCGCTAAAAAGACTATTCTGACAAACTGGAAAACAAGGAAAAAGATTACCATCCATCAAAGGAAAAACATTCTAATAGAACACAAAGCTATGGAGAAAAATCTCAGCATCTATCAAAAACAAATCTCAGGAATACGGAAAAACATGGTCAACACTTAATAGCATCTACAACCACCTTAACTTCCATCGGCTTTTATACCTACCTGTGGTGCCTCTACCCGAATGTTCCTGGTCATGTATTAACGCACACACACACACAAACACACACACACACACACATACACACACACAAACACACACACGCACACACACACACACACACACAAATAAATATATATGGCAGGTATTATAAATAGCTATAGCTCAATTCATTGTCTGAGGATACAAATATTATAATTACTGTTTTTTTTGTTTTTTGTTTTTTTCCCCTCTGTTTTACATGTTCTATATGTTTGTTTTTTTCTTCCAATTTCTATCCTTTTTTTTTCTCCTTTATTCCCCCTTTTTTTTGTTTGCTTGTATGTTGCTGTGCAGTTTGTTGTCCTCCCTCTACACGATGACAGCATGTACTAAAAGAAATTTGTAATAACAGTAATAAAGAAAAAAATGGTCCCCCGAAGAGTGGGGGTGGTGGCGGGCAAAATAAATAAATAAATAAATAAATAAATATATACATTTATACTTGCATATTGTACAGTATCGCTTACCATGGTTACTATCCTGCACTTTATATGTAAATAATACTGTATATTGCACTTCTGGTTAGATGCTACCTGCATTGGCTCTGTACTTGTACTCTGTAATCTAATCTAATCTAATCTAATAACAGAGCAGATTATTATTGCTCTGACTGTGATACACATACACTTTAAGCGTCTCTACCTTCTATTTTTCTATTTTCCTGATGGCGAATATAACAGGTGGAAAGTACCAGAGAGCTTGTATCCCTATAAAAATGATGACCACGTATGTAATCTGGAGCATTTGTCACAGTGTGAAAACAAACGAGCCAGATAAAGATACAATGTCATAAAAGCTTTAGCAGAAAGCTGTGAAAACACCTAAAATATGGGCTGTTCCACATTCTCACTGTGTGTTTTTGACCGATAGAGACAGAAACCACATAAGCAAGTCTGTTTACACAAAGCAGTTATGCAATTATTTTTTCGCTGAACCATCACTGTAACTCAGAGTTAGTCCTGGTATGGCAGCGTTTCAGAAACTCCTGCCCAGGGTTTAAGAGCTCAGCCCCCATCTGGACTCATCAGTATGTGTGGCATTCTTAAGACGCTGTGGCAGAAGATGAGCTCATGCAGAAATCTCTCAGATGGCACACTGAGTGTCTGTCTTTTTTTTTTTTTCGGGCATGTGGTGGAGCAGGTTGTTTGTGCTGGGAGGTGTTTCTGCTTGTGATTTTCTCACCCTCTCACTCTCAGTTTGTTATGCAACTCAGTTCAGGCAGAGGTATTGGAGCACTGCCGTGCCTGCGGCGCTCTTTTACCAGCCTGACCCATGACCTACTGTCATATAATACATGATAATATACATGCACATAGTGCTACATGGGCAATAATGGAGTATCAAATCACTGTCAGAACAAAACTTATTCATTTGAAAACACCAGCGGCTCTTTATGTTGTGTTAAAATTTCATAATTACTGCAGAAACAAAAATGCTCTAACTTTACTTTAACTAAGATCAAATGTTTTTCCTTCTCCTGAAAATTTCAGGGATACAAGGTTTTGTCCCAAGAAAAGGTCAATAATGTATCATATAATACTTGTAATACGTACCTACCATAGTAGACATGGATTATTCTCAGTTCAGCAGGGACACTGAGGTGTGAAAAAACTCCAGCAGCACTGCTGTGTCTGATCCACTCAGACCAGCGCAACACACACTAACACACCACATAATACCTGCTCTGTGGTGGTCCTATGGGGGTCCTCATCTCTGAAGAACAGGGTAAAAGGGGGCTAATAAAGTATGCAGAGAAACAGATGGACTACAGTCTGTAACTGTAGAACTACAAAGTGCTCCTATACAGTAAGTGGAGGTGATAACTAATAAGGACAGTGAGTAGTGTGTTAGTGTGTGTATATATATATATATATATATATATATATATATATATAAATATTTATACACTGATCAGGTATAACATTCTGACCACCTCCTTGTTTCTACACTCATTGTCCATTTTATCAGCTCCACTTACTATATAGGTGCACTTTGTAGTTCTACAGTTACAGACTGTAGTCCATCTGTTTCTCTGCATACTTTGTTAGCCCCCTTTTACCCTGTTCTTCAGTGGTCAGGACCCCCATGGACCCTCACAGAGCAGGCACTATTTGGGTGGTTGGGTGGATCATTCTCAGCACTGCAGTAACACTGACGTGGTGGTGGTGTGTTGTGCTGGTACGAGTGGATCAGACACAGCAGTGCTGCTGGAGTTTTAAACACTGTGTCCACTCACTGTCCATTCTATTAGACACTCCTACCTTGTCGGTCCACCTTGTAGACGTAAAGTCTGAGACGTCTTGGAGAAAAAGTTTTTAAGACAAAGGAGATGTACAGTCGTTATTTAGGCCGAGGCTTTTTTAATTTTATTTTTAGTCAGATTGACTCCACTTATATGTACCTCTGAATCCGCCTCACATGATACAAAACCAGACTAAACCCTTAGTGGTAAACTTATACATACAGAAGAATAAATAATTATGCATATATGCAATAAATAATGATTATGTAAATTGAGTTTGTATTAAAGCAGTTTGGAATCATTTACAGGCGTAGATGTTTATGTGGGATTTTGTGGATTTCCTGAACAGCTAACCTGTTTCCCATTTGTCTCTTTCTTCCACTTCCAGAACGTCTTGATTGTTGAGGTAAGTGAAGAACACACTTCAGGCAGAAAGACAGAATGAAAGAGGGAGAGAGAGAGAGAGAGAGAGAGAGAGAGAGAGAGAGAGAGAGAGAGAGAGAGAGAGACAGAATGAGATTATTCAATTCTTATCATAATTAGTTTTGTATCAAATGAAATTGAGGGTTCTTGCACTGTTCAATGTTCTAAATGTTCCTAAATGTTCCTGATGATGTTTTGGCAAAACTGTGACTGAATATTTACATTTACATTTACATTTACATCATTTAGCAGACGCTCTTATCCAGAGCGACTTATAAAAAGTGCTTTGTCTATCCAGAGAAAATATCTTTGCTAGTTACCAATAGGTTAGAGAGAAAGTCAGTCCTGAGCTCAGATACTGCTAGAATCAGAAAGTCATTGACACCTAGAGAAAAAGGAACAGAGTTAAACACAGCAGTGCAATACAATACAATACAATACAATACGTAAGTGCAGTACAATACTTTACAATCAATACTTAATTCAGTGCTCATTTAAGTGCTGTATAAACTGATGTGTCTTCAAGCTGTGTTTGAAGACCACAAGAGACTCTGCTGTACGGACAGCCAGTGGGAGGTCGTTCCACCACCTGGGTGCCAGCACAGAGAACAGTCTTGATGCTTGCTATCCGCGCGCCTTGAAGGATGGCGGGTCAAGCGTGGTACAGTTCGAGATTTGACCATTGACATCAAGTAGGGAGGGACTGGTCCATTTTTGGCTTTGTAGGCAAGCATAAGGGTTTTAAATCTGATGCGTGCAGCTACAGGAAGCCAGTGAAGGGAGCGCAGCAGTGGGGTGACGTGGCTGAACTTGGGGAGATTGAAGACGAGCCGTGCTGCTGCATTCTGGATGAGTTGCAGAGGCCTGATGGCCGCATAGGAAGACCAGCCAAGAGCGAGTTGTAGTAGTCAAGCCTTGAGATGACAAGAGACGGCACTAGCACCTGGGTGGCCTCTCGAGTGAGAAAGGGTCAGATCCTCCGGATGTTGAACAGCAGAAATCTGCATGACCGAGTTAGGTTAGCAATGTGAGTCGAGAACGATAACTGGCCATCCAGAACCACAACAAGACTTCTTGCCTCTACAGACGGGACAATCAGAGAGTTCTCGAATGAGATGGCAAGAGCATGATGAGGACCTGTAGTTGCAGGGATGAATAGCAGCTCAGTCTTCCTAGTATTGAGCTTCAGATGGTGAGCTGCCATCCATGAAGAGACGTCAGACAGACATGATGAGATCCGACTGGAAACCTGGGTGTCAGAGGGTGAGAAAGAAAGCATTAGTTGAGTGTCATCAGCATAACAGTGATAAGAGAAGCCATGAGATGATATTACATTGCCAAGAGAGCTAGTGTAAAGAGAAGAGGACCAAGAGCCTTGTGGGACACCAGTGGAGAGCCTGCATGGAGAGGATATGGACCCTCCAGGAGAATATGGTCACAATAATAATATTAAACTGAACTGAATTGACTGAGACACACACAGAGAGAGAGAGACAGACAGACAGACACAGAGAGAGGAGAGACAGACAGACAGACACTGAGAGAGGAGAGACAGACACAGAGAGAGGAGGGACAGACAGACACAGAGAGAGGAGAGACAGACACAGAGAGAGGAAAGACAGACAGATACAGAGAGAGGAGAGACAGACAGACACAGAGAGAGGAGAGACAGACAGACAGACACAGAGAGAGGAAAGACAGACAGATACAGAGAGAGGAGAGACAGACAGACAGAGACAGAGGAGAGACAGACAGACAGACACAGAGAGAGGAGAGACAGACAGACAGACAGAGAGATATCCGGAAAAGACAGTGAGGGAAAGAAAGAAAGATATACAGAGAGAGAGAAAGAAGAAAGAGATACAGAGAGAGATAAAAGAGTAAGGAGAGAAGGAGAGAAACTGCAGAGAGAGAGAAGAGGGAGAGAAACAGAACCATAGAAAGAAAGAAAGAAAAAAAAAGGGGGGGAAGACAGGTAGAAGAAAGCAAGAGAGAGAATGAGAGAAAGAGGAGGGAAAGAGAGACAGGAAAATGAAAGAGAGAGTGAGAGAGAGAGAGAGAAGAGGGGGGAAACAGAGCGAGAGAATCAAAGAAAGAAAATAAGAGACAGGCAGATAAAAGAGAAAGAGACAGCGAGAGAGCTAGAGAGAAAGTGTGAGAGAGGGAGAAAGAGACGTAGAGAAAGAGAATGAGACAGAGAGAGAGAGAGAGAGAGAGAGATGTAGGGAAAGAGAGAGAGGGAGAGAGAGAGAGAGAGAATGAGACAGAGAGAGGGAGAGAGAGAGATGTAGGGAAAGAGAGAGAGGGAGACAGAGAGAGGGAGAGAGACGTAGAGAGAGAGAGAGAGAGAGAGATACTCATACTTTTCCATTTGTTTGCCATCTGTGGTTGGGTCTCCGAGTCGAGGCCTCATGTTTTCTTCCTCTGTTTTCTGTTTGATTCATGCTGATGTGAAACTCTGTGGGTGTTTGTGGAGGTTTCCTCTCAGACGAGCTGTTTTCAGTGTGGAGTCAGTGGTGTGAAACCCCTCCATTCCTCCTCCATTGACTAATCACTCCACTGATGCTATCGTCGTTCACTGCCATGTGACCGTGATGCTGTTCCTTCACTCACTTCTTCCCCTGATTAGCAGATACTCACACTTCCTAGATCTCTCAGAGCCTGGCCCCGCCGCCGCACTGACGGGCTCCAGAGAAAAAAGACGGAGTGATTTAAAAAGAGGAAAAAACAGATTAAAACTGAAAACACATGGAGTTTAAAAACACACACTGACATATTAGTGCTGAAAAAGGACCATTAGAAACCTACCAGGCTAACCCATGAGTGGAGCACGGAGATGTTGGTAGTTTAACTGGGTATTAGTTATACTCAGTGTACTCACGCCTATGACCTCCTCACAGCAGGTAGATTCTGTATTACTGCCCACATCATCCTTGTGCTGTTAATGGAATAATCTGAAAATATAATAGAATAATCTTCGACTGCTATGCTGCTCGCATGGAGCACAGAGTGCCCTGATGAAGTAAGAACCCAGTTCTGTTTAAACTGAGGAGCTGATTACTTATTTACTATAACTTGGCTAGAATTAGGCTGATCAGCTAGCTAACGGCTAAATGATAGCTAACATGCTAAACAACAGACTGATAAGCTAGCTCGCATGCTAAACAACAGACTGATAAGCTAGCTCGCATGCTAAACAACTAGGTTGAACAGCTAGCTAACAGGTTACAAAAGCTAAGAGGCTATAAAACTAGGCTGAGCAGCTTGCTAACAGGCTAAGATATAGCTAACAGACTAAAATATAGCTAACAGGTTATACAACTAGGCTAAACGGCTAGCTAACAGGTTAAACGGAAGCTAGCATGCTAAACAACTAGGGTGAACAGCTAGCTAACAGATTAAAAGATAGCTAGCATGCTAAACAACTAGGGTGAACAGCTAGCTAACAGGTTAAAAGATAGCTAGCATGCTAAACAACTAGGTTGAACAGCTAACTAACAGGCAAAAAGAGATTGCTGACATGCTAAACTTAGGCTGAACAGCTAGCTAACAGGCAAAAAGAGATTGCTGACATGCTAAACTTAGGCTGAACAGCTAGCTAACAGGCAAAAAGAGATTGCTAACATGCTAAACTTAGGCTGAACAGCTAGCTAACAGGCAAAAAGAGATCGCTGACATGCTGAACTAGGCTGAACAGCTAGCTAACAGGCAAAAAGAGATCGCTGACATGCTAAACTAGGCTGAACAGCTAGCTAACAGGCAAAAAGAGATCGCTGACATGCTGAACTAGGCTGACCAGCTAGCTAACAGGAAAAAAGAGATCGCTGACATGCTAAACTAGGCTGACCAGCTAGCTAACAGGCAAAAAGAGATCGCTGACATGCTGAACTAGGCTGACCAGCTAGCTAACAGGAAAAAAGAGATCGCTGACATGCTAAACTAGGCTGACCAGCTAGCTAACAGGCAAAAAGAGATCGCTGACATGCTGAACTAGGCTGACCAGCTAGCTAACAGGAAAAAAGAGATCGCTGACATGCTGAACTAGGCTGACCAGCTAGCTAACAGGCAAAACGAGGTCGCTGACATGCTGAACTAGGCTGACCAGCTAGCTAACAGGCAAAAAGATCGCTGACATGCTAAACTTAGGCTGAACAGCTAGCTAACAGGCAAAAAGAGATCGCTAACATGCTGAACTAGGCTGACCAGCTAGCTAACAGGAAAAAAGAGATCGCTGACATGCTAAACTTGGCTGAACAGTTAGCTAACAGGCAAAAAGAGATTGCTAACATGCTAAACTTAGGCTGAACAGCTAGCTAACAGGCAGAAAGAGATCGCTAACATGCTAAACTTGGCTGAACAGTTAGCTAACAGGCAAAAAGAGATTGCTAACATGCTAAACTTAGGCTGAACAGCTAGCTAACAGGCAGAAAGAGATCGCTGACATGCTAAACTAAGCTGAACAGCTAGCTAACAGGCAAAAGGATGGCAAAAACACAACGATTCGATGTTACAGGTGATTATACACCAGTGAGAATGTGCTTTTGTTTACTATATTCCTTTTCTGCTAATAGATCCTCTAAATCTTACACACTGCACCTTTAAGTTCGGTACTTAAGATCATAAACCGCTAATGGACCAATTGGCCTCTGACCAGTGAGGGAGTCACAAATCAGGATCCCTCCAGTCACTTTTTTAATGACATTTGTGGCATTAATCACATGAAGAATATCACCTTTAGCAGAGGAAGCAAATCAAACTACAAAGATATGAAGATGTTAAAGCAGTTATTACTCCAGTAAACAGTAACAAAGTGCTGTTCTTCATATTTATTTAATATATTTACATAAATTTCTTTTTCCTTTTTTAAGCCGCTTTTCCCAAAAATCTGCCTAATTCAATCAAAAGTGGTTTGGTGTGAAATGGTTCACTGTAGAGAAACTTACAGACTCAGATGTCTTTACAGTGGTGTTGATAGGAACCAGGGGTCACCATGACTACAATGCAAATAAAGCCATGGTATCCCAGATATTCGCTAGGCCATCGCTGTCCGAACCCAGGTGGTTTATTAAGGTTTTGCGAGGCCATTGCTATGGTATCCCAGGTGGTTGCTAAGGTGTTGCTAGAGCATTGCTATGGTACCCCAGGTGGTTGCTAGGGTGTTGCTAGAGCATTGCTATGGTACCCCAGGTGGCTGCTGATGTATTCCCAGGCTATTGCTATGGTATCCCAGGTGATTGCTAAAGTGTTGCTAGGCCATTTCTATGGTATCCCAGGTGGTTGCTGAGGTATTCCTAGGCCGTTGCTATGGTATCCCAGGTGGTTGCTAAGGTGTTGCTAGAGCATTGCTATGGTATCCCAGGTGGCTGCTGAGGTATTCATTTCTCTCTAACATTTCTTTGGTGATTATTATGGCTTGTAAGCCTAGTTAGCCTAATTGTTTATGCCTTGCTGATTATTTTGCATTACATGTATCTCTCCACCATTACAAGGCTTAAGTCATCCGTTTTAGCCCAAACACTTATCTCAAAAGTATTGTAAATCAATGTCTCAGACATCAGGCAGCGTATTTGTAACCACCTAATGTAACAACTTTCTGTAAGGGAGCTTTTAGAGCTTTTCAGACATCTGGTTCCCATCATGACCACTGTGAACAACTCAGTAACTTTCTCTAGAATTGATTATCTCACATCAAACCACTCTGAATGACTTTGTTTACATCTTAAACCCTTAAAATCTCAGGCTTATTACATACTAAATCTTATTGTTCAGTAACTACAGGGACTTCAATGCAAACTGGCTGAGCTCTTAGGTTATAGAAGTGTAATAAAACTGTGCAGATTTCCCTTTAAAAGATCAGCATCTTCATTAATGCCACATGCAGTGCATGTGTATGCTTCTGTATGCTATGTTGTCCTGTCTGTGTGCGCAGGCTATAGTGGACACGGGGAAGACCATGAAGGCCCTGCTGCAGCACGTGGAGATGTTCCAGCCCAAGGCCGTTAAAGTGGCAGGGTGAGTGGAGCTGAGTTCATTATAACAGCATGAGGCCCAGAAACCCTGCTGCTGTCACTTTCTCCTCTGATCTGGCTCTGACTGAAAGCCATGCAGTTGTTTTTGTCTTTGTTGCTTTGGTCATTGTTGTTGCCGTTGCTGTTTACAATGTTGTTGTGCTTATTGAAGGAACTGCAATAGTTCTGTAATGAGGCTGCTCACTGTGTGTGGGCTCAGATGTTTCTGTTTAACCCTGAGGAGTCTAGAGGTGTTGTAGTTGTTTTGCTATTGTAGCGGCCAGCGAAAAAGAAGAAGACGTTGCACTTTAAAGGAGAATGCTCTTTTATTGAACAGGCAAACAGGACCGGGAACCATACAGCTCTCCTTAAAGGGAGACCCTTAACCCACTCAACTACCTGCAACCTGATGCAGAATAACACATGCAAAATTTGTACACGTCAACTAACACCAATAATTAATAAACTATCCTTTTTTGATGTCAAGAAATGACGAAACATGGCAAAACTGTCAAAATCCAATTTCAGAATTTTTTGGTAAGTACAAGATGTTTGACAAATTTCTCTTGCTCCAAGTAAATTCCATTGAAATATAGAAAAAATACATAAATAAAGGGTTTTGTTCCAAAACATGTTATAGACCACTTTCCAGAGTTTTCCTTTTTTTCGTTTCTTGGGTATCCCAGGTGGTTGCTAATATGTGTATGTGAGTCTGTGTGTAATGTCTATGATGGACAGTGTGAGAGATGACCTTTGTAGCATCATTTGCGTAGTTAGATCTGAATTTTCTCACATTCTGCCGCTCGTTTCCTATGGAAAAATATATATATTTGACTGAATACTGTACAAAAACCGTTCATGCGATCAGTCCATCAAATAAGACAAATGCTATTAATCACACTGAATTACACAATATAATGTGTTTAATCTCAAGTACTTATTTAAATAATGTAAGAATCTTAGAATAAAAACAAAAATAAATGCAGTGAAATGTAAGAAGACTGTGTTGTTTGTCAGTAAGGTTATGAATATGATGTTTAGATAAATGCTGTCAGAAGAATACAACTTTGTTTCCTGACTTCTCGCTGCTCTGCAGCCATCACATGGATTTGTTCAATTCCATCTGCCGCACCTGATTTAATTTAATGAAGGACTGATTAGATAAACTAGGTACTGGACAGTAACTGTAAACACTGGACTCCCTCAAGGACAGCCTTGGAACACACTCACATGCAGAACAGCCACAATAGATTGTTTGGTTCTTTATCTGTATTTGTTCTATTTTTAGTGTATTTTAAACAAAAAATGCTTACTGTCCAGAAAAATGGCTCTACACATCACTTTCTCAGATGCCTAAGACTTTTGCACAGTGCTGTACACTCACCAAGCACTTTATTAGAAACACTATATTGATATACTGAGTAGGGCCTACCTTTGCTCTCAAGACAGCCTCACCTCTTCATGGCATGGATACCATAAGATTCTGGTCCATGTTGATGTTACCGCATCATGCATTTCCTGCAGATTTTTCAGGTACATTTTCATGCTGCCAATCTCCTGTTCTACCACATCCCAAAGGTGTTCTATTGAATTCTGATCCGGTGACTGGGAAGGTCACTGAAGAACACTGAACTCACTGTCATGTTCATGAAACTAGTTTTGCTTTGTGACATGGTGCATTATCACACTGTAAGTGGCCATTAGAAGATGGTAAATTGTGGCCTTGAAGGGAAGCACATGGTCAGCAACAATGCTCAAATATGCTGTGGTTTTTAAGCAGTGATTGATTGGTATTAACTGGCCCAAAGTGTGCCAACAAACCATTACCCCGTCACATTACACCGCCTCCACCAGCCTGGACTGACACGAGGCAGGTTGGGTCTGCTAAATTCTGAGCCTAGACTCTGTGTGCCCCAGCAGAAGACGAGATTCATCAAACTAGACTACAGTCCAGTTTGGGCAAGCCGCACATGAAATGACTTTTTTTTAAACGACTTTTGAAATGCACCATGTCATGGATCAGAATTCAGAATGTGGTAAAACAGGAGATTGGCAGCATGAAAATGCACCTGAAAAATCTTAAGCAGTGATTGATTGATATTAACAGGCCCAAAGTGTGCCAACAAACCATTCCCCCGACCCATTACACCACCTCCACCAGCCTGGACTGACAGGCAGGTTGGGTCCATGGATTCATGTTGGCGCTGAATTCTGACCCTAGACTCTGTGTGCCTCAGCAGAAGACGAGATTCATCAAACCAGACTACAGTCCAGTTTTGGCAAGCCGCCTCAGTTTTCTGTTCTTGGCTGACAGAAGTGGAACCCAACAGGGTCTTCTGCTGTTGTAGCCCATCCACCTCAAGGTTCAATGTATTGTACAGTTGTACAGTTGTACAGAGTGGTTATCTGAGTTATCGCAGATCTTTTTGTCAGCTCGAACAAGTCTAGCCATTCTCCGTTGACCTCTGTCATCAACAAGGAAGTTCCATCAGCAGAACTGATGCTCACTGGATGTTTTTTCTTTAACGCACCATTCTGAGTAACTCTAGAGACTGCTGTGTATAAAAATACCAAGATCAGCAGGCTATATTTTGGTTTGTCCATCTGAATTTACATGACCAAATCGTAAGGCAAATTATTCAGCAATTTCATGAAATAAATGTCAATTTTTATTTATTTATTTTTTTTTAAGTAAAAGTTCCCCTCAGATTAACAGAAAATGTGTTTTATGATACACATATTACTATATGCTTACAATTTACTGCTGAAAGCCAAAAATCTTAGACGCTCTTTGTATTATTTTATAAAAATCATTTTTACAAAGCAGATCTCTGAAGAGACGCCATCTGTTTATAGTTTATAGCCCAGATTTGTGGAAAAATGGGTCGACTTTCAGTAGAATTTATTATGTTTTTATTATAAGAGTTTAAAATTACATCACCCATCTATTTGACTGGAACGAAGACAGTTACAGCTCTCACACCACACCCACCTTTTAAATGTAGCTTATGAAATATGAAAGTTATGCAGAATATGACGAAGTGCGTTTTGGAACCACCAGAGGTCTCAATGAGTTGAAAAGGTTAAAGAAGTAGAATATATAGAACAGACAAAGCAGCTAATAACACAGCCATCAGGTCCCAGCCCGTCTGGCACCAACAATCATGCCACAGTCCAAATCACTGAGATCACATTTTTCAACATTCTGATGCTTGATGTGAACATTATCTGAAGCAGCTGGCCCATAACTGCTTGATTTTATCTGCAAATGCTGCCACACGATTAACTGATTAGATAATTGCACGGATGAGATGGCGTGCAACTGTTCCTAATAAAGTGCTCAGTGAGTGTATGTATGTGTACAGCTGGAGTTGTGAGCTGCAGACCATAAAATATCACCTGTTAAACCTACAAATACAAATGTGTTAAAGATTGAAAGTTTTGAATCTGCACTTTCCACACATTTTCTCCACTTGTTTCAATGAGCTATGAGTCACAACTAATTAAGAAAGAGCATTCTGTGCCGTAAGATTAAAGCAGTTTGGGCTTTTCTTTCTCTCTCCACAGACTGCTGGTAAAGCGCATCCCAAACGGACCTGGAACACTTCCAGACTGTGAGTAATGAGCATGCAGGGCACTTCATTAAACGATGTTAACTATTTGTGTACACTGGCTGGCCACATTATTAGAAACATTGACTGTGTACTTCCACTCACTGACCACTTTATTAGAAACACCTACCTGTATTTCTACTCACTGACCACTTTATTAGAAACACCTACCTTGTACTTCCACTCACTGGCCACTTTATTAGAAACACCTACCTTGTACTTCCACTCACTGGCTGCTTCATTAGAAACACCAACCTTGTACTTCTGCTCACTGGCCACTTTATTAGAAACACCTACCTTGTACTTCTACTCACTGGCCACTTTATTAGAAACACCTACCTTGCACTTCCGCTCACTGACCACTTTATTAGAAACACCTCTGTTATATTTACACTAACTGGCCACTTTATTAGAAACACCTACATTGTACTTCCATTCACTGGCCACTTTATTAGAAACATCTTGTACTTCCATTCACTGGCCACTTTACTGGAAATGTAAGTACCTTATATCTCCACTGTGTCAGTGTACAGTAACAGACTGTAGTCCATCTGTTTCTGCCCAGTTGATCAGCCCCCTCCTCCTCATTCATCATTGGTCAGGTTTTGACCACAGGGCCACTGTTGACACTGACATGGTAGTGACATAATAGCAGGATGTTGCTGAGGTTTCTACACACATCAGTGTCAATGCTAGGTTGACAGTGGAGTGGTCCATCAGCCAAAATTACAGATGAGCTACAAGAGAGGGGTTTCTGATAAAGTGGACAGGGATTATAAACTTAGTGTTGATTGGATGTTATTGTGCTGTTTGTTGTAATGCTGGCCTAAAATTACCCTGCATGCCTGATTAACATTTTGAACTGATATTTTACCAACAAAAGATCTTCATCATTTTATCCTTCTAAGCAGTACGAGCTACATGCCGTCGCTGTTTTAACAAAACTTAGTACATCTAAAATGGTAATTTTAGGGGAAAGAATAAAATATCTGAAATTTAATGGATGCTAATGTAGTGAGATTGTGTTCCAAATAATTTTGGATTATTCTATTGGACCATTCATCAAGATATAACAACTGATGTTTTGAAGTGATGTAAAAATTAAAGTTAAGAGTTTTTTCATGACTGGGACATTTAGCTGCTGTGTTTTTCCTGTCTTTCTGTGCAGATGTCGGATTTGTCATCCCGAATCGTTTCGTTGTGGGATATGCACTGGACTACAATGAGTACTTCAGAGACCTCAACGTAAGACCTATGAGCTCTATAATGAGTGTGCAGGTCAGGTTTGGAGCTGTTAGTGTGGATTAGAGAGAACATACCAACCAGCTAATAACTCAGCCATCAGCTCAGCCACCCAGCTTTCCATAGGCAAATACACACAGCTCCACCTTTTACAGGCTGAATGAAATGGCAATTTCAATATACAAATGACCTGCTTTCATTGGGTGGTTTGGTTAGTGCATGTAGTTTCACTAGAGAGAGAGAGAGAGAGAGAGAGAGAGAGAGAGAGAGAGAGAGAGAGAGAGAGAGAGAGAGAGAGGGGTGAGCCATTTCAGTTTTTGCTTCTTTAGTTTAGAACTAACAAGCTCACCTAAACTCAGCTCACTCAAGCCTCTAGGTCTTAATTCAAGCTGTGCATGCAAGTCGATGTGGTTTAGTCAAAACAAAAAAAGCTTCTCTTTATATCTGATAGAAGGTGCAGCTGTTTAGCATAACCAGAATCACTTCCTTCCTTAGCACAATATGGTATTGTTCCATGTGAGACGACCAAAGACAGGACCATATTTTCTGCATGAATGAGCCTCAACCGTATATCGCTGCTGTCGGAACAGTAATATGTTTTTTCCTTCTCCTGTAAAGTTACCATTCTGGAAATACACCGATCAGGCGTAACATTATGACCACCTCCTTGTTTCTACGCTCATTGTCCATTTTATCAGCTCCACTTACTATATAGGAGCACTTTGTAGTTCTACAGTTACAGACTGTAGTCCATCTGTTTCTCTGATACTTTGTTAGCCCCCTTTTACCCTGTTCTTCAGTGGTCAGGACCCCCATGGACCCTCATAGAGCAGGTACTGTTTGGGTGGTGGATCATTCTCAGCACTGCAGTAACACTGACGTGGTGGTGGTGTGTTAGTTAGGTCTGAGTGGATCAGACACAGCGGTGCTGCTGGAGTTTTTAAACACCTCAGTGTCACTGCTGGACTGAGAATAGTCCACCAACCAAAAATATCCAGCCAACAGCGTCATGTGGGCAGCGTCCTGTGACCACTGATGAAGGACTAGAGGATGACCAACACAAACTGTGCAGCAGCAGATGAGCTATCGTCTCTGACTTTACATCTACAAGGTGGACTGACAAGATAGAATTGTCTAATAGAGTGGACAGTGAGTGGACGCAGTGTTTAAAACTCCAGCAGCACTGCTGTGTCTGATCCACTCATACCAGCACAACACACACTAACACACCACCACCACGTCAGTGTTACTACAGTGCTGAGAATGATCCACCACCCAAATAGTACCTGCTCTGTGAGGGTCCCTGGGGGTCCAGACCACTGAAGAACAGGGTAAAAGGGGGCTAACAAAGTATCAGAGAAACAGATGGACTACAGTCTGTAACTGTAGAACTACAAAGTGCACCTATATAGTAAGTGGAGCTGATAAAATGGACAATGAGTGTAGAAACAAGGAGGTGGTCATAATGTTATGCCTGATCAGTGTGTATATATGTGTATATATATATATATATATATATATATATATATATATATATATTATGCATTTCAGCCTCTAAGGGGATTAAAGGTGACTTCCCTGAACTCAGGTCCACTCACCTCAGTGGCTGCGAAAGACTTGATCAATCTAGTATTGTCATAATGTTACGCCTGATCGGTGTATGAGGTTTTGCTCCAACAGCAGTGATATGTTAGAACCTGAAAATACACAAGAAATGTATCAGTTGGATGCTGAACCCACCAGTGAATGTTTTGCAAAATGGAACACAACTTCTACCCGTCTTTAACTCCCAGTAAGAAAGCCTTAGGTATTACTGAGCTACCACTACATACCTGCGAAGTGACGTTTTACAACATGCCTCCCAGAGTTTGAGAGCAGGAGGAAATTTAAAATGGGCAGTGGTGCTCATGGACCATGATTAAAATACCCTGCATTAAAAAAATAAGCTTTTTATTTTTACATTTAAAAATAGCCCAGGAATTTTGTTTTGGACAAAAAGCGAGCATAAACTAATAATCATTATAATTGATTCTAACATTACTTCCTCAGACTGATGCATCTTGGTGAATTTTTACAGCCTCACTGATAACATGTGTCCCCCTCATTCTGATTCACCCTCTGCCTGTGTTAATGTATGCTGTGTGATTTTCTCTGCTGAAGAACGTCAGAGCGTCTAAATGTTGACTCTCTCTCACATTTGTAGAGCGTTAGATGAAGGAAGGGAGTCAGCAACTCAAAGAAACATGTTTTGAGGCTGTATTAGTTTTGTTGTATATTATCATTTATGAAATGATTTAAACATTCACTGTCCACTTTATTAGAAACCTCTCTTGAGGATATTTTGGGACCACCAACAACACTGCTATGTCTTATACACTCGTACGAGCACCACACACACTACCTGGTCAGAGTCACTGCTGTGCTGAGAATGATCCCCCACCCAAATACTATCTGAACAACAGTGGTCATGCGGTCAGAAACTGACCAATGATGAATGGAGGAAAGGAGAACTGATAAACTGTGCAGCTGGGATACAGTCTTCAAGACAGGAGGAGCTCATAAAGTCAATAAGAGGAAGAATAAGATAGGTGTTTCTAATAAAGTGGCCAGTGAGTTGAAGTACAAAGTTGGTGTTTCTAATAAAGCGGCCAGTGAGTGGATGTACAACGTAGGTGTTTTTAATAAAGTGGTCAGTGAGTGAAAGAATAAGATAGGTGTTTCTAATAAAGTGGCCAGTGAGTGGATGTAAAAGGTAGGGGTTTCTAATAAAGTGGCCAGTGAGTAGAAGTACAAGGTAGGTATTTCTAATAGAGTGGCCAGTGAGTGGACATAAAGGGTGAGTGTTTCTAATAAAGCGGCCAGTGAGTGGACATAAAAGGTGGGTGTTTCTAATAAAGTGGCCAGTGAGTGGACATAAAAGGTAGGTGTTTCTAATAAAGTGGCCAGTGAGTGATTTTCCTTTGGCACCTCATCTGTTTTGAGACGACAGTGTGTGGCAGTCTAGATGTTAATTTCATTCTCATATCATTGTAGAATCAGCTACAGCTCTGTCCATCATTCTGGACACATCTAACTTTTTCTATTATTCCTTTTACAACTGCTAATTATGTGAAACCTGTGAAGCTGAAAGTGATAGAAAAATTTCATACAAGTAAATTGGCTGTATATTACAGAAAACACTGGGCCTCATTCACCAACCGTTCTTAAGAAATTTCCTCTTAAACCCTCTTACGCAGTTTTCACGAAGATTCTGACTCTCTCCAATGATTTCTTACCTGGGATTTGTTCTCAGGTAAGAACAGAATCTCCACACTCAAGAGCACAAAGGTGAGAACAGTTCTGCGGTTTAAGAACACATCATGAATCTGACACAGACTTTTTCTTAAGATCACGTTTAAGAACAATCTTAGGAAGATGTTGGTGAACGAGGCCCAGTGTTTCCGTGCTTCTGAACTGTGTACACATACATTCTCAGGCAGGGTGTCAGATGTCAGTAAGACGTATTAAAGCAGAAGAGTTTCTCTTTAGCAGTTGTGTGTCAGGCTGAGTGTGTTTTCTTTCTGGGCAGCATATCTGTGTGATCAGTGAGACGGGGAAGCTGAAGTATAAAGTCTAAAGGAGTCGAGCTGACTGGATCTGGTCTTCTCTGACTCGAAGTGGACATTTCTGCGATACCAGCGGTCAGCCTTCAGACTAATATGAAGCATCTGCATCAAGGTTTTATCTCGATATTAATAACCCTAATTCAAACAGCAAATTATAATGTCATTTTTTGCACTCAGTGTTTTGATAAACTACATTAATGATATGCTTTGAAAATATCTTACATGTATTTCTTCTTAACTTAATGTCCTGCGTAACTGCTGTCCACCACAACGGACTATGAATATCTCCGTTGATACTGTTTGTTTTTATATCACCTCAATTAGCTTTCATAAAATAAAAGTGTTAAATAAAGCACATCACTGCAATTCATTGATTTAACTCATCAACATTTCTCTGTGAGGCCTTTATCGGGATGACTGTGTCCGCAACCCTAGGCCAGAACTTTTTTCAAGAAACCAGCATTAAAGGGCCAATATCACGGTCAAATTTCCTCAGTTTTTTTTTTAACATAAGAGGGTTTGTTGTAGTTGTTGTTGTAGTTTCAAAACATGGCGTCCACTTTCCAGGCCGTACTGTCCATAAATAGAATATATGCTACCAAAACAGGCTGTTCTGAATTCACTGTTTTGTGATGTCATGAAAACCAACACATTTGCATCTATCCCCCTATTTAGCCCACAGCAGTTCAGCTCCACCCACTCGTACTGAAGATATAAGGAGTGTTTCAGCCTGGCCTGCTTTTTGAATGAGGCACAATGCAGGACAGCCAATCAGAACAGAGATCAGTTTTAAAGGGACAGTAACCAATGGCCAGTGAAAAGTTGGTGTTTCTGATTAAGCAGCCAGTGAGTAGAAGTACAAGGTAGGCGTTTCTAATAAAGTGACCAGTGAGTAGAAGTACAAAGTAGGTGTTTCTAATAAAGCGGCCAGTGAGTGGAAGTACAAAGTAGGCGTTTCTAATAAAGTGGCCAGTGAGTGGAAGTACAAAGTAGGTGTTTCAAATAAAGCGACCAATGAGTGGATGTAAAAGGTGGGTGTTTCTAATAAAGTGGCCAGTGAGTGGACGTACAATGTAGGTGTTTCTAATAAAGCGACCAATGAGTGGATGTAAAAGGTGGGTGTTTCTGATAAAGTGGCCAGTGAGTGGACATAAAAGGTAGGTGTTTCTCATATCATTGTAGAATCATCCACAGCTCTGTGGAGTGGACATGCAATGTAGGTGTTTCTAATAAAGTGGCCAGTGAGTGGACATAAAAGGTGGGTGTTTCTAACATTTAGAATGTTCTCCTCCATTCACAGTGTTCTAGAATGTTCTTCCCTATTCACACTGATCTAGAATGTCCTCCTCTGTTTATTTGAGCCATAATTTTCTTTTAGCTGGTGTTTTTAAAGCCAGGCCTCCAGAATGATGGTGTTTGATGCTGGGACATCTGATTTTTTAACTGTGGGTTCCTCATTGTCTCTAAATTTGCTGCCCATGCACTTTAAGTGGACTGATGTGAATGAAAGCGTGTATCTGGCACCCAGCCTGCTAGAGAGAGAACAGCAGGTCAGGGCATAGAACAGGACGTACCTTCGTAACAGGGAACGCTGAAGAATAAATGATGTTGAAATTCTTGTGCGTTAGACAAAGTGGAGGAGCCTCTGTTTGGCATTCTTCTCGAAGCGGATAACCTTAAATTACTCTGATTTATTCTTCTCTCTATTGAAAATGTTTCTGAACCAGGTTCTGCCCTGAGTTCTGTCCTGCGGTTGAGCAAAGCGAAAAGGCACAAGGCTGTGATTTAGTGCCCGTCTGTCCCTGCTTATCTGAGAAATCAAATGGGGTGATGAGCTTTGGTGGAAATTTACTGCCCTAACATGGGGGCTGTGAGATAAAGAGATAAGTACAGTCCGGGCAGATGCTCCTTTCAAAATCCTCCAAAAACTCTTTTCAATCTTCCGCTCGTCTGCTTTAGCTCGGCCGTATTAGGCTCAATCCGCTTCCCTTCAGCCTCTCGCCCAACGTAATGAGGAGCAAACAAGCACTGCTGAAGTCTTAAGGAAGATTTAAGAAGCCCATGCTAAGGAACAGCCAGAGGACTCTCGGTGTCTGTCACGCATACAAGGTCCGTGGCTTTTCAGTTCAGTTCTGTGGTTCCTATGCACCGCTAATTGGTGTTTTTCTGGTTCTAGCACACGTTTTACACTCAGTCAGGTAATCATGAAGCCATTTTCCATTAAATGCAGGAGAAGCACAGTTGGGGGTGACGGAACTGCCTATCCAGGGTCCCTAGGTGGAGGGGGCCCTCAAGGTTCTTGTATTTTCCATAGTGTTCTCCCCTGTTCACTCTGATCTAGAATGTTCTCCCCGCTTTTACATTGATCTAAAATGTTCTCATTCATGTTCAGAGCTTTCTAGAATGTTCTCATGCATTCATGTTCAGAGCTTTCTAGAATGCTGTTAAGCATTCACACTGTTCTAAAATGTTCTCCCCTATTCACAGTGTTCTAGAACGTTCTCCCCATTCAACCTGTTCTGGAATGTTCTCCTCACTCACGCTCAGAGCTTTCTAGAATGTTATCATTCATTCATGTTCAGAACTTTCTAGAATGCTGTTCTGCATTCACACTGATCTAGAATCTTCTCCTTGTGTTTTAGAATGTTCTCCTCATTCGCCCTCAGAGTTCGCTAGTATGTTCTCCTTCGTTCACTCTGTTGAAGAATGTCCTCCCTCATTGATAATGTTCTAAAATGTTCTCCCCTATTCACAGTGTTCTGGAATGTTCTCTCAGAGCCCTCATGTTAGGGCAGTACATTTCCATCAAAGCTCATTGTGCCCATCACACTAAATCACAGCCTCGTGCCTTTTTGCTTTGCTCTGTTTGATCTCCTTTTTTTACACTGTTCTAAAATGTTCTCCTCATTCACACTGTTCTAGAATGTTCTCCTCATTCATGTTCAGAGCTTTCTAGAATGCTGTTCAGCATTCACACTGTTCTAAAATGTTCTCCCCTATTCACAGTGTTCTCAAACGTCCCCATTCACCATTTTAGAATGTTCTCCTCACTGATGCTCAGAGCTTTCTAGAATGTTATCACTCATTCATGTTCAGAACTTTCTAGAATGCTGTTCTGCATTCACACTGATCTAGAATGTTCTCCTTCATTCACATTGTTTTAGAATGTTCTCCTAATTCGTACTCAGACCTTTCTAAATGTTCTCCTTCAAGCTATTTTCCATGAAATGCAGGAGCAGCACATTTGGTGGGAATAATGTAACCGACTATCCAGGGTCTTTAGCTAGAGGGGGCCCACAAGGTTCCTGGACCTTTGTGTGCACCAGTGGCAAACCATGACTATCAGAGCCAGGCCTTGAGTTTGGCCCATAAATGTCCAAATTTGGTCAAAAACAAGGTAAAAAAAAAAAACACCTCTACATGGGATTATAGTAATGTGTTAGCACTAAGCTAATGTCCATTCATGTGAACATTTTTTGGCCATTCTGGATTAAACATAGATACTTTAAACCATGTTTTGTTTGAAGCATGTAGACATATTCACATGTATTTTACCCTGTAGCAGTTTCACAGTGACTCCATAGAGCTGCTTCCCCTCTTTTCCTTTGGTCATTGGTCATTGCATTTTTGCTGAGGGCGCCAAAATCATTAAATCCACCCCTGGAGTTGTCTCATCAGGGACGTTCCACAAATTTCTGAGCTCTGTTCAACGCCCCCATTGCTGACACAGGTGTTCAATTGCATGCATCTCCACAGAAAAGCATTGACCAGTAGAATGAGATGCTGTGGAGGAGCTGCACATGAACCTAAGGTCACCATAAACAATGCCAAGCATCAGCTAGAGGGGCATAAACCCCTCAGCATTGGGCTGTGGAGCAGTGGAGCTGTGCTCTCTGAAGTGATGGAGCTCCATCCAGTACCTTTGGGATGAGTTGTGTTGATCCAGAACTTACCATCCAACATCAGTACCTGACCTCACTAATGCTCAATCAGATCCTCACAGCAATGTTCCAACATCTAGTGTAAAGCCTTCTCAGAGGAGTAGAGGCTGTTACAGCAGCAAAGGAGGACAAACTCACTATCTGGAAGAAACGTTGGAGAGGCAGGTGTCTACAAATTGCTGATCCTATAGTGCGTTCCTCAAGACCTTCTAGGTCTTCAGAGAAGGCCTAATTATTTCTGTGAAATAAAAAATTACATGTCTGTACTTTTTAGGTCACTTTTGTTTAATATAATCATAACTGTTGTGTATTGTGGTAATACATTGATTTCACTATTAAGCTTTGGTTGGAAACAAAAGGATGAAGTTCTTGAAAAGCTCAATGAAAAATCATCCAATTAGGATTTCTTTCGACCTTGGTATCTGGGTACATGTGGCCAAGTGTGGTAGATGCAAAGCACCTCAGGAACTTTGCTTGCAACTCACCCTTTTGCTCACTCTAACAATCCACTTGCATAATGAAGGAGAAAGTCAGAGGAAAATAAATGAAAAAAAACAGGAGTCTCCAAAACTGAAAGTTCAAGAAATGATTGAAAGCTACAGAGAAAACGGGCCTCCTAACAACCAGCTGGAAGACCTGGTAGACACCAAAACTGCCCCCATCAGATAAACAGCACTTAAAGCTTTCATCTTTGAGAGAGAGGAGAAAATCAAGCTGCTTCAGATCAATGAAAAATGATCCAAATAGGATTTTTTTCAACCTTGGTATCTGGGTACATGCAGCCAAGTGTGCTCTCCCATTGGTTAGGGCTTCAGGAGCCGGACTGAAGGCCTTAAACATTAGAATAACTACCAAAGTAACTAGGAACTAACAGTAAAATCAACCGAACTAACCACATAACAGGGAACGGTGAACCACGTTGACCCATGGTGAACCATGTTTTCATTTCCAATGGGTGGGACCAACTTTGTGAGAAGAACATCACCTTCTAGGCCTTCTAAAAGTTCTAGATACCTCACTGACTGTGAGTACATGAAGTAGCCTGACCAATGCATTTCAGAGGGGGTGTCTGGATACTTTTGGGAAAACATGCAAGCATGGAGTGCAGATTGATACGGGAGTACATTTTCACATAAAGCTGATGTAATTCTTTTCTAACATTTGAGGATGGGGGCGTTGAACAGATCTCAGAAATTTGTGGACGCCCCTGATTAGACAACTCCAGGGGTGGATTTAATGATTTTGGGGCCCTCAGCAAAGACAGGAATGTGACCCTTCGTGACTCGGAATTCACACCTACTTTAATACGGTATTCTGTAATGTGATTTCATCACGTACCAAGAAAGAGTGTTTACTGCCCAGCCTGGACTGGAGGGCTGCATCGACAGCACTGAAAATAATCACCAACAACAACAGTTTGCTGTGTGGTGCATTAGTCAGGCACCTACCATTACAAGGTTTAAAAGGCAGCTGGAAACCTTTTTATTTAGTGTAGGATTTTATTGGCTGTTTTTTTATTACACATTACCCTTATTAGTTTTATTAATTGCTCAGAAGTGTTTCATTTTTTATTCCTATTTCTTTTCTTTAAAGCTTCTTTTTGCTTTTCTTTTTTTTACTTTCATTGAACAATGTCCTTTCACCGTTCTCTATATTTAGACCACTGTTTTGTTAGAAGCGAAGCACCTCATTAATTTTGCTTGCAACTCACCCTTTTGCTCACTCTAACAATCCACACTCTATTAATCCACTTGCATAAAGAAGGAGAAAGTGAGAGGAAAATAAGTGGAAAAAACAGGAGTTTCCAAAACTGAAGTTCAAGAAATGATTGAAAGCTACAGAGAAAATGGGGCTCCTAACAACCACCTGGAAGACCTGGTAGACACCAAAACTGCCCCCATCAGATAAACAGCACTTAAAGCTTTCATCTTTAAGAGAAAGGAGAAAATCAAGCTGCTTCAGATCTGAAAACATCCACAGGTGTTTCTGTCCATCCTTCCACTGTGAGAAGACGACTCAGCGCTGTGGGTCTGAAAGGATGTGTAGCTGTCAAGAAGAACCTCACTGAGAAAAGGAGACGGACACACCAAACAAAGAAGCTGAACGATGGACTGACCACCCCAGAGTCCAGACCTCAACACCACTGAATGTGTTTGATTACTTCAGAAAATGATCAACCAGCTTCTAAGACTGAACTTAGGAGGTGTGTCTGCAGATTCTTTGAGGAACTGAAAGTGAGTCTCCTGAAAAGAAGGGAAGCTGGAATAAAGGTAAAAAATAGACACATTAAATTATATTTAGTCGTGCAGGTTTCTGTTAAATATATGTTTTCTGCTTTTTTCATGACTCACTTGTTCTTAATGGCTGTTTTGTCAGGAGATTAAATAACTGAAACGGTGGTCTCTGTCTTTCACACAGTGCTGTATATTTAATATGTATTTTCATGCAGTCTTTTGCTTCTGGAGGCCCTGGCCAGTTGCCTGGGGTACTTCTGTCCCTGGACGTCTCCAGTGTGTTTGAGCATGAAAACACAAAAGTTTGCATTCAAGGCTTAGTGTAGGTGAGCTGTGAGCTTGGCCAACAGAACTGGCCAGCGCTGCAGGTGTGGTGTGAAGTACAGAGTGAAGACTGTTTGGTAGAGAGTTAAGAGTGTCTCAGAAAAACACTTACACACACATACACACACAACAGTTTCCATGACTCAGCCTGGGTGTGAGTATGGCACAAACACTAGAACCCACCATCTGCCATGGGTTACAGCACCTCACGACCAGAAAATGCAGCACTGCTGCCATGAATATGCAGTTAAAGTCCCAATCAGGAGCTGCTGAAACAGTGCATGGCTGCCCATCACTGGCCCCTGGTGCTCTCAGTGGGTGTTGTGTTGGCAGTCGAAATTCTGCTAGAGCACTAATGGAAACTGGCCTTTCAGCCACGGCAACTCCTCAGTGGAGCTTTAAAAGTCTAATTTACACAGTTTCCCCCCCTCTCGCTCTAAATGTAGATCGGTCAAGACGTGTTTAGTGTCCGAATTTCACCTCTTTAGTTTTGTACTGGAGCTATGAGAGTAATGTGGCTAACAAGTAATGGAAGCTAATGCCTCAACGCACGAGCATAGAGTCAGTGATCTCAAACAGACTTGATTATACTGTATAAACATGGACAAAAATGAACTGCATAACTAAAAACAGTAGCAGTCTTTCAAACATTTAATGTCTTAAGAGACAAAAATGTGAAAATTCGTTTTTTATGCTTAAATATCGCTGCTCTCAGATCAAAAGTTAAAAAGTAAGCCAATGGAACCAGACATTTTTCCACGTCATTTTGGGCCGTTTCTTCTGGTCCGTTCGTCCTGAAATTTACAGACTATATAAAGGACAACAGGCACTTCCAAATTTTTCAAAAACTTAAAAATGACAAAATTGGAGATTTTGCAGTATTAATTATGCTAAACAGTACAGTAACACTCCATTACAATAATATAATAATCATGAAGCATTCATTTAATACAAACCCAATTCCAAAAAAGTCAGGACTGTATGTGAAATGCAAATGGAGACAGAAACAGTGATTTGTAAATCCACGCTGACCTGTATTTAACTAAAACAGTATTAAGACAAGATATTTAATGTTTTATCCACCAATATTGTTAGATGTACGAAAAACGTTTTAAACAAGGTGATGCAGTCATGCTTGGGTATAAAAGGAGCATCCAGAAATGGCCTAGTTCTTTATGAGTGAACGTGTCAAGGCCAAAAATGCATCAACAAATAGTTCAGCTGTTTAAAAACAACGTTCCTCACCAAATGTTTGCAAGGATTTGGGGGATTTCACCCTCCATGGTGCATAATATCATCAAAACATTCAGGGAATTCTGAGAAATATTTGTGCGTAAAGGGCCTTCAACCCCTCAGACAGCAGTGTATTAAAAACTGTATGCTTCTATAATGAATATCACCACATGGGCTCAGGAATATTTAAAAAAAAAACTGTTGTCAGTAAACACTGTTCGCTACAGCATCCACAAATGAAAGTTAAGTCTGTACTATTCACAGTAGAAGTAATATATCAACAACAGAGTCCAGAAACACTGCCGACTTCTCTGGGCTCGAGCTCATCTGACATGGACTGAGGATTCTGACGAGTCAACCTTTAAGATTATGGAAATAATGGATGTTGTGTCCTCTGAGTCAAAAGAGTGAAGGACCATCTAAATGTTACCAGCATAAAGTTCAAAAGCCAACGTCTTTCATGGTGTTGGGGGGATTAGTAGGTAACGTGCACATCTTTGAAAGCACCATTAATGCTGAAAGACATTTTGGAGAAACATATGCAGCCTTTTAGACGTCGTCTTTTTCAGGGACGTACATGCTTATTTCAACGTGTCAATGGCAAGAAACATTCGGCATGTGTTACAACAGCATAGCTGCGTAATCAGGGAGTGAGGGGGGTGGACTGAACTGCTTGTCTCATAGTGAAAACATATGGTGCATTATGAAGTGCAAAATATGACAGCGAAGGCTCTACATGGTTGCGCAGCTAAAGTTTTCTATAACAGAAGAAAAAAAAAATCCACTTTCACAAAAGGAGCAGTTTGTGTCTTCAGTCTCCAAAGTGCTGTTAAAATAAATGGTAATGTAACACAGCGGTAAACGAGCTCCTGCCTAACTTTTTTGGAATGTGTTGCAGAACACTTGGACTGAGTGTGTATTTACAAAAACACAACAAAAATCATATAATAAAACCTACACCGATCAGGCATGACATCATGACCACCTCCTTGTTTCTACACTCATTGTCCATTTTATCAGCTCCACTTACTATATAGGAGCACTTTGTAGTTCTACAGTTACAGACTGTAGTCCATCTGTTTCTCTGATACTTTGTTAGCCCTCTTTTACCCTGTTCTTCAGTGGTCAGGACCCCCATGGACCCTCACAGAGCAGGTACTATTTGGGTGGTGGATCATTCTCAGCACTGCAGTAACACTGACGTGGTGGTGGTGTGTTAGTGTGTGTTGTGCTGGTCTGAGTGGATCAGACACAGCAGTGCTGCTGGAGTTTTTAAACACTGTGTCCACTCACTGTCCACTCTATTAGACACTCCTACCTTGAAGAGGAAGTGACATAATTTAAGACTTCAGTTGAGCCAAAGCTGGTAAGTTTTGCTTTCGTACAACACTGATAATTTGTTGTTTTTTCATTCCTTGACAGGATCCTTCAAGCATAATGTCCACCCTGTCACGCAAAATAGACAGACTAAACAGTATGAAATGTCATGCAGTTATTACAGTATTCACTGTCGTTTGCTGTTGGAAAGCTGACATTAGCAGATCAAAGATGTGTTTATTTATGTATTTATTTATTATTATTTATTATTTTAACCTTATTTTAACCTAATTTTCAAAATTGCAAAATTTCAAATTTGCAAAATCGCGATTTTTATTTTCCAAAAATGTATAAACTATATTATTTCTGTCTAAAGAAAACACAGAATCTCCAGCATGATAATGTAACAGGAACCAATAATGTAGAATGTATGTCAAAATAAAAATTGGAAAAAATGGAGATACACATTTTATTGGTATTTTTTTTTTTGGACAGTGGCAGCATAATTGAAACCAGGGAAGACAAAAATCTGTGATTTCTTGACATGAAAATAAAAAATTAGCATGTCCACTTGGCACCAACCTTCCCTGGTTTTGCCTATTTTCATAGAAAACAGCATGAAAAAGCAAACCTCAGGCACCAAACATGTCTTGACTGATCGACTACATTTTTGAAGTAGAGGAGAAATTATGCATATTTATTTTTTTATTAAAACTTATGTAGATGAAGCTGTCCACAGAGGACAGAAGATAAGACATGTCCAAAATGAACAACCTGTGACTAATAAGGGCCGATTTTCGTGCCATCAGGCAAAGATGTTCTTCCACACTCTAAACATTGATGTGTTCAATAACAGCACACACTGTGCTGTTATCCGGTGTCGACCAGAGGAGGATGGTTTCCCCTTTTGAGTCTGGTTCCTCTTGAGGTTTCTTCCTCCTGTTGAGGGAGTTTTCCTTGCCACTGTCACCAAGGCTTGCTCACTGGGGACCCAGATTCTCTGTAAAGCTGCTTTGTGACAGCATCTGTTGTAAAAGGCGCTATATAAATAAATTTGACTTAACTTGACTTGACACTGACCAGTGTTACCTGTTTTAACACTTTTTGTGTCACACTGTTTTCTGATTTAACACGATCTGTGCTAAAAGTAACCCAAAATGTGTCGTCTCTAACTGGACACACTGGTGTGTCTAGTTAGGGACAGGACGTGTTGTTTTTAGAGTGCACACTCGTTCTCTGATTGTCTGTTTGAATTTATCATAAACTTTTTATCCTTCTATTTGGATGGAATTGACCAGCAGGCCAAATCTGACCCTCTAGTAAGAAAACCACAACATTAGCGAAGGTGAATTTGTGATATGTGAATCACTCGCCAAGATGTTTGATGGAATGTCGGCTGGAATGTTTTCTGTGGGTGGATGAGGTGGCAGGTAGAGTATCCGGCAGGGGCTGAATTCCTAACTGATAAACACACATCATCAGAAAACTCGTCCAGGTACTGAGTGTGACTGTTCCTCACTGGAGCCTTAGTTATGTCCCACTCCAGATGTCATCACTGAATCATAAATAGAACTTGTGGTTATGTTCTATGCCCTATGCATTATTTGATTATTAATGGACGTTCTGTTCCGGATATGACGGTCAATCACGGTTATGTTCTCTTCCAGGAGTCACTGTTAAATCATAAGTGGAACTTCTGGTTCTGTCCTGATCCGGATGTTGTTATTAGATCATAAATGGGACTTTTGGATATGACGCAGTGCTGGATGAATGGCTTTGTTTTAGAACTGAAGGCTGGCTCTATGAATATGGGTCATTATGTGAGGTCAGCTTGAGCTGCTTGCGGCTTTGCAGGCATATGTGAGTAACTTTCGGTTACCTAAATGCACCCCCATGCACTCGCAGGCACGCCAGGGTGTTGAGTAAAGAGGAGGAGTCTGGGAAATGCTCCTTAGAAACCGCTATTCCTGGAATTCCACTAATCTGTCCTTACAGCTGGTTCTTGCCCACACTGGAGTCGTGACGTCATATCAGCTCACTCCCGAACACTGAGCACTTTCATCAAACTGGTCATCCATCACACTCAGATGTTTACGCAAGATTCTGCTTCTTCCCGCTAGAACTGACCAAGCGCTCTGACCGTAATAGGACCTCGTTCATTCTCACAGCTCCTTCTCCCTCAGAGCAACTGGGCCTTTTTGTGGTTGGTGTCAGAAGATAAGAAATCCAGGGATTGAGATCCTCAGTCATCTCCCTGACGGTCATCAGTGAGCCAGGTCAGCACACCTGCTCCTCCTAAAGGATACAGAGGGAACCAATCCCCTGGCTGATCTGGGATCTGGAGTAGAACATAACCACAAATGCCTATTTATGATTCAGCAGTGACATCTGGAAGGGTAAATAACCAGAAGATCCCTTTTTGACTGACCACAACATCTGGATTTGAACATAACCAGAAGTTCCATTCATGATTTGATTCACCAGCATCTGGAATGTAAAATAACCAAAACTGTTACATTCGCAATTCATGATAACGTCTGGAATAGAACATAACCAAAGGTTCTAATTACGATTCAACAACGATGTCTGAAAGAGAACACAACCAAAGGTTCTGTTCATGATTCAACAATGATGTCTGGAACAGGACATAACCAAAGGTTCTATTTATGATTCAACAATGACATCTGGAACAGAACATAACCAAAGGTTCTATTTATGATTCATCAAGGATATCTGGAACAGGACATAACCAAAGGTTCTATTTATGACTCAACAATGATATCCGGAACAGGACGTAACCAAAGGTTCTATTTATGATTCAACAATGGTATCTGGAACAGAACATAACCAAAGGTTCTATTTATGATTCAACAGTGATATCTGGAACAGAACATAGCCAAAGGTTCTATTTATGATTCAACAGTGATATCCGGAACAGAACATAACCAAAGGTTCTATTTATGATTCAACAATGACATCTGGAACAGAACATAGCCAAACGTTCTATTTATGATTCAACAATGATATCTGGAACAGAACATAGCCAAAGGTTCTATTTATGACTCAACAATGATATCCGGCACAGAACATAACCAAAGGTTCTATTTATGATTCAATAAATGACATCTGGAACAGAACATAGCCAAAGGTTCTATTTATGATTCAACAATGATATCTGGAACAGAACATAGCCAAAGTTCTGTCTGCGATCTTGTAATGACATTTGGAATAGAACATAACCAGAGGTTCTATTTATGATTCACCAAAGATATCCGGAACAGAACATAACCAAAGGTTCTATTTATGACTCAACAATGACATCTGGAACAAAACATAACCAGAGGTTCTATTTATGACTCAACAATGATATCTGGAACAGAACATAACCAGAGGTTCTATTTATGATTCAACAACGATATCCGGAACAGAACATAACCAAAGGTTCTATTTATGACTCAACAATGATATCCAGAACAGAACATAACCAAAGGTTCTATTTATGATTCAACAATGATATCCGGAACAGAACACAACCAAAGGTTCTATTTATGACTCAACAATGATATCCGGAACAGAACACAACCAAAGGTTCTATTTATGACTCAACAATGATATCCGGAACAGAACACAACCAAAGGTTCTATTTATGACTCAACAATGATATCCAGAACAGAACATAACCAAAAGTTCTATTTATGACTCAACAATGGCATCTGGAACAAAACACAACCAAAGGTTCTATTTATGACTCAACAATGATATCCGGAACAGAACATAACCAAAGGTTCTATCTGCGATCTTGTAATGACATCTGAAATAGAACATAACCAAAGGTTCTATTTATGATTCAACAATGACATCTGGAACAGAACTTAATTAAAGTGGTTCTGTACGTATGCGTGTCATTTTGGGTCTGATTACTTGTAGTGAGCATGAAAACGGAGATTTTCCATCAGACTGTTCAGTAGAGTGAGATATAAACACCTCAGTCTTAGTCTGTAATTCATGTATTTAATCGGATTGATCTTTGCATGTAAACACAGACAGTGATGAATTCTGAATTCCACGATATGTTGATGTATAAATCCTTACATTAAGTAACATTTTACTGTTTAATTTGAAAATTCTGGGGGCCAATGTCCCAAAACAATCCTACAATGAACTGGGCTGAGTGCCGGACCTTTACATGCTCTTCCAACACCCCTGGTGATAGGAGAAGCCTTGAGAGCTAGAACAGGCATGTCAAACTGAGAACCTTCCAGGCCAAAGTGCTGTGGAGATCAACATTTACCCTCATCTAACACTCTGAATTCAGTTCATGAAGTCCTTGCTAATTAGCTGATGAGCTGAATCAGGTGTGTTTAAAGAGGCAGTGTGCTGAAGTCTGCAGTGTTTTGGCCTGCGAGGACTGGAGCCTGACACATGTGCTCTAGAACAAAATATGCATATATAGACAAAGCAGACAAGATGGCTTGGATCTAAAAACGTGTTAATGGGATTTGATCAGAATTGCATAGTCCTAGCGCAGGACACCTCAGAGTAGGCTTCACAATAGTTTTAGTTCTTTTTGAGACAGAAGAGTAAGTCGATGCTGTATGTATTGGTTGGCAGAAACTGGGTTTACTTTTCCGACACTTGATTTAATGCAACTATCAAGAAAAAAAAAAAGAGAAAAAAACCTTCTCGAGTGTGGAATGAATGGTGTATCGAGTTGCTCTGCTATACAGTAGAAACCCAGGTGGCTTAGAGGAGGTGTTTCAGCTGTAATGCTCCTCCTGTAAGTAAGGCGTGAGGGAACAGAAGTCTCTCAGATCCACCCAGGGTATCCAATGTATAGGCAGGGATTAGCACGAGGGGGAAAGCCTGCTCTTATCCCGTGGATAAAAGTGCGCTTTTTTTGCTCCGTGAGACAGGAACGACAAAGCCACCCTTTGTGGGCTCGGCCGGGCCTCCTTTCCCCTTATCAGGCATCAGCACTTAGGAACGGTTAACTTACCTCCTCGATAAACGCTCCATCCACACCTCCGCAGGAACATGGTGGCCATTGTCCACTCAGCTCCGGCTAGCAGGATCTGGTTGGGGCGGAGAGAAAGAGAGGCAGACACAAAAAGCCAGGCAGATTTCTCATGCGTGGTCCCTGTGGTGCAGCATTGAGGGAAGAATAGACAGACTGGTACAGGTAGACTGAACATACAAAAGAAACAAAAACTGTATTGTGAGCTCTTGTGCATGTATGCTCGGTCACACTGGGATTTTAGAGCTGGATTCAGTTTCGCTGAATGGCCTGCTGGATTTTCTGGACTGCTAAAATGACCACTCAAACGATGAACTTAACAGGTGGTCCTTTGTAGAGCCTAGAGAATTGCATGCTAGGTCAATTCCACTGATTTTTTTTGTTAAATTTCAGCATATTTACATTGTGATGATGTCACCAGAGTCATTCAGAGTGGTTTGGTGTGAAACGCTTTGTTCTGGAGAAACTTACAGAGTCAGAACTGTTCACAGTGGTGGTGATAGGAACCAGACATCCACCTCTAAAAGCTCCCCCACAGAAAGTTATTATATGAAATAGTTATGAATTCACTGACTGATGCCTGATACATTGTTTTATGATAGTTTTGAGAAGATTGTGGCCTAAAACATAACTTTTAAAATCCATTTGTGGTGGAAGGATACATGCAGGATGTTGCGAGGTTAAATGGTCCCCAAAGAAAAACTATTTTTTTCAGATTTACCACTATTTTACCAATATTACGTTGACATATATAACCCCATTTCCAAAAAAGTTGGGATGCTATGCAAAATGTAAATAAAAACAAAATGCAATGATATGCAAATCATTTAAACCCTGTATTTCATTGAAAATAGTATAAAGACAACATATCAAATGTTAAATCTGGAAATTTTATATTTTCTTAAAAATATTTGCCCATTTTGAATTTGATGCCACACATTCCAAAAAAGTTGGGACTGGTAAAGTTGTGTAATGCTAAAAAAAACAACTGGTGGTTGATTGACAACAGGTCAATAACATGATTGGGTATAAAGAGAGGGTCTCAGAGAGGCTGAGACTTTTAGAAGTAAAGATGAGGAGGGTTCACCACTCTGTGAAAGACTGCACGATCAAATAGTGCAACAATTCAAGAATAACGTTTCTCAACATAAAATAGCAAAGAACTTTTGCTTTTCATCATCTACAGTACAGAATAACATTAAAAGATTCAGAGAATCTGGAGAAATCTCTGTATGTAAGGAACAATGCCGAAAAAACAGTATTTGCTGGCTGTGATCTTCAGGCCCTCAGGTGGCACTGCATTAAAAACTGCATGGGCTCAGACACACTTCTGAAAACCACTGTCTGTGAAAACAGTTCATCACTGCATCCACAAATGCTAATTAAAACTCTAAAACGCAAAAGAAGAAACCATAAATTGAAAAACATAAAAACAGGATCCAGAAATGCTGCCACCTTCTCTGGGCCTGGACTCATTTAAAATGGACTGAGGGGAAGTGGAGAAGTGTCCTGTGGTCTGACTAATCAGCATTTGAAATTCTTTTCAGAAATCATGGTCACTGTGTCCTCCGGGCTAAAGACCACTCAGCTTGTTATCAGTGCACAGTTCAAAAGCCAGTATTTATGATGGTATAGGGGGGCATTAGTGCACATGGTATGGGTGACGTGCACATCTGTGAAGGCGCCATTAATACTGATATGCTGCCATCCAGACGACGTCTTCTTCTGGAAAGGCCTTGATTATTTCAGCAAGACAATGTAAAACCACATTCTGCATGTATTACAACAGTATTGCTTCATATTTAAAGTGTCCGGGCGCTAAACTGGCCTGTTTGCTGTCCAGATCTGTCACCCCTGTTAACATATGGCACTTTATGAAATGAAAAATATGACAAAGGAGACTCTGAACTGTTGAGCAGCTGAAATCCTGTATCAAACAAGAGCAGGAAAACATTTCACTTTCAAAACTACAGCAGTGTCTCCTCAGTTCCTCAACACTTACAGAGTGTTGTTAAAAGAAGGGGTGATGAAACACAGTGGTAAACAGGCCCCCGTCAATTCAGTTTCTCAGTTTCAACATTTGCTATGTTGTCTTTGTAGTATTTTCCGTTTGGTTTACATGATTTGCATATCACTGCAGTCTGTTTTTATTTACATTCTGCACAGCGTCTCAACTTCTTTGGAAATGAGGTTGTAAAAACTCAGAAGACACGTGTAGGTTCACTGGTGGTTTTGGATAGTAAATAAATTGACTTTGTTATCTTAACATTTGAATTATGTAGAAACTTTGAAAAATTGGTGGAGTTCCTCTTTAATGACTCTAAAAACTGAAATTCACTTACTTTCTTACAAAAGTGTTGCTTAATGAGCGTGAGACATTGTTTGAAGATCTTGGTCAAAATCATGGAAACAGAATTTCCCTCTCTTTTTTGAAATAAAGGAGTTTGAAGTAATGTGTAAACATTGTTAAAGTTTCAAAACATACCACTGCATACAGTCCACAGGTGGATATTAAACTACATTAAACTACAAAAACAGCCTGTTTTGAATTCAGCCTGTTTTTAAATATCTAGGGAGTGTTATACTGAGTCCTTTTTAAATTAGATATTTAAATTAGCCAATCAGAATAGAACTTATTTACATAAATCTGTCTTAAAGACACAATAATAAACACAGCTTGTTCAGTTCTTAAGAGTCAAGAAAGGTTGCCAAAAAAATGGCCATGTGAAATGAATTAAGACTGTTTTTGGTACATAAAACCACACAAATGTTAAAAAAATGTGGACTCCAGTTTTAGATACTCTGACTGTGAATAATCCAGGTTTAGATACTCTGACTGTGATTAATCCAGTTTTAGATACTCTGACTGTGATTAATCCAGTTTTAGATACTCTGACTGTGATTAATCCAGGTTTAGATACTCAGACTGTGATTAATCCAGATTTAGACACTCAGACTGTGATTAATCCATGTTTAGATACTCAGGCTGTGATTAATCCAGGTTTAGATACTCAGACTGTAATTAATCCAGGTTCAGATGCTCAGAATATAATTTAATCCAGGTTAAGATACTCAGAATATAATTTAATCCAGGTTCAGATACTCAGAATATAATTTAATCCAGGTTCAGATGTTTTTCACCTAAAATCTACTTTTTAAAATTCATCCATGGTGGAGTGATACATGCAAGGTCTTGTGAGGCAAAATAGTCTCCCTAAAAACCCATAAACCGCAGAAGACTCGTGTAGGTTCACTGGTGGTTTATGATAGTAAATAAAATGGCTATATTTGTGTTGTAGTCATGGCGACCCCTGGTTCCTATCACCACCACTGTAAAGACATCTGAGTCTGTAAGTTTCTCTACAGTGAACCATTTCACACCAAACCACTCTGAATGACACTGTTTACATCTCAACCACTGAATTATGCAGGAATTTTTGCAAAATCAGTGGACTTCCCCTTGAAGTACCACAGTGTAACAGTTTTCCAAAGAGGCTGTTACACCAGTGCACCTGTCTCCTGCTCTGATTACCTACATAACCAGCCAAGTACATGAAGAAATGTCTTGGTTTCATATCGCTCTAAATGGGGGTGTCCACTCACATATGCTGTTAAATCCTGCATTGTTTCGGGGGGCCGTGCACAAAGTCTTTAAACAATAGCAGAAAGGAGCCCCCTCTTTGAGACATGGGAGTTTTTTTTTCTTTCAGAACGGGTCACAAGAGCCCCCCCCCCTCCATTGTCCCAGATCCATTGTGCCATGGAGAGGCAGCCGAGCTCAACACTGGCTTTCTTTGTCCTCGTCCAGATGAGCTGTAAACTCTCTTCTTCATGCATTCTTTAGCTCCGTGCGGCATCCATGTCCTGTATGTCACAATAATGGAGTTAGATAGCACTCTGGCAGCTACGGAGGAACATTGAGATGTTTGGAGATCAATTACGCACCATTACTTGGTGGTTTCCACAAGTCTCTTGATGGTTTTGTGAGTTTCATGTGTAGAAAAGCCTCTGGAGAGCCAGCATGGCTGCAGTTCGCTTTCCCACCCAGTCCCTGACTGACGCTGCACTGCACGGCTCACAGGAATAGTTCAAAAATCAAATAGAAACAGTTTGTCCGCTTACTGAAAAGGTAGTTGATCAGCCAAGACATGCTTGGTGTCCAAAGTTCGCTTTTTTAGTTTAGTACGGGAGCTACGAAGCTAACGTAACTAACAAAAAAGAGAAAGAAAGTTGAGGCTACAAGGGTGAGGCTTTCATAAGAAAAACATTTTAAATTCAGCCCCAGGGCTGATTTAGATGCTCAGTTTGTTCTAGCAAAAATAAAAAGGGTCTCAATTTGGCACCAAGACGTTTATGCCCAAGAAAACACATCAGCTAATTAAATTAACTTCAAGCTCGCCAAGAAGTCGAGTGACGGGCCTGTGTTCAGTAATAGAAGCAGGCTGCACACACACTTCAGTTTGTATTTCTGTGTTTGTGGGGTCATTTCTGAGAGTGGAGGGTGATTATGGCTTTCCTGTTGCACCTCAGCTGTGAAATCGTTTGCATCCACTTGCACTATTGACACTTTTAGAGGGCCCATATCACTTTTTGTGTTTTATTTTTTCCCTTGATTTGTTTGATTTTATGCACCTAAAATGATCATAATTCTTTTTTACATGGCCATTTTCTAACCTCTATCTATACCTTTAAGACTGATATATGTACATGAGTTCTGATTGGCTGTCTTGTATTGCCCCTCATTCAGAAAGCACTCAGAGCTGAAACACTCCTTATAACCTCAGTGTGAGTGGGCGGAGCTAAACTGCTGTAGGCTAAATAGGTGGATATATGTAAATGAGTTGGTTGTTGTAACATCACAGAGGCAATGATTTCAAAACAGGCAGCTTAACTTCTATATATGGACTGTATGGACTGAACAGTATGTTTTAAAACTTCAACTATGTTTAAACGCCTTAATTTAAAAAAGCAAATGAAATGTGGTTCTCTATTATATGATATGGGCCCTTTAAATCTTGCCTTAAGGCATGTTTTTTTCCCCTCTCTGGCCTGTGAGATCGTCCAGGTGTTTAGTATGTGTGTTTTGAACTTTTATATAATTGTTTTAATGTTGTTTCTTTTTAAAAATCTATTTATAATTTTAGCAAATTCTTAGATATTTTTATTTTATTGCATATGTATTTCACTATTATATTCAACTTTTTTTTATTTTTGCTTTATTTTGCTTATTTTATAAGCAATAAATGTTGTAGGGAGCATCTTTGTGCACACAGAAGAAATGTAAGTGCTATATTATGATTAATAAAAATGTAAAAATTATGACAAGGTGTGTTATACATCATCACACATTGTTACAAGTGAATATTATTATGATTATTATTATTATTATTATTATTATTCTTTTGTATTATTATTATTCTTTCTTTTATCATATTGTTTGCTTAATTCATCTGTTGTACAGCACTTTGGTCAACATTTATTGTTTTTAAGTTTGAGTTATAAATAAACAACTTATAAATAGAATATAAATAAATAAAGTCTTCTAATAATCGTGTAAAAGGGCTCGTAACCCAGCTCTCATCTGAACCCTAACGACCAAAAAGATCGTGTTTATTTTTATTCATGTATTTATTTTTACTTCTCCTAATAAAAGCGGCAGTTTGTGTCAGGTCCCCACAACGTCTCACGTTCTCCGCCGTTGAGTCCCCGCAAAGTGTTTAAAACATACGCGCGACACACAATCGAACCAACTGAGTGATAGGATCTATGTAAGGACGAAAGTGATTGGTCGAGAGCAAACCTCCAGGACAGAAAGCCGCTTCCCATTGGTCATCGGTGTCGCGGGAAAGGCGGAGTGGGCGGGGCCTGTGTTGTCTCCGCTCAGAGAGGCAGGGAGAGTCTATAGCGCCGCGCCGCCAGCTGGACGCTGAACCGACGCCGAGCGGGCTGTTTTTCTGCTTTTTCCTCTCCTCCTCGCGTTTTCCAAGCTGAAAACAGCAGCGGGTGGGATTGTAAGCGCCGTCGTCGTCTTGTTGCTCCTGTACGGTGAGCGTGTGCGGGACGAGGCCGTCGTTTTGCTGCTGTGAAATGGCTTTAGTATTAATAATAACAGGTAGGTGAGTGAGTGGCAGCAGGCAGGCAGGCAGGCAGGCAGGCGGTGGAGGAGGAGGACGAGGAGGAGGACGAGGAGGAGGCAGCCGAGGGCAGGAAGATCTGCAGGTTCTTGGGGCTTTTTCAGCCTGAAACGATGCCTTTTACCTCGGGCTCAGGCTGGGCTGCCTGTAACAGGTAGGTGTGTGAGCACTGCCTCTCTTCTGTTCTCCTGTTTAGGGCTCTGAATACAAAGTAGCCTCCATTAGGATCTACACTCACTGCCCATTTTACCATGTAGGAGCACTTTGCAGCTCTACAGTTACAGACTGTAGTCCATCTGTTTCTCTGCATACTTTGTTACCCTGTTCTTCAATGGTCAGGACCCCCATGGACCCCCACAGAGCAGGTATTCTCATCTCATCATGGCGTATAAGTGTGTGTTGCGCTGGTGCGAGTGGATCAGACACAGCAGTGACACCTGGACTGAGAATAGTCCACCAGCCAAAAACATCCATCGTCCTGTGACCACTGATGAAGGACTAGAGGATGACCAGCACAAACTGTGCAGCAGCAGATGAGCTATCGTCTCTGACTTTACATCTACAAGGTGGACCGACAAGGTAGGAGTGTCTAATAGAGTGGACAGTGAGTGAACACAGTGTTTAAAAACTCCAGCAGCACTGCTGTGTCTGATCCACTCGCACCAGCACAACACACACTAACACACCACCACCATGTCAGTGTTACTGCTGAGAATGATCCAGCGCCCAAATAATACCTGCTCTGTGAGGGTCCACCGGGGGTCCTGACCACTGAAGAACAGGGTAACTACAAAGTGCTCCTATATGGTCAGTGGAGCTGATAAAATGGACAGTAAGTGTAGAAACAAGGAGGTGTGCCTAATAAAGTGCTCAGTGAGTGTAGCTGTGGTGGAAAGCCTGTTACCTCATGCTTATGCACATTCATGGGCTGTTTGACTGTGAAACCCCAGTGGCTTTTAAGGCTCTTTCTGTGGGGCAGTAGGACATCACGCGCAGCTCAAATCGTCAAACCCTTTGCTTGTCCCACTTGTTTTCTGTTTCCGTCTCCTCCGTCTGAATGGCTTTGGCTCAGCCGCTGCACGGATGGATTTTGAACCAAATAGTTTCAGGGATGCCAACCAGGAGCTCCCCGTATTGTCACTGTGTTCATTTTATGATGACCAGACCAGCAGAAACGGCCCAGACTTACTTGAATTCTGGTTCCATTGACTTACATTAAAAGTAAAGTATGTTTTTAGCTTCTCCTGTAAAGTTACCCGTTTTGGGATTCAAGGTTTTGTTCCGACAGCGATGATATATAAACCCATGCTGTTCATATATATATATATATATCTGCTATCTGCGGCTGTTGGAACAAAACCTAGTATCTCCAAAATGATGACTTTACAGGAGAAGCAGAAAACATACTTTACTTCTAATGTAAGTCAATGGAACCAGAATTTTTTCCAGGTAAATTTGGATTGTTTCTTTTGGTCTGTTCACCATGAGATTTACACACAATGTAAAGACCAACAGGCTTTTTCAAATTATGTCAAAAACAGAAAAACAACAAAAATTTGTGCAGTTCTATTGTTGCTGCTGTGTCTGTACGACAGATGCACCTGCCCGTCCAGCGGTTCTCCTAGAATCAAGGGCATTAGGGATAAGGGATATAGCCTTCTGGCAAGGCTTTACACTAGATGTTGGAACATTGCTGGGAGGATTTGATTGAGCATTAGTGAGGTCAGGTACTGATGTTGGATAATCAGTTCTGAATCACTCCAGAGAAGTTTTATTGCTCCACAGCCCAGTACTGGGGGGTTTATACCCCTCTAGCTGAAGCCTGGCATTGGGCATAGTGACCTTAGGCTCGTGTGGCTGTTCCATAATGTCCCATTTTTTTGGTCAGTGCTTTTCTATGACACAGTTGGGTCAGCAATATGTTCATACTCATTAGAATGGGTCTCTGTCAGTCAGTAACTGTGTCCTCTCCTCCGTTATAGGACCGTACGATCGACCAACGTGAGAAGAGCAGACGGTGTGGATTAGAGCAAGTCCTTTCACATTTTTCAGCTTACTTTTGGATTTCCTTAGTACACCCCCCGCCCCCCCCACCACCACCCCTTTTTTTTCTTTCGTCTCATCTCCTCAATGTGGGCTATAAAGGACCTTCGCCTTGGTGGATTGAAATGAAATGATGGCGGCACGTTGGGCTGGTTCACCGAGCCAGGATGGTGTAAAGAAGGCAGCAGGATCGCCGCTTTGCGAGGTAAGACTTTCTGGACCAATCTAAGAGCGAACCAAGCGCTTGGTCGTCAGTCAGGGCAAGTTCTCTCCACTCGAGTCAGCTTGAGGAGCTGGTTTGAGTTGCACCTGCAGCTGTCACTGTTGACTCTTCCCATTGAGCATGAACATCAGTTGATTGAGCATTATTTAATAATGTGCTGGTCTAATGTAATGGAGCTTGAATAGTGAGCAACTTCAGATCTGGTTATTGTTGATCCCTTTTGTGTCACTGGTCTGTGTGGGAGGGTCTCTGGAGAGACTGAGGTGGTTACAGCGACCGAAGACCGCCTGAATGTTGCATATCTGTTATTCAGAGTCTGTAAACAAGAATTTTGGTGTTGTGGTTTGGAGAGGGAATTTTATCCACAAATTTCTTCAGATTCCCTGGGCACAAACCAAGCCCTCAAGATTGTAATAAGGAGTCGGCCAGAGCCTTTGTGTTATCTTCCTTCCTTAGGGTTAATGTTTGTGTGTTTTTGTGCCAAAAACAATCATAATTCATAGTAACATGACTATTTTTCAACCTCTGTTTATCCCTTTAGATTTAAACAGGCTGATGTGTATGAAAAGTACTGCTGCCCTGTATTGTGTCTCATTCAAAAAGCAGTACTGGCTGAAATAGTCCCTCTAACTTCGGCTTTAATGGGCGGGGCTGGACTACTATAGACTTAAGTAGGTAGGAATATGCAAATATTTTGTACTTTGTGACATCACAAAGCCAATAAATTCAAAATGGGCTGTTTTTGTAGTTGTTACTGTAGCTGGTTTGTACAGACTGGTGAATGAATGGTACATTTTCAGTTTTACATGCTACATTAAACTCTTGTATGTCAAAAAAAATTGTTTTTCAGTGATGTGGCCCCTTCAAAGGGAATAGAAGTGCCTAAACCAGACGGTTGTGGTGATGCAATTTGGTTTTATGCCATTTTATTTTAAGAATTATAGCGGGATTCACAAAATTTGTACATTTTTCTATAAAATTAACTTACAATAAGGAAACAGCACAAACATTTATATTCTAATATGGAAGTGTGCATTCAAGAATTTCAGCAATGCTATTTGGAACAGGTATATAATTTTGATTATTACCACAAAAAATATCCATTTTCTATGACATTTGCTTGCTAAAACATGACTTTTGTATTGTAAAATGTTGTGAAAGTGAACAGTAGTAGAAATTAATTTTCCATCACTGTGCATGGTTGATGTTTGTGTTCAGATTGAGCTCTTTGTTTATTTTTATTAGTGTAAAATGAGCATTAACAATATACATTCCTGCATTATCAGGAATAATACAGCTGAGAACGCCAGCTCGGCCTCTCCTGTTATTCACTGGAGATGCGTCTCTGTGGATCCTGTCACATGATTGATAGTGCGATTGGAATGCGTGTGATATTGGCCAGCTTCGTCTGCCTTGTGACCCCTCTTCAGTGCGGCCTGTGTACACACGATTATACAGAGCTAGAAACTCCGCTTTGGTATCCTGCTGTAACATGTCGTTTTACAGAGGAAATCTCTGTGGAATACTGTATTTTTGGCAGGTGTGTGGACGTGTGCAGGGCGGTGGAACCCTCTGCGGTTTATGTCTTCAAAGCCAGGGGTGACTGAGTTCACCACTGAGGTTTTACTGTTTGAGCACTCGTGGATTCTGTAGAATCGACTTGTTCTGATGTTTTTCTTTTATTTTTAATTCCACAGCTTTTCAGTAGTCACTGAGATGGAAATGAAGTCTTTCAGAGTAGTTTGATTTGAAATGGTTTATTCTAAGACTCTTTATGATAGAAACCAGGGGTTGCAATTATAGCCATTTTATTAACTACAAAAGCGCCCCGAGTTTAATATTTGTATAGTTTTAATGCTGGTAATTTTAAAATAGTGGTAAGTGTGACAAGTACTTTTTCGGGATGTTATGTTTGCCTTATGATGTCCTGCATACACCCTCCACCATAAATATGTTAAAAGAAATGCCAAAAAATGTCTCTCTTAAAGGCATTAAACCCTTCAGACGTCTGGTTCCTATCACCACCACTGTGAACAGGCCTGACTCAGTATGTTTCTCTAGAACAGAGCATTTCACACCGAACCGCTCTGAATGACTCTGTTCATCTTCACCGTTTTAACCAATGAATACTGCAGAAACTCTGGAGGATCAGTGGATTTAACCTTCAAGATTAATTTGGTTTAATTTGGCAAGTGAAGACTTTATGTAATCTTAAAAGCGTCACTCCACTGCCAGTTCCAGTCAGCGCTCCAGCTCAGCCAGTGGTTTTTCATGCCGAGATATTTTCACCCTCCCACCGCAGCATGGACTGTTACGTCATGAGCGAGAGCCTGCCGGATGCACGGCATAAGAGTCTAACATCAGTGAGGATGGATAAGCAGCATGTTTGGATTAACCCCTCAGAAATGGCACTACTGGAGTATGTGGATGTGTGATCCTCTTATACTGTGGGTCCAGTGGGTGTCATAAGCTCATGGGGAATGGGAGATAAAGGAGAATACAGATTGAACTTTCTCTTGTTGTGATATATCAAACACTAGAAATGGCACTGATGCATAGTGCCACTGCTTTTTGGAAGCATCGGGCTGTTTGACTGCTAATGGTGCCCCTTGTGGATAATCTTAGCCTGTTAAGAGTGAGCAAGTGAGTGAACGAGTAAGGAAGTGAGTTACAAGCTACGTCTAAAATATCACTGTTGGTACTGGCCGATAATGAAGGTTCAGTATCGGTATTGGTCCAAAGGAAGAAAACATCTTGTCAGGCTGCGTTCAAGGTTTCATTATTGGTGTTGGTGTTTTTGGCTTTTAAACACTGTGTCCACTCGCTGTCCACTCTATTAGACACTCCTACCTTGTCAGTCCACCTTGTAGATGTAAAGTCAGAGACGATAGCTCATCTGCTGCTGCACAGTTTGTGTTGGTCATCCTCTAGTCCTTCATCAGTGGTCACAGGACGCTGCCCACAGGACGCTGTTGGGTGGATATTTTTGGTTGGTGGACTATTCTCAGTCCAGCAGCACTGCTGTGTCTGATCCACTCAGACCAGCGCAACACACACTAACACACCACCACCACGTCAGTGTTACTGCAGTGCTGAGAATGATCCACCACCCAAATAGTACCTGCTCTGTGAGGGTCCATGGGGGTCCTGACCACTGAAGAACAGGGTAAAAGGGGGCTAACAAAGTATCAGAGAAACAGATGGACTACAGTCTGTAACTGTAGAACTACAAAGTGCACCTATATAGTAAGTGGAGCTGATAAAATGGACAATGAGCGTAGAAACAAGGAGGTGGTCATAATGTTATGCGTGATCGGTGTAAATTTACTTACATAACTAACTATGTCGTTTTGAATTACATTTATGTTTACTAATTATCTTTGTTAGATCTTCGAGTCTGCGCCTCTGAGTTTTTGTTTGTTTTGATGTTAAAACCATGGTGAAAATATAAAGGATGGCTTTTCGGTATGCAAAACAAGACTGAACACACAACAACACCATTTCATCAAATTCAAATCGTAATAAAATATCTCCTCTTCTGCTTAACAACACAAGCATGGTATCTGTTGAAAGTCCATAATGGGCACTTTCCACAGAACTGTAAGTGAGAAATTCCGAACATAAAATCACACCATGCTTTCGGTGTCGCTGCCTATGATTGTGGCGTCTAATGGAGGGAGTTTATCATCTGCAGTGCCTTCAGTCCTCATTGCTGAAGAGAGCTGAGCACAGAGTGTGACAGTATTCGCATTAACAAACAGTCTTTTTCCAAAACTGCTCCACTTTAATTATGACACTACTTTGGCTGATGGAGTGGCTGGTTCAGTCAGCGTTTCCACCAGGCCCCTGCCTCACTACTTCTCCTTAATTTGCTCCCCTTAACGTGATTTAAACCAGCCTGGCCTGGCCCTCGCTCGGCCACATAAAGGCCTGAGATTCATTATCTCTGTCCAGGCGCTGGAGGAATTAATAAACAGCCTTGGAAACCCGTGAAGGAATTTCTAGCCTGAACGTATTTTTTTGTCCTTAAACCTGGCTGTAAGTCAGTAAAGGTGGCAGGTGCAGGTATTTTGGCCTGTTTTGGTCTGTTGGTGCTGAGGTCACTCGAGGACACCCCCCCCCATGACATCTTTGGGAAGTTAAACTGTAACTAGCAGGTGTCTCCAGCCCACGTTCAGCATGCCTATCACAGTGTTTACCGTTGGATGTTTTTCAGGCTCCTTTATTTGCTGATTCTCTTTCCAACTTGGCCTGATTTTGCTGTAACATTTAGTAACATGACTGAAATAGTTCGACTTGCGGTCTGTCTTTCACTTACTGTATATCCGGGGTGAATTTATAATGTTAGTCTTCAGTTTAGACGTTTTATTCAGTGCCATAGCTGAGCTGTTCCTGGTCCCACGTTGCGAGGTCTGCGTGTTTAATTGCCTTCATGCCTGTGACGAGGCTGTATGGATCGATGTCTCCCCGAAGGCCTCCAGCGCCTGCTTTACGTCAGAGAAAATACAGGCCAGGCTCTCTGCGGTTAAAGCTTTCGGGACAAAGCGCTGGGGTGAGGAATACAGATGGGAATTTTAACCACTTTTGCCAGTTCAAATATTCATGTTTTCAAGCAAATGGTGAACATCCCAATGAGACAATTAACATTCAGCTTAATGTTCGTTTACTGCGTGCAGCTGTGACTGCTATGTGTGATTGTATTAGACAACTGTGATTGCTCCAGCCTGGTCTGGTCATAGTGGTTATTGGTGGGAACAGTGATTTCTTTGCTTATATATATATATATATATATATATATATATATATATATATATATATATATATATATATATATATATATATATATATTTATTTATTTTTTTTTTCCAAATTATCTGTTTTTGATGGTTAAGTAATCTGATTTTTGGAGTGTTAAGTGTCTTATTGTTTTTGTGTGTCCCTTCTGTTTTTAATAATAACCATTTTTAAGCAACCAAAATAGATCTGAAATATTTTTGTTGTGCAAAATATTAAAAACAACTCACAGAATAAAACATATGTCTACATTACTTTCTAACACTTACCCCACAGGCCTGGCAAAAGTTCACGTCTTAATTTCTGCAAGCCTGAAATTCAACAGCTTTTTCTTAGAATTTTCTGTTCCACCTTAAATTGAGCAGCGGGTAGCACGCCTGTACAGGCGCCTGAATGGAACTGCTGCACCATTTAAGGTGGAATGGGGAATTCTCATAAGAAGCCAACTTCAGCTTCATGAATTTCAGTGCCTCTGACCATCAGACACGTCCAGAATTTTGAAAAATATTACTTATTAATCCTTCAGTACCTGCTGGTCCAGGTGGTACGAGAAAAACCGCAGCAATCTCTTTGGTGTCCATGGCTGTGTCCAAAACCACATACTAAGAACTGCTGCACTTTCATTTTTATTTGATACGTGACTGAAACATCCCTGATTCTGCCATTCAGCTAAAGGGGCCAACTTCAGCATGGTTTGCACTGTCTGTACGTCATGCTATCTGTGCTTCTTAGATTAAGTGACCCTTATTAGTCCCACAACAGGGAGATTTTACCTCTGCATTTACCCATCCGTGCAGTGAAACACGACATACACACTAGTGAGCGCACACACTAGGGACAGTGAGCACATTTGCCCAGAGCAGTGGGCAGCCCTATCCATGGCATCCAGGGAGCAGTTGGGGGTTAGGTGCCTTGCACAAGGGCCCTTCAGTCACGTACTGTCAGCTCAGGGGATCGAACCGGTGATCTTCTGGTCACAAGGCTGGTTCCAGCCCATGATTGCCCCCTCCAGCTCATGACTGCACGAAGTGCTGTACCAAGGTACCCATGCTGAATATAGTCTTCTTGCTGGGGCAACACGTGTACATATGAGTGGAGCTACAAGTAGTGCAGGTCATTCATTGCTCAAACAATGAACCCAAAAAAGATCCATGATCTTCGTTTTTCTTGTATTGTATTTTTCCTCCCAGAGGTCCACTTATAATATAGTATTATTGTATTATGCACCAATGTTTATAATTCATTCTTAGATGACTACTGTCTAACCTCTCTCTACCTCTTACTATAAAACAGGCTGCACCTCTAGGACTTATCTGTGTAAATGATCAGACTGAAACACTCTTTATATCTTCACTGTGAGTCGGCAGAGCTAAAATGCTCCAGGCTAAACAGGTGGAGCTATGTAAATGATCTGTGTTCTGATTCGCTACCATGTATTGTACCTCGTTCGAAAAGCAGTTCAGGCTGAAACACTCCTTATAACTTTACTGTGAGTGGGCGGAGCTAAACTGCTTCAGGCTGAATAGGTGGATCTATGTAAATGATCTCTGCTCTGATTGGCTGCCCTGCATTGTACCTCACTCAAAAGCAGTCCAGGCTTAAACACTCCTTACAACCTCAGTGTGAGTGAGCGGAGATAAACTGCTCCAGGCTAAACAGGTGGAGCTATGTAAATGATCTGTGTTCTGATTCGCTACCATGTATTGTACCTCATTCGAAAAGCAGTCCAGACTGAAACACTCCTTATATCTTCAGTGTGAGTGGGCAAAGCTGAACTGATCCAGGCTGAATAGGTGGATCTATGTAATTGAGTTCTGTTCTGATTGGCTGCCCTGTATTGTACCTCATTCAAAAAGCAGTCCAGGCTGAAACACTCCTTATATCTTCCGTGTGAGTGGGCGGAGCTGAACTGCTCCAGACTGAATAGGTGGATCTGTGTAAATTGGCTCTGTTTTTATATTTTTTATACTACATCAAACATTGTGGAAAAAACTAAGCCTGGAATTTAAAACAGGCCTAAACTGTTGCACAGATTACACTGTTTTATTTTTTTTTCAATAGCAAATAAACTGTAACAGTGCATTTAACATGTTTGGTCTGGAGGATAATTACTCCTTTTCACTTAGAAAGTCCACAAAAGATGCCATTTAAAACTTTAGATCACGACTGTATGACCATCCCTAGCGGAGGAGGAAGGTCAGTAAAGAGTCGAGGACGTGGCGTATGAACCCGTGCGCAAGTAGTGCTGGTTTGGTAGCGTCTGTTAGCTCATGACTGTGGAATAAGGGGGTTTGATTGAAGCCGGTTTAGGACTGTACGTGCGCTGCTGTCCCTGTGGTTCATCACATGCTTCTCTCGCTGTGGGCTGAATGTACTCGGTCTCTCGTCCCCCCCCACCTCCGGTACTTTCCCTCTAGAGACTTCAGTGTTCCTCCCTCCAGCTTTCTCTGTCTGTCTCTTTCTCTTTTTTTCTCTCTCGCCCCTCCCCTGCCATAAGCTCACAGTAGCTGTGGAGGGTAATTAAGGACCAGCTGCTCCTGGTCATTATGAAACACCCCCTACCCAGCAACCCCCCCCCCAACCCCGCACAGTGTTTCTGTGACCAGCTGAGGCACGTCGTTCAGGCCTCTGCTCTCTCTCTACACCGCGGCAGCTCTGATGAAAAGGGTTCCTGGTCTGATGCTGGTTCTGCAGGGACGTTAATGAATTGTTTGTGCCTGGATCACCAAAACAAACCACTTCTTCCCCCTCAGCCGTCAGAGAATTCAGCTCCTAATTGCACTTCAGTTGCTACTGTTTGGGGCTTTTGTGCTACAGTTAGTACTGTATTTATTTCAGATTAGGGTCCAGGCCGGTTGTTTTGGCCAAGAAGATCAAAATATCCACTTTTTCTGTCTTGCAGCTTGAACGCTGGGCGTACTGTGCCAGTTTGGCTGCTTCTGATTGGTCTAACCCATCTATAGGCAGTTCACAGTCGTGTTATTAGATTAAATTTCTCCCCTTAAAACTTAAAACATTGTTAATCATATAGGTTGTAATTAAGGAACCCACATCCTGCTTTTTCCCTGTATTTCATTTTGTTCCACTGAAGTCCACTTATGATGCGGACAGTCGTAGTTCATTTTTACATTTTTTACACAGCCATTTTTGGTCTCTCTATCCTTTAAGGTGAAGCAGGCTGTCTTTGTTACTGTGCCTTTAAGACTGATATATCATTTACATATATGTAAATGAGCTGGCTGCCCTGTGTTATGCTTCATTAGGAAGCTGTCCAGACTGTAACACTTTAGTGTGAATGGGTGGGGCTATGTATGTTTATGCTGAGAATGACCCATCACCCAAAAAGTACCTGCTCTGTGAGGGTCCGTGGGGGTCCTGACCACTGAAGAACAGGGTAAAAGGGGGCTAACAAAGTATCAGAGAAACAGATGGACTACAGTCTGTAACTGTAGAACTACAAAGTGCACCTATATAGTAAGTGGAGCTGATAAAATGGACAATGAGTGTAGAAACAAGGAGGTGGTCATAACTGATCTCTGTGTGTGTGTTGTGTGTGTGTGTGTGTGTGTGTGTGTGTGTGTATATGTGTATATATATATATATATATACATATTTATTTATATATATATATATATATATATATATATACACACACACTCTCTGCTAACACACATATATCTGCTTGTTCCAGTAGTCCGTGTTATGTTACTATGTATTTAATCCTCATATGTGTTTATATAACATACATGGGGATTCAGTATACTGCAGCATTGTTGTTGTATGTGGAGAAAGAGGGACTGTGAGAGCAGCGCTGCAGTAGATGTGTTTCTGTTTCCACTCTGCTTGTCGTCCCTCCCTCTGCTATAAATTAGGCTCTATTTCCTGAGTGCATGCCTTTCAGTCGCCCTCTATCCCGGCACGATTTCGATGGCACTATATTTAACTGTGGCAGAGTGGGAAAACCACATCGCCGCTCACGCTCTGCCCAACACCCGGACTCTCCTTATGTATTACATCAGAACTACTCATTTTCATATCAGTGCAGATCTCAGCGTATGAATGCTGTTCTCAGATCAGTTCTCACCTGCCTGTGTTGTTCTTTCAGTGGAAGGTGACTGTTTGATTCACTTTGATTCACTTTGATTATTTTGGGATGATTCAGAATAAGGGTGGCCAGTGTGATTATATTTATCGTTATCAAGATATGATGAAGAGATGTCATGTTACAGCACGATAAGCTTTTTCTGAGAATGTTGTGGATGTTGTCAGTTCTTAAAGAAACTGACCAACTTCATGTTTCAGTACAAAGAGAGCATAATTAGTCATGTTTAATTGGATTGGTCTTAAACTATATGTTAATCATTGTATGATGGTGTTTTTTAAATGTGGCTGCTGCTTTTTTCTGTTCGGATTCTCTGTTCAAACTTCAGGAAACTGCATATTATGCTACTTATGTATCGTGAATGTGTCTTGAAGTGTTGTGATGTTATACAGCTCAGCTCTGATTCAGTATCATTTTTAAAAATGCACTGAATGCCCGAATGTGACACATTACACAGTATTGGAGTTTAGATAGTAAAAACACACAAGCTAAAGGTCTGAGAATTTTATTTTGGCAAAGAAAGGATGCATACTTTAATATTTTAGAATGATAATTGATTATAATTATATGATTGTCATTCTGACATTTCAAAAATCAGCGCAGTTGAAACGCCGTTTTCAAGTTGGTGCATTAAGATGCACTAATGCGTTTTTACACCACAATTTTCTATTATAAAGCAGATAGTTCCGGCCCTAAAATCTGATTGGCTGAGCCGCGTTCTAAGCCACTGTAAAATCTACGATATACCCACATCTATGACCTCCTCACAACAGCTGAACTCTGTATTACTGCACCACAACATGAAAAACCCTCTGATGGACCACTGAGTGTACCGATGAATAAGACCCCATTTTTTGTTTAAACTGAGGGGCTGGAAACTTATGTTTTTAACTAGAACCAGGCTGGTCAGCTAACTAACAGCCTAAACACCTCCATCATTAACATCACAGACTTGAATTAA
>NW_023494785.1:4776970-4804470 GCF_904425465.1 Colossoma macropomum | reverse complement strand
GCGTTCGGACTGGCTCTCGAGTCTAAGGAGTGGCAGAATGTGCCCTTGAATGAAACAATAGATCGTGGGAATGATGAAAACGCGAGCTGGGGTGAAACATGACATGTTAAAAATAAATATTCAGGGCTGTAGACCCAGAATCCCAGGTCAGGCGACGCCCCTGGTGTCCACCAAAAAATGTAATTTACCCATTTCCCCCATTTACCCCAAATGTGTCGGTCAGGCAAGACATGTTTGGTGTCTGAAGTTTGCTTGTTTAATTTTGCAGTCAAGCTACGAGGCTAATGAGGCTAACAAGTAATCGAAGCGTATAACCCACCGATTATCTTTGTACAGACTGCATGTCTGAGTCTAAAGAGTTGTTCAGGAGTCTCTAGTAGACTTATGTATGTGGTTTCTTCACATGGTTTAGCGAGAGATCAGTTATAGACTCAAGATAACCTGGTATTTATTAAACCTGCAGCAACAACTACTGTCTAAAAATGTCACTTGAATGACCGACACACTTCAAATGTTTCAGCCAGGAGTAGTGTCAAACCCAGGCTGAACCCCAAACGGCTCTGTACTCCCTGAATAGTGTTCTAGCTATGAAAGTTGAGACATTCTTGCCTCTACAGTCAAACAGTGCATCATGTATCGAGTGTGGATGTGTCTGAGTCCCAAATGACTGTTTCTTAGCTGTATTTTGCTCTGTTGGGCTGCAGGATCCAGTAATTAAATTCCTATGTAGTGCACTATGTAGGGAGCAGGGTGCCGTTTGAGATTCAGCCCCAGCGTGAGAAGAGGGGCGCCGCTGGATTGGTGCTAAATAAGACTCATGGTGGTAATTTGGTGACCAAAAAGTACTTAAAAAGCGAAAGTTTTTGCAGTAAACAGTGCTGTGTCACTGTCAGCTTACGGGAAGCCCAAACGTTAATTTCTCCCAGTTTAGGCTCCTCTGAGGCCTCACCCTGGGGTTGTTAACAACTTTTGTTAAGAATACTTACATTGAAATTTTTTAAACTTACATAAAAAAACATCCTAACAATATTCAACCTTCTATTAGGCTAGTTTAATTAACGTTATTAGCTAAATCTGCCGTTGTTTAAAATTCTACACGAGGGAGAGCTCTGTAACTGTTGTTTACGCAGTGCAGCAAAACGGTGAGACATGGCGCTGCGATGCGAATTCATGTATTTACAAAGAAAGATGACGCTGTGCGTTTCCAGCAATCCGACCATGAGTCAGTTAATGTACTATCCAAAAAAAACACATCACACCACAGCTGACCATCACCTCACTTGCAAAACTGACTGGAAAAGCATGTAGGCACACTTTAGGGAGAAGAAGAGAAAACGATGTCCAGCTGGCTTTGGTCAGTAACTCTCACAACCAACTGCTGGACTGCGTTGACCACGGTGAACTTCATTGTGGTTACATGCCAGTACGTTGAGTGAAACTGGGCAGTGAAATCGCGAAAATATGTGCTTTGTGTTTTCTGTGTTACAGGCCTCGCTTGTTCAACGTCTGTCAGTAACTAATCGATAACTCTTAATGTTGGCAATAATCAATCAAGGCAGTCACTTACAGTTTGCACCCCTGGGTACCACATCATTACCTACCATGCTTCAGCAGGTTATCCCCTTAAATGGCCAGGGCCTCAGGTTTTATTACACACTTCTATAGCCCAGTTAGTTTGCACTGAAGTCCCTGTAGTTACTGAATACTAAGCCTGGGGTTTTAAAGACACCCTAAGACCTTTTTTCATTAATAGCTGAAATGCGTTGTTCTGTAATAATAATAATTTACAGCAGCCTTGCCTGAAAACACATCTGTCCAAACTGTAAAAATATCATTTTTATCGTGGTCAGTTCTGCCTCTGTAGCGCCCCCGTCTGGTTCAACACTGCTGTAGGCATGGATGCAATATGCAAATCAGTCAAACAACGTTACCGCCCCCTGATGACGCCCTACTCGCGCCCAGAGCCATGTAGAGAGATGGCTCTGCTCATCCCGCACTCATAAATACGAGTCCAGAGCACCGTTTTGGACGTTTTCTCGTTCATATCGTCTCATCACGTTTAGCGTGTTCTTCAGTGCCCGGGTTATATCGAATACGGACCTGCTGAACAGATAATTAGAAGCTAGCCGTCACGGTTTTAGGGAGTGTTCTACCGTTCGGACGCCTCTCCCACTCGCTGCTAATCATTCTCTGGCACTACGTTAACTTTCTGGTGGCTCGAGTCAGTGGCTCATACCATTTAGGCTCAAGACGCACTGCCTGATCAGAAACACCTTCCGTCGTCAAAGATGGGGATGGTAGTAGAGAAAAATCTTCAGCCTCGTAAGACTCTCAGCTGCAAAAGTGCCGTTTGATTCTGTCTCTCTCCATGTTTTCTGGTAGCTAACGTACGCTAGCCCTAAAGCCACAGCAGCCCAGCCCACCCGGTTTCCCTCGCAGCCCCACCTCCAAACCCAAACATCACTGCAGTGCCCTTCCCAGCGTGCCCCGCCCATTTTTGATCATTTTTTCGGAGTTGAGCCGGGGTGGGGTTAGCTGAAAATAGTGGGGTGTAGTTACTCTTGAAGGGGTTATTGGAGGAAGAGCACTGCAGTTGTGAAGTAGGAGGATCCTCAGTCTGTAGGTTGGTGTTAGGAGCAGCGCTTCGGTCCGTATTTGCTGCTTCTTTTTCTGTATGTGCTGAAATTCTCCGCTCGTCATTATTATTCCGCTGGAGTGAAGTCTGAGCACTTGTTGTGTGTATAAAGCTGTTTTTCCGTCTGCCCCCCTCACTGAAGAGGGAGACTGGGGAGACCCTCCTGATGTGGAATCCCTCACACCGCAAGGTCACCTGCTCACAGTTGCTGAGCAACAGTGCCGTGGCGGCATGCGCTCTGTTATCTATCGCGCTGCCGCTCTGCTCTGGCTCCAACTGGAGGGCTTGTGTGTGTGTATGTGTATGAGAGTGTGTGAGTGTTTGTGTGTGTGTTTGTGTGTGTGTGTGAGTGAGTGTGAGTGAGTGTGTGTGTGTGTGTGAATGTGTGTGTGTGTGTGTTTGTGTGTGTGTATGTGAGTGTGTGTGTGTGTGTGTGTGTGTGAGTGTGTGTGTGAGTGTGAGTGTGAGTGAGTGAGTGTGTGTGTGTGTGTGTGTGTGTGTGTGTGTGTGTGTGTGTGTATGTGTGAGTGTGTGTGTGTGAGAGTGTGTGTGTGTATGCATGCCAGGAATCTGAGCTTTCTTTCCTCCGTGGAGTTGGAGGTGTTGCTGTGCTGTAAGAGGGCAGAGCGAAGGGGGCGGGTCTTTGTGTTTGTGCGTGCGTGTTTGTCTGTAGTTGGGGGGCAGCAGTCAGGAAAGGGGGAGATTAACTGGTGGAAAACATGCCAGATCATTTTTTTTTATCCTGCCTGGCTCAGTGTCACGGCTGCTTCTGCTCTGATGCCCCTTTCACCCTCAGAAACATTCAGTGGCCGGGTGGGGTGGGGAGGGGTGGGCATTGCGCGGTCGGTCTGAGCTGGTATGTGTTGCACATGTGACAACAGCCTGGGCAAGAATTCAGAAACACTCCCTGAGGTCAGCGCGGGCGAACGGCGGAGATTCTAATAGCGTCGCTGTCCAAAAAAAATACCATCCAAAATGGTAACTTTACAGGAAACTAAAACTTTTCAGGAGCTGAAACTGTAAAAAATGGAGATGGATGTTGTTTTGAACAGCAATGATTTCTAAAGTAATTTGCAGGAAAACTTTTTGAACAGCGATGATTTATAAAATAATTTGCAGGAAAACATTTTTTTTTTTTTTTAAATATCAAAGTGTTTCCCTGTACTTGCTACACTAACACAGCTACATACGAATCAGCTATCGCTGCCTTCGAAGCGCATCTCAAACGTGATACGGTTGCAGCTTCCTTCATCGCAAAGCGGCCTTCTGAGGCACTGACTTATAGACAGCACGGTCAGCCAGGCTTCGAGTCAGCTGCGTTCAGTTCCGTTCACAGCCCAGAAAAGAAAAAGAAGAACTTGCACATCATACGGATGCAACTTGGTGTCAAACGGAGAGGAACTGTAGACGGCATAGCGGTTCGAGTGATCCACTAATGGAGTAATAGTCAAAAAGTTAATCAACTATTGAAATTATCGTCAGTTGCAGCTCTACTTCTGACCTACAGCCTCATGTCCACTGTAACAGATAGTCACTGTTTTGAAAGGCCGTGTAGACGCTGATCATACGAGATGCAGGCCGGGACAGTACATTTCCTGTTTCCTCCACTCTTATCTCTGCTTAGATACCAGATTCCTCTTTTCTGACATCGGGAGAGTTAAGAGCCTGTGCTCCTCACCCACTGCCCATCAAACGTGCGGGAACGCCTGGGTTTTCAGTGTTTTCTTTGTCTTCTTTTCACACATTGAATAGAAAACAACATATAAATACGATATAAATGTAAAAATTTTCTTTGCAAAAACTACAAAACTGAAGAAACGGCACACGAAGCCGTATCATACTAATAATGCCAAACTCCACACATTCCATCCTGTTATCAGCACTCGAACCTGTCAGCTATTTAAACCACCTTTAGACCAGGAGAGTTTCAATATGTGCTTTTTAACAGGAGATTGGAAAAGAAATTATTATTATTTAGACAAAACTTGCTCTACATACCAAGGAAGACACTTGAATGTGTTGCACTGAGTACAAACTGCAGTGTATAGTTTGAGGCATTTGGCAGACGCTCTTATCCAGAGCGGCTTACAGTGTGATCGTTTTTACAGAGGGAGGTGAAGGCAGTGTTAGGAGTCTTGCCCAAGGACTCTTATTGGTGTAGTGTAGGGTGCCTAGGCAGGGATTGAACCCCAGTCTACAGCGCACACAGTGTGTGTGTTAGAGCTGCAACAATTAATCGATTAATCGATTAGTTGTCAACTATTAAGTTAATCGCCAACTATTTTGGTAATCGATTAATCGGTTTGAATAATTAAAAAAAAAAGGTAAAAATTCTCTGATTTCTGCTTCTTAAATTTGAATATTTTTTGGTTTCTTTGCTCCTCTATGACACCAAACTGAACATCTTTTATGGTGGTGACAAGAAAATTTATTTGAGGACGTCATCTTGGGCTTTGGAAAACACTGATTGACATTTTCTGCCATTTTATAGACCAAACAACTAATCGATTAATCGAGAAACTAATCAACAAATGAATCGTCTGAAAATAATGGTTAGGTTTAAAAGTAAATTTCTGTTTATTTGCTGAAATAATTAGAACATAACATGTGGCATGTGTCCAAATTTTTGCAAGTGCCACATTTTAGTTTGTTTTCCCCAAACATACTAAATTTCACAAATAAATACTGATTGTGCACTAAAAATTACAGACATGATAACTTGTTTTTACTTAGAAAATCAGCAGAACATGTTAAGTGACCACGGTGTTTCTTTTCGTACTTGATTGAACCACGGCTGTGAAAATAAAACGTTCCTTGGTAACTTTTCGAAAGAAATCAAGGTGGCCCCAAACTTTTGATGCGCTGTGCGTGAGAGCAGCTCATCCTCAGAATTGAACCTGGTTAGAATTTCAAGTTCAATTCATTCACTAAGCAGCTTTACACAATTCAGGTATCCTGTGAGGGAGTTTTGAGCGAGCAGGCCTCGCCGAGGCTCTGAGCTGAGCACAGCCCTGCCTTCTTTCCCTCTCTTTTCAGTCCTGCTGTGCTGTGCAGAGGAGTATCTTTAAGCCCTGGCTGACTCAGTGTTATCAAGTCTTACCCACTCTGGTATTTGGTGTGGGCTTTTGGGGTCTTGGCAGGAAATCGAGCCATTTCCTGTTGGTGTGTGTGCTCTGGCAGTGACCGGCGCTTTTTGATGAATGAATGAAGGTTTTCGTGAATGAAAGACAGAAGGGATGAATGGCAGTTACACCTCTCCATTCTAAATGTGGCAGGATGAATCTTGGTGATAACGAATTGCTTCAAAAGTAGCATGATGATTAATTTTCCTAATTAAATTAGAGTCAGAATCAGTTCTCCGTTGAAATTCCTGTCCAGTGTAGACCTCATTCTCTTTTTTCCTTCTACTGTAAATATATTTGTGGGTGTATGTGTATGTATATGTCTGTGTATATTAGGGGTGGAAATCTCTAGGCACCTCACGATTCGATTCGATTACGATTCAGAGGACTGCGATGCGATTATAAAACGATTATCGATGCATCTGTTTTTTTTTGCTATACATGATTTCTATTTTCTCACTGTGTGAGGACTTGGTAGTTTTAAAGCAAAGTATTTGTAATGATCCATAATGAATTAACTTCCAATATCTTTTATTAATAAATCAAAGGGAAGTGATGTGGCAAGTGAACTAGAAGGCTCTCATTCACTGCCTTTGGAGCACATGAGACGCTGCTGCCACTCATCTGTGATGAAATGCGCTGTTAGGGTGAGATAAGATCCAGTGGATCTTACTGCACTTACCCACTTCCAAGTTCTGCCGTTTGCATGCCGTCAACATTACGTTATAAATTAAATATTTAGAAAATCGATTTTTGACATTTGTGAATCGATTCAGAATCGTTCATGTCCGCATCGCGATGCACCTAAGAATCAAGTTTTTATTATATATATATATATATATATATATATATATATGTGTATATATATGTATATATATGTATATGTATATATATATATATATATATATATTTCTTTATTTATGTCACTGCTTTTGGAGAAAACATACTTTAGTTTTAATGTAAGTCAATGGAACCAGATGTTGGGGCCATTCAGGCAACAGGTACTTTCAAATTGTGTACACCTGCATATATATATATACATACACACACACACACACACACACACACACACACACACATACACGTACATATATATGTATGTATGTATATGTATATATGTGTGTGTGTATGTGTGTGTATATATATATATATATATACACACACACACACACACACACACACACACACACACATATATATATGTATATGTATATGTATGTATATGTGTATATATATATATATATATATATATATATATATATATATATATATATATATATATATAGATATATATATATATAGATAAGCTGATATTAATCGTATGGGGTGTGGCTGTGGCGTTTCTGATGAGGGAATGCGCTTCCTCGTCATTCTGCAGATGCCTACAGCTTTCACTACACGGCATTGTTTGTTTTCCATTTACACCAGGAGAATAAAGCTGTGTTTTCCAGCTCCAACCCTGTTGCCCACCTGCTCTGAACAGGTTATCTGCCTGTGACACACATTACGTAGCTGTTCAGCTAATGAAGGACTTGGTCTTTAGCTAATGATGCGATTGAGTACTTTATTTTTACTTTATTTTGACCAAAATAATACACTTTGCTGTAATTTTATGAATACCTTAATTCATCAAAACTGGGGTCCGAACGATGTGAAGATTTTATTGATGCCAAAAAATTCTGATCATATCAGCTGCCATGATTTTTTATGTTTCTATTTTAGGTTGTAATTTTATTCCAGTGTTTTTAAGGTAGTAGTTTAACTGTAACCTATATTTTTATATGGTTACAGTTTATTACCTCTTATTGCAGTTTTTGTGAGTTCAGCCCCAAAAATGTTGAGAGTTTCTGCGGGAGAACTGAAGGGAGGGGTGTGTTTGTTTTTCGGTTGAGTTCAAATATCAGCTGTCATCCTCCAGAATTGTATAGTGCTCCTTTAAACAGATTGAAAGTATTGAAAGTTGAGTCTTGAATTTTTTGCCATATTCCAGAATGCACCTCTTGGCCAGTGTTGCATTACAATTAACATACAATGATTAGTGCAGCCCTGTCCACTACCATTGAAATACATCAGCATGGCATTGATCTGCCTGGCTGATGTGAGTGTGTATTTTTGTCTGTGTGTGAGAGAGACCTCTGTGAGGGGGCTGTACCACCAGATCTATGCTCCAGCATTGATCCCATTAGATTGAACAGTAGAGATTGGGTCACTGGTCAAGTTCAGCCTGTGAGGTGCTGAAGCTTGGACTGAGCCATTCTGTGGGAGGATGCAGGGGGAGGAATCCAGTGCTGATCACATAGATAGCTTGATTGTTTTCTTTCTTTTTATAGCGGATTATGGACATTATATATATTTTTTGCTTTTGCTGCTGTCTGCTTTCTTCCACCCAGATGTTTTTGGTCATATTTTGGGCAGTGTGAGAGATCAGAGGAATGAATGTAGATGGATTAGTTCCCATATGTCTTCCAGATTTAGCAATGTGTCATCTACTCTGAAAAGTGTCCAACTCATCAGGTTTTTATTTTGGTCTGACTGGACTGTGTCTGTGTGCATGCATAGCTGCTTGCGTATGTATGTGTGCAGATGGTAAGAGAGCTTAGTTGGGCTTGTAAGATCTAGTGGCTTTTGTTTAAATAATGCTGTAAATCAGGCCCTTATGTTGCCAGATCTGCTCATTGTGAGTTTTGGCCTGGGTGACCTGCATACGGTCTCTTCATTCTTGGGTCACCCTCTTTCATTCCCTCTTGTGAAATTCCAGTCTCTCCCTTTTCTCACCATCCAGCACAAATGGCATCCAGAAATAGCTTCTCGCACATGCTACTCTTATGTTGCTGTGTATGTGTTTGTCCTGAGGCAGTGCAGTGGGCTGGTAGCCCCCTCCCGAAGCCTGGAATCCACCATTCAGATCTTGTCCACAGAGAGTTCTAGCTCCTGCAGTTCGTTTCTCAGAGCATCTAATCAACATCCTCTGTTTTTCATACTGCTCCATGCTGGAACTCCTTCCTGAGCCTTCTGTTCGAGATCCTTCATGGGTCTTCTTATGGCTGGACGATGTATCTACCAAGAGAAGAAAGCAGTCCAATCAGTGTGTTTGTAAGACATTGTTTTAGCATAGAGTACTACTGCTCAAGAAGCATTATGGGCCTATTTACGAAAGAGCTCCAGCCCAGGCCTTATAATGGAGGAGCACAAGTAAGGTCTTTTGATGGAGCTCCTTCATAAGCCTGCTAAGGGAGCTTTTTCGTGGGCCTTCTGGTGAAGCTCTTTAATAGGCCTTATAATGGCCCTTATGGGTCTTCTGATTGAGCTCCTCCACAGGCCAGCTAAAGTAGCTCCTCCGTGGGCCGTCTGAAGGAGTTCCTTCATAGGCCTTCTGATGGAGCACCTTCATTGGCCTTCTGATGGAGGTGTAACAGCATGGGCCTTCTGATTGAGGAGATCCTTCATGGGCCTTCTAATGGAAATGCACCAGCAAGGCCTTCTGATGGAGGTGCACAAACATGGGCCGTCTGACGGAGTTCCTTCATAGGCCGGCTGATGGAAATCGTTCATTGGCCTTCTAATGAAGGTGCAACAGCATGGGCCATCTGAAGAAGTTCCTTCATAGGCCTTCTGGTGGAGCTCCTTCATGGGCTTTCTGATAGAGGTGCACCAGCCACGGCCTTCTGATGAAGGTGCACCAGCATGGGCCTTCTGATGGAGTTCCTTCATAGGCCAGCTGATGGAGGTGCACCAGCAAGGGCCTTCTGATGGAGCTCCTTCATGGGTCTTCTGATGGAAGTGCCCCAACCTGGGCATTCTGATGGGGCTCTTCACACTATTAACACCTTTAGAGGGCATTTGTGAGTAATGTATGTTTGTTTATTTGTTTGTTTGTTTGTTTGTTTATTTGAGTTCGAGTTGTGTCTTAACAACAAAATGTCATGATGTTGACAGCCCTAGCTCCTCCATGGGCCTTCTGATGGACTTCTTTTGCGGAACGTCTGATAGATGAGCTCCTTCTTGGGCCTTCTGCTGGAGAAACGCGGTCATGGGTCTTTTGGAGGATCTTTCTTCAGCCTTCTGATGGAGCTCCTCCATTGGACTTCTGGGGATGCTCTTTCTTGGTCCTTCTAATGGTGTTATTTTGTGGGGCTTCTAATGTAGCTTAGACCAGCTGATGGAGCTCCTCCTTAGGAATTCAGATGGACCTTCTTTATGGTCCTTCTGACTGAACTTTGTCACCGGCTGGTACAGCTCCTTCATTAGACTCCTGATGGAGCTCCACTGTGGTCCTTGGTCAGGGTTTCTACCTCATGCTTGTTTCTTATGAAATTGTCTCTGTTCTTTGCCCTCAGCTTGCTGATCAGAGCTATTAGTTATTGAGCTATTATAAGACACAAATAAAATAGATCAGACTGTCTAATTTCTGACGGAGCTCCGCCGTAGGCCCCAGACAGAATCCTGCTATGGGTCTCTGATGTGGTTCTGCTGTGAGGCTTTTATTTGGTTCATGCCCTGCCTGATTGACAGTTGGCATTTGGCTGTTATTAAAAATGTATGTGTTGAGCAATGTCCCGTCACTCGCCCTGTTGTTTTTGGCGCCCGTGTCTAATGCGTAATTTGTTGCCAAGATTGTGCACTAAATTAGATCAGATGCCTTCAAACACTTAATGTGCTTCAAGCCGTGGCATCTGGAATTTTCTACCGCTCTCCCCAGTGTCTGCCTTAATTTGTGATGTATTACATAACCGTGTTAACTCATGCATTACATATTGCATTACTAAGATTTGTGGATGCGTGCGTTATGTTCTGCTGTAGCTGGTTGCTGTCGTTGACAGCTGAGTTGAGTCAGTGACTCGGACTCGAGTCGCACACCAATGCGTCGGTCAGTTTTGCTGAAGTCGTGTGCAGTCGTTGCCACAGTGCCGTTTTCCCACACCTCATAGTGACGCAAGGTTTGGTACAGCTTTAAATAATTAGCTTTTCATTGCAGAAAAACCTTTAATCTGATGGGCAGAATGAAGCACTACATGCGGTAAACGTGGTGCTTGAGGCAGAGGGAAACTCAGAACTGTTGGCTAGCGTGTAGTTTGTGTAGCAAGTACGCTAGCAAGCGCAAGAGGTAAGTTAGCAGACGTTGTCAGCTAATCTGGCTAAAGATTTATTAAGTTACAGATCACATACATTTAAAACGTACTAAATCGTCAGCTGGGGAAATAATCCAAATATAATCCAAATCCAAATATAATCTCAAATATTTGTATATACTTTAATTTAATCATTAAACTCTTATTTAACTGATAGCAATGACCTATACAAGCTAGAACTCTTCTTATTTAAGCAGTAGCAATGACCTGTGTTCCTATATTTGTATATACACTGTTTAGGCGTAACATTATGACCACCTCCTTGTTTCTACACTCATTGTCCATTTTATCAGCTCCAGTTACTGTATAGGTGCACTTTGTAGTTCTACAGTTACAGGCTGTAGTCCATCTGTTTCTCTGATACTTTGTTAGCCCCCTTTTACCCTGTTCTTCAGTGGTCAGGACCCCCATGGACCCTCACAGAGCAGGTACTATTTGGGTGGTGGATCATTCTCAGCACTGCAGTAACACTGACGTGGTGGTGTGTTAGTGTGTGTTGCACTAGTCTGAGTGGATCAGACACAGCAGTGCTGCTGGAGTTTTTAAACACCTCAGTGTCGCTGCTGGACTGAGAATAGGCCACCAACCAAAAATCTCCAGCCAACAGCGTCCTGTGGGCAGCGTCCTGTGAGCACTGATGAAGGACTAAAGGATGACCAGCACAAACTGTGCAGCAGCAGATGAGCTATCGTCTCTGACTTTACATCTACAAGGTGGACTGACAAGGTTAGGAGTGCCTAATAGAGTGGACAGTGAGTGGACACAGTGTTTAAAAACTCCAGCAGCACTGCTGTGTCTGATCCACTCGTACCAGCACAACACACACTAACACACCACCACCAAATCAATAGTACCTGCTCTGTGTGGGTCCATGGGGGTCCTGACCACTGAAGAACAGGGTAAAAGGGGGCTAACAAAGTATGCAGAGAAACAGATGGACTACAGTCTGTAACTGTAGAACTACAAAGTGCACCTATATAGTATAGTATAGTATAGTATAGTATAGTATAGTAATGTTATGCCTGTTTTAGGCCTGATAGTGGAGTATTAGTTTCTATTTCTAGCCAAATTAGCTTCATAACTCCACAAATAAAGACGCAGTTTTTAGGCAATTATACAATTAAAAATGCTATAAATTAGATTTTAGGCCGAACTGTCCCTTTAAATGAGATGAAGGTGAGAGAAACTCTGGAGCGCCTGCGTTTGTGTGAGGGGATGAATAAGTAAAGGCAGTGGGGTGGAGGGCTGGGGGGGCTGAGTGGTGACCAGACTGTTAGTGCTGCAGACTGACTCAGGACTTAGAGCTGAGAGGACGACTCTGCCTGACCCTCCGCTTCTATCACTGCAGCTTTACAACACACACGCCACCTTTATACATATGCGCTGCCTCTGTCTCCGTCTTTGTCTTCCTCTTTTTCTTCTGCTCTCCCTCGGAGCGACAGAGCGAGAGAGAAGGGAAGAGCCGGCTGAGGATTTGCAGAACAGTGTGGCGTTCGTTTTCGGAGCTGCTGTTTTTGCAGGCTGCACCTGTGATGCGTCTCAGCCAGCCTGAGCTGGGGGTCGCTGCAGCTCCTCCGCCTGACGCAGCACTCTGAGAGAGAGAGAACTGATTAGTCACCTCCTCTCCTCTCCTCCTTGAGGAATGTCAGGTTCTCCTCTCCTTCTAGGTGTTTCTGCTGCAGTCTTTCTTCTCCTGCTTCTCGGACTGGGACTCTGTTCCTCCTCGGCTCTCTGGAAGCCCTCAGTGGTGCAGGTCACTGTTGCTTGAATAAAATGAGAGTTTTAGCTCGTATCGGTCAGGGCTGTCGCTTAAAGAGGAGCTTTAGCTCGGTAAAATAGCTAGAGAAGATCGTTAGCTCATATAGCTAGAGAAGATCGTTAGCTCGTATAGCTAGAGAAGATCGTTAGCTCGTATAGCTCAAGAAGATCATTAGCCCATATAGCTCAAGAAGAGTTTTAGGGTCTATAGCTCAAGAAGACAGTTAGCTCATATAGCTAGAGAAGATTGTTAGCTCATATAGCTAAAGAAGATCGTTAGCTCATATAGCTAGAGAAGATCGTTAGCTCATATAGCTAGAGAAGATCGTTAGCTCATTTAGCTAGAGAAGACCGTTAGCTCATTTAGCTAGAGAAGATCGTTAGCTCATATAGCTAGAGAAGATCGTTAGCTCATATAGCTAGAGAAGATCGTTAGCTCATATAGCTAGAGAAGACCGTTAGCTCATTTAGCTAGAGAAGATCGTTAGCTCATGTAGGTCATTGCTTAAATAAGAGTTTTAGCTCATCCATCCAATATTAATGCCTAAAATAGAAGAATTTAGGCTGTATAGCTCAAGAGTTTTAGCTCGTATAGCTCAAGAAGATCATTAGCTCATATAGCTAGAGAAGATCGTTAGCTCGTATAGCTCAAGAAGATCATTAGCTCATATAGCTAGAGAAGATCGTTAGCTCGTATAGCTCAAGAAGATCATTAGCTCATATAGCTAGAGAAGATCGGTAGCTCATATAGCTCAAGAAGATCATTAGCTCATATAGCTCAAGAAGAGTTTTAGCTCGTATAGCTCAAGAAGAGCTTTAGCTCATATAGCTCAAGAAGAGTTTTAGGGTCTATAGTTCAAGAAGACTGTTAGCTCATATAGCTCAAGACGATCATTAGCTCATATAGCTCAAGAAGAGTTTTAGGGTCTATAGCTCAAGAAGACTGTTAGCTCATATAGCTCAAGAAGATCGTTAGCTCATGTAGGTCATTGCTTAAATAAGAGTTTTAGCTCATCCATCCAATATTAATGCCTAAAATAGAAGAATTTAGGATCGTATAGCTCAAGAAGAGTTTTAGCTCATATAGCTTAAGAAGAGCTTTAGCTCGTATAGCTCGAGTTTTAGCTCGTATAGCTCAAGAGTTTTAGCTCGTATAGCTCAAGAAGAGCTTTAGCTCGTATAGCTCAAGAAGAGTTTTAGCTCGTATAGCTCAAGAAGAGTTTTAGGGTCTGTAGCTCAAGAAGAGTTTTAGGGTCTGTAGCTCAATGCTGTTGTTTAAATAAAGGCAGTTTTAGCTCATGTCGCTCAGCACTATTGTTTAAATAAAGTTTTAGCTCAATGCCGCTGCTTAAATAAGAAGAGCTGCTGTTGCTTATTGATTTATTTTTATAGAGAGGAGTGTTTAGCTCATACTTTGGGACCCCCACCTCTAGTGTCTGGCCCCCTCCTCCCCTGGGTGTGTGTGTTATTAACCCAGAGTTAATGATGTGGAGAGAGGGTGCCGCAGGCTGTCTTCGTGCCTCCCGGCCACACGGATGAACACACACACGACGCCTTTGGTTCCTGACCCGCCCCCCGACTCCACTCCTCCACTCCTGCAGTAGTGCGGGTGGGGTTTTGATCCCGGACCCTCACCATGGCTCACTTCAGAGTGCTGGACTGCATGGTGAACCGCAACTGGAGTCTAATCTGCGACCTGTACTGCGTCTTCAACAGCCAGGTGTGTGCAGGGGTCGCAGTTATTGGAGCTGATATTTGCAAGTATTTAAGCTGACTGCGGTTATTTTCCTCAGTTCTTAGCTTTGGTGTTCACGTTGCAGCCAACCGGATGTGAATGGGGTGCATTGTCGTCAGTTTGTGAGATGAGTGCAGACCCTCTGTGTCAGTCTGAAGCTGTGAATGTGTGCAGTGCTTCAGTGATGAGATGGGAGATGAGAGTGGTGCTGGTAAAGACTCTCGCTCTGTTCCTTTTTCCTTTATGCACACCCCCCTCCCTTTTGTGTGATGAAGGGCATGTATGTCCTCATTTTTGTACATGTAAGGACATTTCGCTCGTCCTCACAAGAAAATAGAGAACAGAAAGAGCAGCTTACAGAGTCAGGATAGTTCACAGTGCTGCTGATGGGAACCAGACGTCTAAAGAGTTTAATGACTCTAAAAGCTCCTTTACAGAAAGTGATTATATGAAATAGTTATATATGCACTGCCTGATGACTGAGACTGTTTTATGATAGATTTAAGAATTTTCTCTTTCCTGACTTATTATTATAGTGTTTCTAACATGTAGGCTGTATTTGGGCACCTCCCCAACCAAAATTCCAAAATATTTAATACTTTTGGTTTACTGTGTTCCTTTCTTATTCAAAGCCATATATGCCTCTTATATGCCTTTTATATATATATATACACACACATATATAGAAGAAGGCTCGTGTGGGTTCACTGGTGGTTCTGGCTAGTAAACAAAATGTCTATATTTGTGTTGTAGTCATGGTGACCCCTGGTTCCTGTCACCAGTTTCTCTACCATTAACCGCTTCACATCAGACCAGTCTGAATGACTGACAATGACTTACAGCTCAACAAGAAAAAAATTGGGAGAAATTGGAATTCCCCTTTAATCGGTACTCATAAACGCAGTAATACAAGCGTGTGTTTGTGTGTTTGTGCTGGTGTGTAGCCCCTGCTCTCTGAGCTGTGCTGTGGGACTGCAGTGATTCTGCATGTAGACGAGGAGTATCTCTCTCTCTCTCTCTCTCTCTCTCTCTCTTCCTCTCTCCCTCCCTCTCTCTCTCTCTCTCTCTCTCTCTCTCTCTCTTCCTCTCTCCCTCCCTCTCTCTCTCTCTCTCTCTCTCTCTCTCTTTCTCTTTCTCTTTCTCTTTCTCTCTCTCTCCCTCTCTCTCTCTCTCTCTCTCTCTCCCTCTCTCTCTCTCTCTCTCTCTCTCTCTCTCTCTCTCTCTCTCTCCCTCCCTCCCTCTTTCTCTTTCTCTTTCTCTCTCTCTCTCTCTCTCTCTCTCTCTCTCTCTCTCTCTCTCTCTCTCTCTCTCTCTCTCTCTCTCTCTCTGTGAAGGCTGTAGAGTGCAGTACTGAGTCGTGTTGTTGAGTCAGTACAGGTTACCCTGTGTCAGTGGTGTCAGTGCTGTATGCTGTGCTGTAGATCCTCCTGAGTGGACTGTGCAGTGCTGAACTCTGTATCTCCACTCTGAACTCTGTGTCTGTGGGAAACGCTCCACTGACACCTGAGCTATTTTTAGCAGTGGAGAAGTGAAAGTGTGACATAGTGACCCCTCGTCCTGCGGAGTGGTTTAGCTGATCTCTCTCTCTCTCACTTTCTCTCTCTAAAGTACTGCACTTTCACAGCTTGAGAGACGTGCGAGAGTCTAAATGGACAGAGGTTGTTCAGGCTGGCTCTTCCCCGAAAGGTAGCTGGCGGTCCCTGTACAAAAGACCCATCGAGAAGAGGGTGGGTGACCTCCAATGGAGGATTGTACACGGGATTTTAGCTACAAACAGGCACGCGGCGCGGATTGATCCATTAGTGGGAGATGGGTGTCCTTTCTGTGGGATGTCAGAAACAGTTTTTCATGTCTTTCTTCACTGTGCACGCTTGGGCCCCATTATGGGTTTAATTAAGGAATGGGGTTTGAAGTTTTTAGGCTTTTTTGACAATGTTCTATTTATTTATGGTCCAAAGTACACCGTTTCAAAAAGAAACATGGTAGTTCTTTTGAATTTTTTGTATGGTGCTGCTAAGTTAGCGATCTGGTGTACTAGGAGGAATAGAATAGAGAACCGTGGGGGTACTGACCCAGTACTGATGGTCAGAGGATTGATCTTGAAAAGACTCCTTGTTGATTTTACCTACTACACTCTTATTGACAATGTGGACTATTTTTTTTGCTGAATGGGGGGGAGGGGGGTTGCTTTGTGAACCTGATGAACTCAGTGGGTTTGTGTTGAATGTGTGAACTGATCTCTGCAGCTCCGCTGAGCTGGTTTTTGTTTTATTTGCTTTTTTTTTTCTTCTTTGTTCTATTTGTGATTTTATTTCGAGTTGGTTGTGATACTCTTACGCTGTGGACAATGGTTGATTAAAGGGGTTTTAAAGTCAGAAGTCTCTCACTTTCTCTTTCTCTCTCTCTCTCTCTCTCTCTCTCTCTCTCTCTCTCTCTCTCGCTCGCTCGCTCGCTCGCTCATTCTTTCTTCTTTGTCTTTCTGAATATTTTCTCTTTCTCTCTCTGTTTTTTTTCTCTCTCTCTCTCCCTCTCTCTGTTTTCTCTCTCTTTCTCTTTCTCTCCCTCTCTCTCTTTTGCTCCCTCTCTCTCCACTTTCTCTCTCCCCCTCTTTTCTTTCTCACCCCCTCTTCCTCTTTATTTCTTTTTTTATGTTTTTATGTTTTCTCTTTTTTCTCTGTCTGTTTCTCTCTCTCTCTCTTTCGCTCCCTCTCTCTCTGTTTTTCTCTCTTTCTCTCCCTCTCGCTCTTTCTTTTTTGTCTATATTTTTCTCTTCTCTCTCCCTCTCATTCATTCTCTCTCTCTCTCTCTCTCTCTCTCAAATGAACATGTGGGCTGTTGTGTGTAAAACCAGGAATTCTCTTCACTTCCTCTCTGTCTGTTTGTGTGTGTGTGTGTGTGTGTGTGTGTGTGTGTGTGTGAGAGAGTTTTCTAAAGAACCATTGAAGAGCCATCATTTTTAAAAGTGTACTGATACTTAATTATCACACTCCTTAAACTCAAACAGCAGAAACTTAGTCTTAAATCACATAAATATTGTAGAACTGTATTGTAGCAACCTAGAATTTGTTTGTTACGTGTTTATTACCTTTTATTTTTTATAGTTTTCATTAGTTCTCTTCATTTAATTGTGTTATAACACGTTTTTCTCATGCTAAGGGTGAGATGCATTTCACCTTTTTCCCCAGTGGCACCACTGTATAAGGTTTTGCCTTGTTGTTGGGAGGTTTGAATCCTGGCAATACTGCGGCCAAAAAAATGGGTTATTCATGCTGATACCGATAAAACCATGGGTTGTCGGTATCGGCCGATACTTGTAGCCATGTGATATGCACCGATCAGGCATAACAATATGACCACCTCCTTGTTTCTACGCTCATTGTCCATTTTATCAGCTCCACTTACTATATAGGTGCACTTTGTAGTTCTACAGTTACAGACTGTAGTCCATCTGTTTCTCTGATACTTTGTTAGCCCCCTTTTACCCTGTTCTTCAGTGGTCAGGACCCCCATGGACCCTCACAGAGCAGGTACTATTTGGGTGGTGGATCATTCTCAGCACTGCAGTAACACTGATGTGGTGGTGTGTTAGTGTGTGTTGTGTGTTTTTAAACAGTGTCCACTCACTGTCCACTCTATTAGACACTCCTACCTTGTCAGTCCACCATGTAGATGTAAAGTCAGAGACAATAGCTCATCTGCTGCTGCCCAGTTTGTATTGGTCATCCTCTAGTCCTTCATCAGTGGTCACAGGACGCTGCCCACAGGACGCTGTTGGCTGGATATTTTTGGTTGGTGGACTATTCTCAATCCAGCAGTGACACTGAGGTGTTTAAAAACTCCAGCAGCACTGGAGTTTATATACTACAGTCTGTAACTGTAGAACTACAAAGTGCACCTATATAGTAAGTGGAGCTGATAAAATGGACAATGAGCGTAGAAACAAGGAGGTGGTCAGAATGTTATGCCTGATCGGTGTATCAGTCAGGCTGATTTTTAGCCCACACACGGTTATCTGTACTTAAGAAATGAGATGCAAGGGATACTTCCACTTAGAGTTAACAATGCAATATTAACTGATTCAATACTAATATTTGAATTTTGATTTCTTTGTATGTTTCTGCTGAAGTGGATGAGTGTGGACCCTCTGTCCAGTCTGGTCATGCGTGCGGTGCTTCAGTGGACAGATGAGGGTGGTGCCGATCACAGCGCTGTTGAAGACTGTAGCTATTGTCCAGCTCCGTCCTCTTTTTCCTTTCTCTCGCTCTGTGATGTGAGGATGGCATGTCTGTTCTAACACTGCCGCTGCCGTTGGCCTCTGCCCCTTTTGGCCTAATTTAATTTTAGCCCTGCTGAAAATCGTCCCTCTCTCATGTAGAACTGATTGTCCTCTGTTTCCAGTATGACTCTGAAAACACCCTTTGTGTGTGAGTTACAGTGAGGCCTTATTAAATATTCACACCCCACCACCTGGCAAGTCACTGTCCCACAGTCGGGGAAATCCTTAAAGCGATAGTTTGGTGAAAATTCGAATTGACACTGTTTTTATTGCTTTACCCCAAATGTAGTTGATCAGCTAAGGTGTTAGCCAAGTAGACTTTTAGGTGGTTTCTGACACTGTACTGTCTCAGACACTATCTATGCACTCTCAGAAATAAAGGTAGTAAACTGTCTCTGGGTCAGTGCCCCTCTTGTCACTGGGGTGGGACCCTCAAGGGTACATCTCAGTACCTTTAGTCAGGGAACATAACTGAACCATAATCCACTGAAATGATATGTTCTAAGCTGTACTGACTCCACACACCCCGTCTCGTCTCCAGGCTTTTATTTTACTGTTCTGTTTAAAACATTCGGTTATGAAAAGGTACAAATACGAACTTTTCACCTGGAAACACTTATTTAAGGTTCACAATCAGACCTTAAAACCACTGTTGTACCTTTGAGGGAACATTTACATTGTTTATACCTTGATGAACGAAAAATGTACCTGCACAGAACCTTTATTTCTAACAGTGCACCTTTCAGGGTATAAACGCAGTCACTCAGGCGTACGTCTTCAGTGCTTTTAGTTTGGGAACATATTTGTAGCATATTCCACACTCCACACACCCCGCCCAGACTCCCAGTGTTTTATTTTATTTTACTATATTAAAAAGTTTTTATGAAAAGGTATAAATATGCACCTCTCCTCTGTGCCTTCAGAACTCATTTAACCCCTTAAAATCCCAGGCTTTTTAAACACTAAGGGTTATTATTCAGCAACTACAGGGACATTTAAGGGGTTAAGGTGGACAGTTAGGCCTTTTGAGGGTACATTTACATCATTTGTATGTGGAAAAACCTTTCTTCTGACAGTGCCATACTATGACAGTATCAGTAAAAACGATCAAAAGTGCACTGAATAGCTGAAAACATGAATGCAGGAGCCTGAATTTTGTCCACTTTTGAACTAGAGATCTCCTAATGACAGCGCAAAGCCTTAGGTGGTTCCACTGCTGGAGGTTCTCCTACTACTGGGGGGTCTCCCCCTCATTAACTCTGTCACGAAGACTGAGTGGGTGAATCTGAACACAAAACATCATTATTTTTAAAACAGAAACATGTAAAAAGTAGTCAAACCTAACCGTTTACATGAGAGTAACACGTTATATGATCCTAAAAACTTTAATGAAGAGAATGAGTGAAAAATAACAAAAATAAGAGCTAATTAGCATAACTGAAAACTGCTAAAGAGGTCTGGGTAGCCCCGCCCCCAGTACTGAAGTATGGGTTTTTTTTATCAGTACCAGCATAAATGAGAGAACTGATTTTTTTGGTCGTGGCATTGCTGGGATTCGAACCTCTGACCTCTCAGTGACGCAGCAAAACTTCACACAGTGGCGCCACATGAAAAGCACCTAAACCTCACCCTTTAGCTTGAGATAAACAATGACATAAAGAACATTTATACAAGACGACTAATGAAAAATGAGAGGTAATAAACAGAAACCAAAGCCACAGTGAATTCTAGGTGGCTCCGCCCCCAGTTCTGCAATATTTATATTATTTAGGCTCTGTGTTTCTGCTGTTTGAGTTAAAAAGTGTGACAATTGAGAACTGACAGTTATATCGGTCGTTAAGCACTGTATCGTAAACCCCTGCGCTCTTAAAGATGGTTCTTCAAGGGGTCTTTAGTAAAGAGAATGGTTCTGTATAGAATGGATTAAAGGGTTCTTTGCATCATTAAAGCTTCCTTCAGATTGATGGAGATGTAGATGGTCCTATATAGAACCTTTTTTAAGGTTCTCTATAGCACCAAAAAAGGTTCTGCTATTGTTACGGTGTCAAGCTTGTAGCCTTTTTTTAAGAGTGTGGAGTATAAAATTGACATCTTTTAATATAAATATATATATTTTTTTATTGGTTATCAGAATTTGTAGGCCTTTAAAGTCACTATAAATATCGGAAGTTAAATTTTCATATTTAATCGGGAGCTGATAAATCACAGAATCAGAATCATTTTATTTCGTCACGTACATCGATCAGGCATAACATTCTGACCCCCTCCTTGTTTCTATGCTCATTGTCCATTTTATCAGCTCCACTTACTATATAGGTGCACTTTGTAGTTCTACAGTTACAGACTGTAGTCCATCTGTTTCTCTGATACTTTGTTAGCCCCCTTTTACCCTTTAGTGGTCAGGACCCCCATGGACCCTCACAGAGCAGGTACTGTTTGGGTGGTGGATCATTCTCAGCACTGCAGTAACACTGATGTGTTGGTGGTGGTGGTGTGTTAGTGTGTGTTGTTCTGGTCTGAGTGGATCAGACACAGCAAAATAATAATAACCATCAACTTTATTGGAGATTACGAAACAACTTGGTATGATTTGAGGAAGGAGTTTTCATGATGCTAATCAATGAAGTTTAAGCTTCCATTACTTGTTAGCTACATTAGCCTCGCAGCTCCAGTGCAAAACTAAAGAAACAAATTTCAGACACCAGACGAGCTTCACTGATTGACTGAATTTGGGGAAAAGGGCACAATCTGTACGTTTTATTTTGCCGAATTACCGCTGTAAGCCCTCTGTAGGAGCCAGAGGCCGTGGGGGAGAATCACACCATTGTCCGCTTCGAGTCATCTGGGACTTAACTCGACACATTTGGCTAAATGAGCGTGCCTGTTGTTAGTCCTCTCGTCATGGCCTTGTCTGTGAAATCCCCCCAAAGAAGAGTGTATTAATAATTCATAGTGACCCTGCAGTGAAGATGCCAATTACGGCGCTGTGTGGCTGCATCTGGGGACACCCAGGGGACTCTAATTGGTCCAGCTGCTCCTCAGAGAACATGGGGCCCAGGGCCTTTTGTTGGGTTACTGCTTCTTCTCAATCTCACGACACCCGTACACACCCAGGCCTCCAGCTACATGCTCAGACAATGAAGTGAGAGTGAAAGTGAGAGGATGAAAAAAGAGGTGTGAGCAGAACTAAAATAGAAAAGGAAAGAGAAAGAGAAAGCAGCTCATGGTGGAAAAGAAGGCCTTGATGGGAACTGTAGCAGTGGGGAAGGGAGAGCGGGCTGGCTGGTCATTTTAGGGCATTTCAGGCTTGGCTTGAATGTGCTGTGTTGAGTCGGGCCATGTTGTACTTTCTGATAGCAGTGTTTGTGCTGATGCATAGTAAGAGTGGACTGTATGCCAGTATATGAATGATTGAGATATGATGTCGTCCCGTAGTGTGGATTTTACTATGTAGTATGTGCCTTGATAAGCCTAAACCAGGAGTCGGCAGCCCAAATGTTAAGAAGAACCATTTTGTCATTTTAACAAAAATCAAGCCACAACATTTTATGTCCATTTTACCATTTTTGCTGTGAATATGTCTCAGTATGTGCTGAAGTGCTAGTATAGGCTAACAAATATAATAGCCTATAGGTGGAAACACAGACTTACTTTGCTCTGCTTTAAGCTTTAGCTCAGCTATAGCTGCTTTTCTCACATCTCCAGCAGGAAACGTTTCCAAAAAAGTAGAATAGTTTCTTGTAAAATGTCTCTCAGTGTTAGTCTTTTTACGAGGCTGAAGCCGCTTCTCATTCTCCAGCTTCTTGTTCGAATTTCCCGTTCCATCGAAAAAAGGCGCCTGAGCTGCCAGAATGTAACTGATGCATCATTTAAGGTGTAACGGGAAAATTGTAGTGTATTACAGTCTGTCAGAATGACTGTGTGGATCATATGAACAGTATAGAGCCTTTTTAAATGAAACAGTAGAAGCCATATTGCCCCCTACGTTTCCTGTAGTGTATTACAGTCTGTCAGAGTGACTGTGTGGATCATATGAACATTATAGAGCTCTTTTTAAATGAAACACTAGAAGCCGTATCGCCCTCTACACTTCCTGTAGTGTATTACTATGCATAATCTGTTAGAAAGACTGTGTGGATTTTATGAACATCAGTGTTTTCTTAATCCTACTAGTGATCCAGGCTGCAGTCGAGGCAGGAGGTGCTTGCAAGCTCCTCTTCAGTGCTCACTCGCGCACATTCACGACAGTCTGATGTGATATGATGAATTGTGCTGGAACATCCAGTCCTTCTTTACATTATTTATATAACGCACATTTATCAACTCTGATGTCTAGCCATAGCAGCCCCCGCACTGGACGAGAAAATGAGCAATGGCCAAACATCTCTGCAGATGGGGTCCTCACAGACAGCCCACATAGTGCGGACAGTGACAGTCTGGGGAAACAAGAGGGAACCCTGCCAGGTCAGAATCAGGCTGCTTACTGACCACTCTCTGTCCGAAAGCGCAATGTTTGATGACACGTTTCCATGCCAGCCTGTCCACACAGACATACCACTAAACCCGAGGGGGGTGAGGAGTGTGTGTGGAAAGAAAGACAGGGAGAGAAAGGAGTTCTAAGTAGAGAGAGAGAGAGAGAAAGAGAGTGTTCCCTCCATTCCTCTGATATGGAGAATACCCCTCTCTCTCACTCACTCTCTCCCTCTCTTCTTTGTCAGAAGGAATTCCAAGCTGCTGGTCCACACAATGACCCCATTTCCATATGAAAGCTCTCCACTGGCAGCACTGCAGAGCTGACCATACAACTTTCAAGGATTCTTCGGGAACAGCTAACTCACTACTGTTTACTAGGAGGGCAAAAACGCATATGTTTCTGAAGAAGTGTGGGACGACAAATCGTTTGTGCCTGTATACCAATATTGGCTTCACGCCATAATATTCATTTCTAGTTTTGGACGTATTGACAGATAACAAAAATGTATAGGAGGTTTGTTGGGAGCTTCAGATTGTTTTTAAAGAAAACGCTCTTGTCACTGGGGTGGGACCCTCAAGGGTACATCTCAGTACCATTAGTCAGGGAACATAACTGAACCATAATCCACTGAAATGATATGTTCTAAGCTGTACTGACTCCACACACCCCGTCTCGTCTCCAGGCTTTTATTTTACTGTTCTGTTTTAAAACATTCGGTTATGAAAAGGTACAAATACGAACTTTTCACCTGGAAAAACTTATTTAAGGTTCACAATCAGACCTAAAACCACTGTTGTACCTTTGAGGGAACATTTACACTGTTTGTACCTTGATGAATGAAAGATGTACCTGAACAGAACCTTTATTTCTAACAGTGTAGAACAGAGCATTTTACACCAAACCACTCTGAATGACTTTGTTTACATCTTATCTATTTAATTATGCAGAAACTTTGAAAAAATGGTCGAGTTCCCCTTTAACTGCAGTCTTTAAGGTCGAACATGAGCATGATGAGATGTGTCGAAAAATGGAAACAGCTTTGAGTTTTGGGATTTTGCTTACTTGCTGTCATTATACATGTTTTGGCCGGCTTTGTTTTTGTAGTGAAGTTTTAATGTCTGGTTGCTGTTGATACTAAAAGATATTCGTGTTGTAGTGCAGTTATTGGGAGATATTGGCACTCATTTAATGCCTCTCAATCGCATTACAGTGAAATTCAGTAAAACGTGCTCATCTTTTTGGCCAAAATAAAAGTCTCCAGCTGTTCCTGCTCCTCAGGTCACACCTGTATATTCAGCACACTAATTCTGAGCCATACTAAATAATCTAACTGAATCGAATCGTGGTTAAATTTGTGGTTTAATGATGCACTGAATCGCTTCCTGAAGAAAAGTAAAAGGATGACCCAAACTAAGAGCTCCCCAAAACTGAAATCAAAAAACTCCCTTCTTTAACACGAAGAGTGAGACACACTCGAGATTTTTTATATACTTACCTGGAGAACGATTTGTGAAAAGCAAAGACTCAAAATTCGAGACGAATACCGAGGTTACCAGCTGAGTCAGAGCAACTCGAGACTAAGTGCTCATTTTATGGCCAAAATAAAAGTCTCCAGCTATTATTTTTATTGTCTGTTTTCCACTAATGTGTAAACAGCTCACTGATTCATTTAATGATGGAGTCATATTAAATGATCTAACTGAATCGAATTGTGGTTAAGTTTGAGGTTTAATGATGCACTGAATCGTTTCCTGAAGAATCATATTCGAATCAGGTCACGGATTTGCGTTTGTGCTGGAGTTTCGAATTGCTGAACGTTGTTCTCCACATGTAGAGGCTTCATATGTAGCTGAACGCTGCAGTGCTCTCAGTGATGTAGCTGTGTCTGAGAAACAGAGAGGAGGAGGAGAAGGAGGAGGAGGAGGAGGAGGAGAAGGAGAAGGAGGCCTGCACTCTGTGAGCTGAATGTAGATGTGGTTCTTTGCCGTGCTGCAGCACAGCCTGAGCTGACAGGTGTGTGTGTGTGTGTGTGTGTGTGTGTGTGTGTGTGTGTGTGTGTGTATTGTAAACACAGAGTGAAATAAATCCACACACACACCTCTGTGTGTCGTAATGACTCTCCACAGAGCTGCTCTCTCACCACCTTCGCCGTCAGTAGGATGTAAAAGCAGATTCAGCAGCCCTAATCAGAGATCAGGTTAATCAATACTGACCACTAGAGGTGGGCAGTATTATCATCATCATGAAAACATCATTAAACAGCACTGAACAGCTGCATTCATCACAAAAACAGCATGATTAGTCCAGTTTAGTGAGATTTAGTGCAGTACTCTAGACGCTGATATAATAGCGCTATTCGTGCGCTGCTTGACAGACGATGTGCATCACGATATTTCATTTTCTGATCTAACATAATTTATCACAATAAAGATAAGCATCGTCATATTGCCCACTCTTATCATTGATGTCCCTTTCTGGATGTAAGGCATAGTACTTTGGTTGGGGGGCACTCAGAGGTGGGTGATATGGCAGAAATATAAAATTGCGATACACGATATTTCACAATATTTATTGTTTCAGACATCTGATCAGTCAGAACTGAGAAAAAAGAGTCAGTAATGCAACATAAAAACAAAAAATACTTTTAAAAACTGTGAATACAGTGATTTGTATTCAGTATTTGTCGTACTGTGCTGCAATTGATCCAGTTAAACTGGACTTATTTCGCTCTCTTTATAATGAAACATGCAGTTGGTCTGTGTTCTACAAGCACAGATGATAAACCAGATAGGTTCAGAAACGCATACGGTATTATATTGTGACAATCTGTCATGATAACCTAAAGTCTGATTGGCTGAGCTGCGTTCGAAGCCGTTGTAAAATCCACGATATACCCACGGCTGTGACCACCTCACAACAGCTGAGCTCTGTATCACTGCGCCTCAGCACGAAAAACCCTTCTGCTGTTAATGGATTAATTTTTTACTCTAATGCTGCTCGCATGGAGCACCGAGTGTACTGATGAAGTAAGAACCCATTTTTTGCTTAAACTGGGCAGCTGGCAACTTATGTTCTTGACTAAAACTGGGCTGGTCAGCTAGCTAACAGGCTAAAGGATAGCATACATGCTAAACAACTCCATCATTAATATCACAGGCTTGAATTAAAGTACTTACAGTGTGATTAACTGTAAAACAGCAGAATAAAAGTCTAAAAAAATGTCACTTGAATGGATTACACTCTTCAGATGTTTCAGAAGTGGAGTCAAACCCAGACTGAATCCCAGTCGGCTCCGTGTTCCCTATACAGTGTTCTAGCTATGAAAGTTTAGATTCTAGCCTCTACAGCCAAACAGTGCATCATTTATTGAGTCCCAGCTGACTATTTGCTGTATTTTCACTGTTGGGCTACAGCAGGGGTGCACAACTCCGGTCCTGGAGGGCCGGTGTCCAGCACAGTTTGGAGGTTTCCCTGCTCAAATACACCCACTTAACCTGGCAATTAACAGATAGCAATATCACCAAACTGTGAAGGACGGGAGTTGTGCACCCCTGGGCTGCAGGATCCAGTGTTTAAATTTCAGCATAGTGCACTATGTAGGGAGCAGGGAGCCATTTGAGATTCAGCCCAGCGCTTGTTGTACCTAATGGAGACGAGGCTGTTCTAGTTGGTTAGACTCACTCAGTCCTGCAGGAAGGTTTCATGTCTGTGCAGAAATCCTTCCCTAAACTTTTCACGTCCAGTGGTTGTTGCTGTGTTGCAGAGGAATAAGATGGCGTGATACTTAAAGAGATTAGTTTGGAGGGACATCGTTGAGCGCTGGTCATCCTCTGACCACAGTGTCAGGTTTCACACTTAAGACACCGTATATCAGGCGAACTCTGTGATACATTTGCAATTCTCTTCATTCTTCCTAGATTGTTTACAGTTTGGTGGCCAAATTAATGACGATATACTATAAATACAGCTTTTACTGAACTGCCCCCTATTTACAATCTCAGATTAAGATTAATCTCACACAGTGTCACCGTGTTTACTTCTGCCTTAGCTTCAGTTTTCAGGAACCACTAAGTACAGGATGAAACAGTTTTGCTATTGTTGTTGTCATTGTCGCCATATGTTGTTGTTGTTGTTGTTGTTGTTGTTGTTGTTGTTGTTGGCTGAGTTTCATCTGAGCAGAGTGTCGTCTGTCAGAGCGCTGACTGACTGAACACAGTTAGAGAGGAGCTACACACACACACACACACACACACACACACACATCAGTGTACAAACTCACTCAGTGGATTAGATGCTTGATGAGCACTTCAATACCTTAACACACTCACTCTCTCTCTCTCTCTCTCTCTCTCTCTCTCTCTCTCTCTTTTT
>NW_023494785.1:4731970-4774470 GCF_904425465.1 Colossoma macropomum | reverse complement strand
GAGAGTGAGGGGAACAGAATAGTGTCTTTATTGAGTGCAGCTGTGCTGGGGTGTGGTGAAGGGCCTGGAGACCCGGAGAGCTCAGAGTAGAGCCTGCACTCAGAATTTCTCCTCCTCGTGCCAAGTGTCCACTCGCTACTCTCTGTGTGGACGTCTGTGTTTGTTTTCATACATTTTCAGGTTGTAGAAAAACTACAGAAAAGCAGGTCTAATCTACAGAACCAACAGAATCCTCCTGACATGAAGCGCTTTTTAAAAAACTATGTTTAACTTGATAAAACTAAAATCGCTAAATGGTTTGTTTTAGTTTCTGAGTTTAGGATTAGAAAAGCTTAGTACTTAGTACTTATAGGACCATGTAGACAATTCATGTGGGACATATAAGTACTTGTATATACGTACATATGTCACTGTTGTTGGAACAAAACCTCATATCTCCAAAAGTATAACTTAACAGTAGAAGGAGAAAACCTACTTTACTTTTAATGTAAGTCAATGGAACCAGACTTCTTTCCAAGTCATTTTGGGTCGTTTCTTTAGTCCCTTCATCATGAATTCTACACACAATGTAAAGAGCAACAGGCATTTTCAAATTATGACACAAACTGAAAAACGAGATATTATATATATATATATATGTGTGTGTGTGTGTGTGTGTGTGTGTGTGTGTGTGTATATGTACATGTACATGTGTGTATGCATATATATGTGTGTGTGTGTGTGTGTGTGTGTGTGTGTGTGTGTGTGTGAGCCCTGCAGACACTCGCCACATGTAACACACACACACACACACACACACACACACATATGCGTGTATTCTGGGGTCTTCACAATTGAAGTGGGCACAGCATTCCTCTCCAGGGTCGCTTAAGGTAGTCAGTGACCCGCCTGTGGTGCTACAGCCCTCGTTTGTCTCCAGGCTGGACGGTGTTTGAGCCCCACCCTGCCTGCTGCCTCGCGGCTTACATCACTGCTCAGACACGCTGCTAGCCTGCTGTCAGTGTCGTTAAAGGAGCACATGCACTTGCTAATGTGGCTATCTGTGAGTGAAACGCATTAGGGACCAGTTAGCACAGTCGTGCTTGTCTAATGCTGTCTGGCATGTGCTCGCTGTCTTTCATTAGGAGCACTGCTCAGTGGGCTTAGAGCTTCAGTTTAACCCATTAATTTAGCACTGCTGTGTCTGATCCACTCAGACCAGCGCAACACACACTAACACACCACCACCACGTCAGCGTTACTGCAGGGCTGAGAATGATCCACCATGGTCCATGGGGGTCCTGACCACTGAAGAACAGGGTAAAAGGGGGCTAACAAAGTATGCAGAGAAACAGATGGACTACAGTCTGTAACTGTAGAACTACAAAGTGCACCTATATAGTAAGTGGAGCTGATAAAATGGACGATGAGCGTAGAAACAAGGAGGTGGTCAGAATGTTATGCCTGATCGGTGTATATATAATAACATATAAATCAATGTAAATCAGTAATAAAGAGTGCATTTCGAATGTTGGAAGGTTATAACAATAGTTTTCAGTCACGTTCTAGAACCACAGTGAAAATTCTGGAAGCGCGCTCTCAGAAAGCCTCGATTCTTAGGTGGGCTTCACACTGGACACTGTTTCTGCTGACCGAGGGGTCTTTTCTCTGTTGTTTTCTGTGTTTTTTTGTGTTTTTCCATGTTTAGAACATGACTTGGATGGTCTGTTCTGTATGGAATCATGTCCAGTGAAATTATTACATTAATGTATCGTAGCTGTCGTTTTGTTGTTGGTGTCGTTTGTCCAGACTGAGAACTTTTCCACAGTTTGCCTTGGTTTCCCACACACTTGTTTTTGTGTGTGTCTTTCGTGTTTCATGCTGTTTATGTTCTGACATATCACGGCCACAGCAGGCTGCTGACCAGAGCACTTAAATTCTTTGATTATTTTAGTGTAATGAGAGATTTTCGTGGTGCTGAACGTCCTGGAAGGCAGCAGTAGTGAGCTGGGTGCTTGCGGTTCTCTGTTTTAATCCCTGTTATTACTGAATTAAGCAGTAAAACCTTGGGTTTTTATGGGCTTGTTTGGAGCATGAAATCTGGTTTGGAGGTTGTTGTGTAGTCAAGGGAGTGTGTGTGTGTGTGTGTGTGTGTGTGTGTGTGAGAGAGGTGAGGTTGCTTTCCCTCACAGCACAGTTAAGCAGCTCTGTTATTCTTTGCTCCTGTCCTCCATCGCTGATCTTACTTTATGATAAGATTTATCTTTTTTTTTTTCAACCATTTTCCATCAAATAAAGGTTAAAAAAGACCCTTTTGCTCCTGTTTACCAGGGGTGCCAATATTTGTGGAGGGCACTTAAACAATCAGTTAAGAGCAGATGATTTTATTTCATTTATTTATTTACAAACCTATTATTATTGCTGCTGCTGGTGTGTGTGTGTGTGTGTGTGTGTGTGTGTGTGTGTGTGTGTGTGTGTGTGTAAACATATCGCTGCTGTCAGACCAAAACCTTGTGTGTCCATTTTTTTTTTATTTAAAAAATGCCTTTTGGCCTATATATATATATATATATATATATATATATATAGGTATTAGAGCTGCAACAATTAATCAATTAAATCGGTTAGTTGTCTATTTTGGTTATCGATTAATCGGTTTGAGTAATTAAAAAAAAAAACAGTAAAAATCCTCGGATCTTCTTCTTGAATTAGAATATTTTCTGGTTTCTTTGCTCCTCTGTGACCAAACAACTAATCGATTAACTGAGAAAATAATCAACAGATTAATCAACAGTGATCAACAAAATAATTGTTAATTGCAGCCCTAATGTGTATATGTATGTGTATGTGTTTACCACACTGTGTGTGTGTGTGTGTGTGACTGTGTGTGACTGTGTGTGTGTGTGTGTGACTGTGTGTGACTGTGTGTGTGTGTGTGTGTGACTGTGTGTGACTGTGTGTGTGTGACTGTGTGTGACTGTGTGTGTGTGTGTGTGTGTGTGTGTGTGTGTGTGTGTGTGTGTGTGTGTGTGTGTATATTGAGCTGGAGTGAGGGAATTGACGAGTTACAGGTGTTGATCAGGTGGGGTGTTTTTTCAGTCGTCTTTTCTCTTTGCATCCAGGAAAACACTAAACTCTCTACAGTTACTCAGTGAGTCTGATCACAGCAGCACTGTGAACTCACACACACACACACACACACACACACACGCATATACACACACACACACTCTCTCTCTCTCTCTCTCTCTCTCTCTCTCTCTCTCTCTCTCTCTCTCACATGCTCTCTCTCTCTCCCCCTCTCTCTCTCTCTCTCTCTCTCTCTCTCACATGCTCTCTCTCTCTCCCCCTCTCTCTCTCTCTCTCTCTCTCTCTCTCTCTCTCTCTCTCTGCGCCGGCGTATCCAGTCACAACATTCCACACGCTCTATCTTACCAAGGGCCCCAAATGCTTTTAATCAGCCGGGTCACGAGGCTGTCCAGCTGCTGAGGGTTTTGGGTGGGACCGCGGAGGAGGGGAGGGGAGGGGAGGGGTCCCTGCACTAATGATGAACAGATTTGTGTGGGCCCTGCCCTCACCATGACTTCATCGTCCTCTGAGGAGAGAGCCGAGCAGAGCGGAGTGGACACTCACAGATACTGGAGGGTTTTCTCTCTCTCTCTCTCTGTCTCTCTCTCTCTCTCTCTCGTTTCTCTTCTCACTATTTTTCGTCTCTCTCCCTCTCGCTTTCTCACTCGTTTCTCTTCTCTTCGCTGTTTCTCGTTCTCTCTCGCTGTTGTTTCTCTCTCTCTTTCACTCTCTCTATGCTTGCTCATCTCTCCTCTCACCCTTGTCTGTGCCTTTTCCTCTCTTTCTCCTTTACTTTTACTCCCTCTCTCACAGACCCTCCCTTCCTCCCTCCCTTCCTCCCTTCCTTGCCTCTACCTTATACGTTTGGTTTTGGATGGATTGATAGATGGATTGATAGATGGATTGAAAGAATGATAGATTGACTGGTAGATTGGTAGATGGATTGATGGATTGATTCATAGATTAATCGATGGATTAATAGGTGGATTGATAGATCGATTGATAGGTGGATTGATCGATTGATAGGTGAATTGATAGATCGATTGATAGGTGGATTGATAGATCGATAGATTGAACGAATGCATGATATCAGAATCATATTGAAATCAGCAGATATTGGCTTTAAAAATATCTGACAGATATTTCAATTTGATTAATATTTCAAACTGACACTCGGTGGTTTGACTGCAGGAGCAGAGTGTTGAATGTTTAGACGCTGAGCACAAAGACTGAACGATTCCTTTTTTTTTTTTTTCAAAGAATTTTTTCAAATTACAGGAGGTGTAATTGTGACAGACAGACAGACAGACAGACAGACAGACAGACAGACAGACAGTTTGCTTTCTTGTCCATTTCTAGGAATTTACCTTCGGCCTCTTGATGGCTGCGTCCACACACACTCCCACAAACACAGACAACTTGGAACTAACAGCACAAAAGAGCTCCATTTAAATTATATGCTTAAAAGTTATAGTAGTAATTTTACAATCCAGATCCCCAAATATTTTATAATTAATTAAAGATTTATTATTATAGGGAAATGTATCTTGTGATCTCAGTCAGCACCTTACACTCAGAATTTGAGCCTCAATACCAAAAAAAGGCTACTGTGCCAAAATGTCTGAATGTTATTCATTTTACTCCCTTTCTAACCCTCCTCTAATAAACGTTACATTTCTCTGTGGGGTCGTTCTCCATCTGGAGTGGGAATTCAGGTGGATACATTTAAAAAAAAATCAGTTTCTTTCATCCCACAACTAAATAATCTTAATATGTTCATTAACATCTCCTATTATCATATAAACAAAAAGGAGAGCTTAATTCTAAACATGTTTTACAGTCACTGTATGAATATGGTGTAACACCAGTGACGGTGACTCCAGTGACACTCTGGTTAAAACTGAGGATTTTGTAAATCGGCTGACTCACTGACCGTCAGCTGTGCAACTATTTAAAACCAGTAATAAAAATTATATTTGGCATTATTTTGACAAGATTTTAATAACCCAGCCATTAAAGCACATAAAACCGGTGACACATAGAAGTTTTGTGCTGCCTGATAAACAAAATTATTAATAAATTAATTAAATTTAGTGAGCAAGTGTGACTCGCCTTCTCATGCCTTGAGATGCTTCCTCTCTGATGAGCCTCGACCCACAGAAGCAGTTTAATAGAGCTGAAAATACTGTGTTAAAATGTAAAATAAGAGTCCTGATAACACCAGTGACCAAAATCTCTGTGACAAATGAATTTTTAAATAAAATACATATTTTTAAATGTAGTATAACATTAATAATATAAAAAGTAAACATGAATCTGTTTTATGCAAATTCCTAAAAGTTAAACCACTTAAATATTGTTTTCTATTAAAAATGGTTTGAATATCAGTTTTGTGACGAGCTGTTTTACAGATGCAGAGCGAATATGAAACAAGTTAAAAGAAAAATCAGAGAATCATGAGGGAAAAGTGTTATTTAATCTTAGCTCAACTGTGTAAATGTACATACCGACTTCTGGAGCTGAGCCTGATATTTTAAGCATCTTTTTAAGCCCTGAAACCTTTCTGTCACAGTTTCCCCTCCAAATGGAGAACGACTCTAATGCTATTCGGCGAGAGATGTGTGGATGTTTTATTCACTGCACGGTGTACTGAGTTCTCCTGCTCTAATGCGCCTGATTCAGCTCCGATCATCAGCAGGACATCGATGAATGAACTGTATTCGTGTGATATGCAGAAAAAGCGCTGAACCCTGCAGCTCTCCGCTGGAATTTCCCATCCTTCCCTGCTCTGCCCTGTGATGTCACCATATGATTTTTTTTTTTTTTGTGGCTGTGTTGTGGAGCTGTTACTCAGCAGTGTGTTTTATGTGTGATGTGTGTGGATGAATGCTGGATGAGGAGAGTCTCTCTCTCTCTCTCCGCAGTGATGCTTCCTTCTCTCCCCCACAGTCTGTGGTTTGGAAGCAGCAGAAACAAAAGTGTGATCTGGCATCGCCCCCCCTCCCAAATCTAAAGCTGGTTTGGCAGAGAGCGAGAGAAGGAGGGGGAGGAGAGAAGGAGGGGGTGTGAGAAAGAGAGATAGAGAGAGAGAGAGAGAGCGATAGATAAGGAGCAGGGGAAAGAGAGAGGGAGGAGAGAGTGTGATTGTGGCAGTTTAATTCTGGCGCTGGGGCGTGAACTCCCACTCAAAACTTTTCGTTTTACTCGCACGACAGACTGAGGCCGAGTTATTTAGAGCTGTTATAAACATTGTTGTTGGACTGGATGGTGGTTGTTTTTACGGCTAAAGGAAGATTTTGCCAAAAAAACTTAATTTATACAGTTTTTCCCCCCTTCGCTTCAGATGTAGTCGATCAGCCAAGACATGTTTGGCCTCGTTCACACCTGGCAGTAATATACGTCCTGCCTGATCTGATCCGGGGGTGCAGTGATATGGGAAGTGCGGGCCGATGCCAATGTCTGATATCCAGGATTTTTCATGTACATATCCATCATGTAAAGTGTAGAAACGTGGACTAGACTCAACTGGATTAGCTTTAACATTTATTTTTACAGGGTTAAAAGTGCATAGAATATATTTTAGCACAGTAACCCAGCGTCGCCAAAATGTCCTGCTCTATTGGAGTCAGCAAATATTAAAGTTGGGCAAATCTAAACATTTGTTTGATGCTTTTTTTTTTCCCTTCATTTCCAATTTTCTCCCCAATTTAGTCGACTCCAATTCCACCCACTTGTTAGGATTCCCCCAATCACACAATACCACCAGCGCTAGGAGGGCGAAGGCTGACACAAGCGTCCTCCAAGTCATGTGAAGCACCACTGCATCTTTTCGAATGGCCACTAAGGCAACGTCACTGGTCCAGAACGCTAAAGGAAACATTAGATTGGAGGGTTTGATGCCTCCTTTTTCTGGGAAGAATAGCTCTCAGAGCTGGAGCTGAATCATCTGAATGCCTCCAGAGAGAGAGAGAGAACTGAGGAGCTTCTGCGAGAGAAAGTGAGAAACTACATTTAAATATGTTTACTAAATACTTTCTGAAAGATCTTTAGACCTTTTGTGACTTTATACCTACTGTCTCTGTGGAGATGTATCTAATGTATCTGCATTATTAGAGAAGAATCTTAAAAAAACATGGCTTGTGGCTACTTCTGGACCCAGGCCTTCTCACCTGGAAGCCAAGCCAAGATTTTTTTGGATTTTACCAATTTTCTCCCCAATTTAGTTGTCTTCAATATAGGGCTGCAACTAATGGTTATTAGTTGCAACTAATGCAACTAATCTGTCGATTGTGTCGACTAATCGTTGCAGCCCTACTCCAGTTCCACCCACTAGTTAGGACTCCTCCGATCACACGATACCACCAGCGCTAGGAGGGTGAAGGCAAACACGGGATTCATCCAAGTCCTGTGAAGCACCACCCCATCTTTCAAACTGCTGCTGACGCAACGTCATTGGCGCTTGTGATTTTAATTACTTTAAAATGGCAAAAAATGTCCTTCACATGTCCTTATTAAAGAAGGCCGAGAGGAAGACGTCGTGTTCTGAGGCACATAAGCTGGACGTCCGTCCCACCGCCGTCTTTTAAAGATCAGAGCATAAACTTCGTCTCCTCTGCAGACCAGTTTTTGCTCCGCCATGTTGAACGGTATAAACTTTCACTATGACATGACGAACCTGATCAGAACGGACTTAAACTTTCCGATAGGGAATGTAATCAGATACAGGCGTTTACACGGATATTATTCTTCTATTTAACTGATTATTTACAGGATTATCCACCTCGTTCAGTCAGACAGAAACTGTATTCCGAATGGCCTCAATCGGACTCGTCTATTCCGATTGAAGTGTTTACTTGGATGTATTCTATTCCAATTGAGCTATTAGTCGGATTAAGTCAGATACTGATCAAAAGTGGTCGCGTTCGAGATACGTGTGAATGCCAGGTGTAAACACCAATCGTTAATCAGATCACTCAAGATGGATGTTAATATCGAGTGTGAACAGGGGTGTCTGAAGTTTTCCCTTTTAGAGCTCGCTGAAGTGTGGCCATCTGTCTTTGTCAGGGCTCTACTCCGTCTGTCTGCCCTGCGTTTTCTTCTTCTTGCTCCTCAATCTTGGCAGCATCCGTCATGTGTTCTCTCCCAAAGCGAGTTTCCTCATTTTCATATGCTGGTTTCCACTGCGCTGGGGCAAACTAGCTCGATAATTGACCAGACAGGCTAACCAACTGGCTACTTAGCAGTGTAGGAGAGACGCTTAGCCTGATAAAGTGGTTTAATGGCTGAAAGTTGGGATTAGAGGTGGGCAATATGGCACAATGTAACATCACGATACGGGGGGTTTTACGATACCCAATGTATCACGATATTTATTGTTTCTGACATTTGATAAGTTGGATCAGACAAAGTAGTACATTTAAAAAAATATCAAAAACTATGAATCAGATTAGTTTTTTTTTACTTTTATTTACTTTTTTAAATAGTTTTTATTTTTATTATTCAACATTTCACACACTGTGTTGCACTAAATCCATTTAAGCAGGACTAACTATGCTCTTTTTAATCAGACATGCAGTTGGGAAGTGATTTTTAAATACTGACGACATCCACGATATACTCAGAAAATCGTATTGTGACGCAGTGTGATGTAATTTATCACAATAACGATAAATATTGTCACATTGCCCAGCCCTGTCTGGGATCAGTTTGTATGATCTCACTGTCCCGCCGCTGCTGGACTTTGTTACTCGCTTTAGCCTATTTTGGTTTTGTTCTCTCTGGTCTCTGGTTTACAGTTTAAGAGGAATGTGTGGGCCTGTTGTCCGTTTTTGTGGATTTGTCGGGTGACGTTTTGGCCTAAATGTAAGGCTGCTGTCACATTCATTGTGGACTTTGTGATGGAGGGTTTTGAGGGGAGGCAAGACGTTCTCTCTTTCAATCATCCGCAGCTTTCTCCGCTTCCAGCAGATCCATTTACGGCCTTCTCGTGTACCCACTTCAGTGTAATAGCACAGAATGTAAACAAATCTCACCTGTGTTTGGCATCTGGTTGCCGTAGAGACGTCTCGGCTCAGCACTGAACCACGAATGCTTGTTTTGCATGACATGAAGTGTTGGACACTTTTTTTCTTCCTGTACAGTGGCTGTCAAAAGTTTGGGCTCAACTAGCTTTTCTAAATCTTTTCGTTACATATGTTTACTTCCTTTAACCAAGACGTTATTTTCTAAGAAGTGCAAAAGTTCAAGATCTGTGTTTCATGTTGTGCTTGGGTGTTTGGCAAATATGTTTGATTATGACTCAAAAATTAATAGTAAAAAAAAAAATGTAGACTATGAAGCTACATCTCAAAACTGAATGAGCTGAGCTTTTACAGCCTGATCTTGTGTTTCTGAATGAAGTGCGGCTCTTACTGCTCCATGAAATGAGTGCGAGAGGGGGCTTTCTTACGGGGCTCAATCACTCTTAGCAAACAAGACTCTCTACAACAGTAGAGGTGCAAATCAGAAGCTGTAAACATTCCTACTGAGTTATTTGTTTTGCTCGTTCATGATCGGCACTTAGCCGGATGCTGAATCCTGTGTGGTGAAGTAGCTGCTGCGACCCATTTTCGCCAGATTCTTTTTCAAATTTTCCGCTCCACCTTAAGTGGAGAATGTAAACGCTGCTCCGTTTAACCTTTTCAACTCCTTGAGACTACCGGTGGTTCCAAAACGCGCTTCGTCAAATTCTTCGTATTTCATAAGCTACATTCTAAAGGTGGGGGTCGTATGAGAGCTGTAACTGTCTTCTTTCCAGTCAAATAGATGGGTGATGTAATTTTAAACCCTTATAATAAAAGAAGCTGAACTCACATTTTTTTTGTCTACTGAAAGTCGACCCATTTTTCCACAAGTCTGGGCTATAAACTATAAACAGATGGCGTCTCTTCAGTGATCTGCTCTGTAAAAAAAATTAATTTTATAAAATAATACAAAGAGCATCTAAGATTTTTGGCTTTCAGCAGTAAATTGTAAGCATGTAGCAATATGTGTGATCATAAAATACATTTTCTGTTAATTTGAGAGGAGCTTTTACAAAAATAAATAAAAAAAAAAATAAAAATTTACACATATTTCATGCAGTTACTGAATAATTTGCCTCACGATTTGATCATGTAATTTCAGATGGACAAACCAAAATATACCCTGGTCAATAAGAGGTTAAGGTGAAATGGAAAATTGAATGAGAAGCTAACTTCTTCTCCTGACTTCAGTAAGTGACACATCTGAGTGAAGTCTTTACAAATGCTTCAGCATACCTGTTGTGTTAGCACGAGTAACTGATCCCCACGTTGAGCAACGTCGCACTCTTGTCACTGTTCGATCGGCCACTCTGTCCATCATTATTGTGCCCAGTTAAGAAACCAAAGTGTTCCCAAACGGGAGATGACTGTGAGGACGGTTTCTGTTGTTCTAGCTCAGGTTTGCTCTTTCTGCTCATTTTAAACAGCTCAGCTAATCAGACACCCAAGGCAGGCCATTTTTCCAGTCCTGAGAACCAGAGGAGGTTTCAATAGGACTATACAAGCCATTCAAGATATCATGCAAGTTATAGAATAAAATCTGCCTGTATTCGATTCACAGCGCATATCGTCTCGTATCGTCTAATAAAGAACATTAACATGAGCATCAAGTTGAAGTTTGAAATTGAAGATTCTTTTTTATTATGTAATACGTGCAGAACTGCGCAGGAAAACGAAGCTCTCTGTTAGAGCAGAGGTCCCTAATAGACGGCCCACGGTCCGAGTCTGGACCCAGACGCTGTCCTGTGTGGACCTGGGCCTATAACCGATAAACTATGGATAATTATTTCATTTCGACGGGGTGGTCCTATTTTAATCGGCGTATCATTTCTAGTCATTATGGTACCAGTTTAGTGGCCCAGGAGACTCACAGACCAATCGCATGCGTTGTAAATATCACACGTGACACTACTCAGCCAATCAGATCTGTGCATTACGATGAGCGCTGAGACTTGAGTGAGTGATGCTCACACAGGGGAGGGACGAGGCGAGAAACAGCAGTCAGAGAGGAAAGTGAGCCAGATTAGTTTACATGTCGTGCTCTAAAAACAGAAAACTGACAATAAATATTGTTGAAATATTATTGAATTGTACTTTATTTGATTTGATATTCAGTTGTTGACTGTATAAGATGTTGATATACCTACTAGGCTACTTCAGTAAACAGTATATGGCACTGAATCATAATGCAGGTTAGACATTATGATGTTCTGGACCTTTGCTCGAGGAAATTTTCTCTAACTGGACCTTATTGAATTTTAAGTGAAGACCCCCCCTGTGTTTGAGGGTCTTTGCGAGGGTCTCTGCACCTGTCAGTGTGGAGTTCAGCTCCCTGAACTTTACATCTGCTTCATTACCCCAATGCACTGATCCTCTTTGTCTCTCTTTAAGTTTCTTAGGGTCACCCTGCTCTCCTTCGGTCCCTTTCTCTCTCTCTCTCTCTCTCTCTCTCTCTCTCTCTCTCTCTCTCTCTCTCTCTCCCTGTTTCTCTATCTCTTTATCCCCATTTCGGAGTCCAGCCAAGTGGTCTTAGGGTCTCTGGCCGGGAACACAGGGAATTTGGTGCTTTTTGACCTTGCCGCCGCTGATCCAATGTTGCCTGCTCTCAGATTAAAGGCAGATTTGGTGCTTAATCAGTTGCTCTCACTCAGCTCCCCCGGGGCCCTGCCTTTCCCTCCCCCACCCCGGGGCCTGTGGCTCTCCCTGCCGTTAGCTGGTGGGACCATCTGCTCCTCAATCTGGGCTTTCAGAGGGCCAGTGGGCTGCTCTCTCCTCAGGTGCTCTCCTCAGTCCTCTCCCCTGGTTCATCTGCACATCCAGAGAGCTAGAATCAGTTCTAGGCGTGCAGTTCCAGAGCAGGCTGTGGTTTAGGGTTTAAACCCTCTAGGATTCATTTCAGGGTCTGTTAATTTGTATTTAAGGAATGTATTTTCATCATGATTTACAAGCTAATTTAATACTAGGTAATATTGAGGTTAGCAGCCTTGGCTTAGCTGGCTGCCTAATTATGTAAACCACAAGCAGGTAGCCTGACTAACTAGTCATACTATTTTTTTGTCATGATTTACAAGCTAAATTTGTTAAAGTTAATAATTAAAGCCCGCTATGTTGGCTTAGCTGTCTGGCTAATAACTTTTTAGCTGGCTTTTTTAGCTGGTGTTTTTATCATGATTTACAAGCCCAGTTCATAATTAAGTTCTCCACATTGACTTAGACTTAGCTGGCTAATAAATCTACCTTGAGGCAGCCCAAATAACCCTAACTGCAGCATTTTTACTAGCTTTTACAAGCTAAATTAGTAATAAGTAAACAGTAGGTTAGCTGCCTTGGCTTAGCTAGCTGGCTAATAACGTTAGCTACAACCAGGTAGTCCAAGTAACCCTAACCGTAGTTTTTTTTATTTGGTCATGATTCAAGTTAATTTTGTAATAGTTAACAAAACAAAAATCCTTCGTTTTGGAATTACTCATTCCACCTTTTTTTGGATTATCAGATATTTTGATTTCTGTTTTATATTATACGAACTTTAACATTAAAAAGCCAAACTATGCTTCATTTACAGTTCATTTTATTTTAAATACGGGGCATCAAACACTGCCATACCATGCTTATGTGATTTTCACAAAAAAGTCACATAGCCTACAGTTTCTGTCGCGAGCACTTTATTAAGATAGCCACATTGGCTTAGCTAGCTGGCTAGTAACTTTAGCTACAGACAGCTAGCCCAAGAAACCTAAACCACAGTATTTTTTTCCATCATGATTTACAAGCCAAGTTAATAATGAAGTTAGCTGTGTTGGCTTAGCTAGATGACTAACCTTAGCTTCAAATAAATGTCCCAAGTGACCGCAGTGTTTTTTTATCATGATTTACAAGCTGAGTTAATGATAGTTCTTAATGAAGTTAGCCATCTAGATGTAGACTTAGCTGGCTAAAAAAAATAGCTTCAAACAGGCAGCTCAAGTAACTCTGACTGCAGTGTTATTATTGTTTTACATGCCAAGTTAGTAATAAGGGAAGATCAGGTTAGCTGTCTTGGCTCAGCTAGCTGGCTAATAATGTTAGCTACAAGCAGGTAGTCCCTGTAACCCTAATCATAGCTATATTTTGTAATAGTTAATAAAATGAAAAGCCATATATTAACCATTCCACTTTTTTGGATTATCTTATATTTTGTTTTCATTTTATTTTGTTTAAAAACCCAAACTATGGTTTATTTACCTTTCATTTTATTGTTTTTTGTTGCAAGGGCTCAGTTTAGATAGCCACCCTGGCTTAGCTAGCTGGCTAGTAACTTTATCTGCAGACAGCTATCCCAAGAAACCTAAACTACAGTATTTTTTCATCATGATTTACAAGACAAGTTAATAATAGTTAATAATGAAGTTAGCTGTGTTGGCTTAGCTAGCTGACTAATAACTTTAGCTTCAATTAGGTCTCCCAAGTTACCCTGACTGCAGTGTTGTTATTATGTTTTACATGCCAAGTTAGTAATAAGTAAAGATCAGGTTAGCTGTCTTGGCTCAGCTAGCTGGCTAATAATGTTAGCTACAAGCAGGTAGTCCCAGTAACCCTAATCATAGCTATTTTTTTTTTGCTCATAATTCAAGTTAATTTTGTATTAGTTAATAAAGTGAAAAGCAGTATATTAACCATTCCACTTTTTTGGATTATCTTATATTTTGTTTTCATTTTATTTTGTCTAAAAACCCAAACTATGCTTTATTTACCTTTAATTTTATTGTTTTTTTGTTGCAAGGGCTCAGTTTAGTTAGCCACCCTGGCTTAGCTAGTGGGCTAGTAACTTTAGCTACAGACATCTAGCCAAAGTATCCTAAACTACAATATTGTTTTCCATCATGCTTTACAAGCCAAGTTAGTAATAGATAATAATGAAGTTCGCTGTCTTGACTTAGCTAGCTGGCTAGTCACTTTAGCTATGGACAGCTATCCTGACCTAAACCACAGTATTTTTCCATCATGATTTAACGTAAGAGCACGGTATTCCGTACACTTGCAAATATTTCTGTCTGTGTAATAAAAAAACACTTTCTTGACATTTGTCAAAGATGCATCTGAGACATTATCATATATCCCTTTTTCCATCAAATCGGTTGGAAAGACCATCTAAGCTGGGTTTGGACATCAAATCTATGCAAATAGTGACCGACCCCGGCGTGACCCGAACATGACGGGTGGGGAAATCCAGGGATGCGAATGTGAATGGGGTGGGGAAAACTTTCACGGCCAGTTAAAATGCATTTAAGGATGTTTAAACATCATATTTAACACTTAAACGATTATTAAACAGTGGATCATCACCATGAAACACAGTATGTTTAGTACTGAGCTGTTAATCTAAGTTTACACCGTCAGCTAATTTACCTCAGCAGACTCCTTTCAGCTGCGCAGCTTCACACCACTGCCTCACTTTACTGGGCTTCTTTTTTATGGTAGCATCATTCATTACACATATTGTTTATAATAATTCAATTTTATAATCAGTATAATCAGTTAATGTCTATTTTTATGCAATTAGATTTCATAAAACTTCAAATAAAATTCAGGGAAAACACTGTAGGGAAAACCGCTTCCTCCGTGGGAGCTGGTGTACGGAATACTGACGGCACAAACCGCGGACGCAGATGACGTTTTTTTCTTATTTTTTTTAAAGTATTGGCCCAAATGTGACCAATCAAAGTGCATATTGGTTGCTAGGCAGATTTTGCAGAGTCCAACCAATCATTGAATCGTGTATGACTTCGGGTATTTCCGCAATAACTACTAAAACGCGAAAAATGCCGAAATACTGTACGGAATACAGCGCTCTTGCAAGACAAGTTAATGATAATTAATAATGAAGTTAGCTGTGTTGGCTTAGCTAGCTGACTAATAACTTTAGCTTCAATTTGGTCTCCCAAGTAACCCTGACTGCAGTGTTTTTTGTGATGATTTACAAGCTGAGTTAATAGTTCATAATGAAGTTAGCTAGCTTGGCTTAGCTAGCAGGCTAAGAACACGTAGCCTTAGTGACTCTTATCCCGCCAGTTTCTAGGAGAAGCAAACTTGCAGCCTCAGCATGCCCTGAAAGTGCAGGTCTAGACCTGCTGCTGGCTCTGAGTCTGCAGATGGATGGTGTTTGCTGTGCCAGCTGAGTTGGAGAGAGACACACAACAGGCCACTCAGTGTTGTTTCTTGGGATTATTGGCTTAGCGCTCAGCGCCGAAGCACTCAGAGCTCACTTAAATGATGATTATGGGTTTTAGCTACTGTAGCTTCCGCCGTCTAGGCCCAGGCCAGGGGTGAGTGCAGTGCTGACGTGTGTCGTAGATATTAAAAAAAGTTGAAAAGTTTAATCATTTGGATTATTCATGCTTTGTTGTTATTGTTTTTATATACTGTAATAACATCTACATCATATTATGTAGATAATAATATATTAATAATAAAATAATAAGCTTTGCCTTTGTTACAGCTTTCATTCCTTTTCAGGACACTTTCAGTGTTTGTGTTCTCCAAAGTTCAGTCTTAGAAGCTGGTTGATCATTTTCTGAAGTAATCAAACCCATTCAGTGGTGTTGAGGTCTGGACTCTGGGGTGGGCTTTTGCTGTAATTTTCTGGATTGTTATCTTAAGATAATTAGTTAACTATCTTGTGATCTTAAGATAACAAAGCTGTTATCTTGAGATCACAAGATGATTAGCTCATTATCTCAACTATCTCAAGATAAAGCTGTTATCTTAAGATAATTAGTTAACTATCTTGTGATCTTAAGATAACAAAGCTGTTATCTTGAGATCACAAGACGATTAACTCATGATCTCAAGATAACAGCTTTGTCTTGAGATCACAAGATAGCTAACTCACTATCTTAAGATAACAGCTTTATCTTGAGCTCACAAGATAGTTAACTCATTATGTCAAGATAAGGACTTACAATAACTCAAGATAACAAGACAATCTTGAGATAACGAGTTTATTATTGTTACTTCTATTCCAGCTTCCATTCTCTTCAGGAGACTCACTTTCAGTTCCTCAAAGAATCTGCAGACACACCTCCAAAGTTCAGTCTTAGAAACTGGTTGATCATTTTCTGAAGTAATCAAACACATTCAGTGGTGTTGAGGTTTGGACTCTGGGTTGGTCAGTCCACTGTTTAGCCTCTTTGTTTGACGTGTCCATCACCTTTTCTCAGTGAGGTTCTTCTTGAACAGCTACACATCCTTTCAGACCCACAGCGCTGAGTCGTCTTCTCACAGTGGAAGGATGGACAGAAACACCTGTGGATGTTTTCAGATCTGAAGCAGCTTGATTTTCTCCTCTCTCTCAGAGATGAAAGCTTTAAGTGCTGTTTATCTGATGGGGGCAGTTTTGGTGTCTACCAGCTCTTCCAGGTGGTTGTTAGGAGTCTCGCTTTCTCTGTAGCTTAATCATTTTTCAATGTCCAGTTTTGGAAACTCCTGTTTTTTCCCTCTTATTTCTCCTCCTTTATTTAATAATCTTTTTTTTTATAATAATCTTTTTAGAAATACCTCTTGAAAACGAAATAACTTGTACTTAATTTCAAGTGGAAATGAAATAAATGAAGGACGTTTGCACAGTACTGTGTATATTAATACTAATACACTGTTGGGCAGGTCTTGCTGATGAGTGCACAGAGCTCAGATGGGTGAGGGAATGCAGGTGGGTGTTTTTCTCTGTATTCATCTAAAGCACCTGTGGCTGTGTTGAGTCATTCATTGATGGCTGTGTAGTTATTAAAGAGAGCGAGTGATGCCGGGAGTGATTTGATTGCTGTGTCAGGCCTCTGTGAGGCTTTATCTGCTCTGCTGAATCAGAAAGATTGCAGCTCTGCTGCTACTGGCTTTATTTACGTGACAGTATTTTAATGAATTATTGATTCATTTCCCAAAATAGCGGAGAAAATGAAACGTGTGCCAAACACAAAACACTATGTGAGTCTGCAGCCTTCGTATGAGTGCAGATGTACCCACGGATTTCGTCCCGTGGTGTAACTGTACACAGGTGAGCGATATTTCCAGCTGATGGCTGAGCTCCTCTGTCAGCGTCTGCACACGTGCGTTTATTAAAGAGATTCCACGCGTTCTAGATGGATGGGTTTCATCACACAGTGGCTGTATTGTACATGGAGGCAGAGAAGTGCACCATTGTGTCCTGTTCAATCACACGTCAGACATAAACCCTCCCAAAGCTTTGAACCATCCGGGAAGTTTTCTATGAGACGGAAACAAAGCAGAACGGACGTCTCTTCTCTTCAGACGCTTTGAACGTTATTTGAACCGTACAGAAGTTTGCAGTTCAAAGTGGTGCAAGTGAAAGGATGTAGAAAAGCATCTAATCTGCTCTGACTGCAAATAAGACCTTTGTTGTGTTCTGAAGCCAAAACAGATCAAAAGCAGACCATTCAGCGTCTTGCCATTGAAAGTAGTTGTGGCTATAGACCTATTGGATGTTTGCATGTGTTCACATACATTTAAACTATTAATAAAGCCAGAATAGATCGTTTCTGCTTTTGTTTATTAAGTTGTATCCACTAATTATGATCATCTCAAATACACTATTGATAAAAAGGTAGTTCTTGAAGAGCTCTTTAGTAAAGGGATTGGTTCTATTTAGAACCATGAGTTCTTTGCATGGTGAAATGGTTCTAGAGACTGATGGAGAACGTGTTGTGTATGGTTCTATATAGAATCTTTTTGGAAATGGTTCTACACCGATCAGGCATAACATTATGACAACCTCCTTGTTTCTACGCTCATTGTCCATTTTATCAGCTCCACTTACTATATAGGTGCACTTTGTAGTTCTACAGTTACAGACTGTAGTCCATCTGTTTCTCTGCATACTTTGTTAGCCCCCTTTTACCCTGTTCTTCAGTGGTCAGGACCCCCATGGACCCTCACAGAGCAGGTACTATTTGGGTGGTGGATCATTCTCAGCACTGCAGTAACACTGACGTGGTGGTGGTGTGTTAGTGTGTGTTGTGCTGGTCTGAGTGGATCAGACGCAGCAGTGCTGCTGGAGTTTTTAAACACTGTGTCCACTTACTGTCCACTCTATTAGACACTCCTACCTTGTCAGTCCACCTTGTAGATGTAAAGTCAGAGACTATAGCTCATCTGCTGCTGCACAGTTTGTGTTGGTCATCCTCTAGTCCTTCATCAGTGGTCACAGGACGCTGTTGGCTGGATATTTTTGGTTGGTGGACTATTCTCAGTCCAGCAGGGACACTGAGGTGTTTAAAAACTCCAGCAGCACTGCTGTGTCTGATCCACTCAGACCAGCACAACACACACTAACACACTACCACCACGTCAGTGTTACTGCAGTGCTGAGAATGACCCACCACCCAAACAGTACCTGCTCTGTGAGGGTCCATGGGGGTCCTGACCACTGAAGAACAGGGTAAAAGGGGGCTAACAAAGTATCAGAGAAACAGATGGACTACAGTCTGTAACTGTAGAACTACAAAGTGCACCTATATAGTAAGTGGAGCTGATAAAATGGACAATGAGTGTAGAAACAAGGAGGTGGTCATGATGTTACACCTGATTGGTGTATATAGCACCAAAAAGAGTGATGTCGAGCTTGTCTGCCATAGCAAAATCCTTTTTGGTGCTATATAGAATCATTTCCAAAAAGATTCTGCACTCTTTAAAAAAGATGGTTCCTCAAGGGTTCTATTGAGCACTGTGAACATGCACAGAACACTTTGCCTGGTGAAGAGGTTCTTCAGACTGATATTCCATATTGAACCTCTCTATGTTCTATACTTCTTTATTATACATTTCTATATTTCTTCATCTATGTTGAACCTTTGCGAAAAGGGTTCTATATGATACCCAAAAGGTTTCTTCTCTTGTTACAGTGTCAGGCTTGCTACAATAGGAGAACCCTTTTGGGTGGTGCTATGTAGAACCATTTTTGAAAAGGTTCTATGTAGCACCATCTCCATTAGTGCAAAGCACCCTTTCAGTCCAGTCTTTAAATCCTTCTTCCAGCTTGTTTTGAACACACTCGTTCTTGCTTGTTCTTTGGGTTGGGTTTGAGTTTGGGGTATTTATAGAAGCCGGCCACTTCTTGCCTCTTTCACAGTTTTGACCGACAGCTGTTTGGTGTGTGGTGAGGACTTTCTGCACATTATTCAACGACGGCATGTTGACTGAATAAATATGTTTATTAATTGTACAGCAGACACAACTATGTACCAAAAGGTGTGGCCATGCCGATATAGACACGCCCCTGCTAATCTGAAGCCGTACAGATGAACTGTGGGAGATGTAGGAATCGAGCTGTATAGGTTCTGGAATAAAACTGCTGAACATCTGAAAAATGTCTTGACTTTTGTTCTGATTGTTTATTTAAAGGGCTGGAAATTAATCAAGACTGTTTGACATCATGACTCGTCCCCTTTAACCGTAAAGGTAATGTTCCTGGTGCTGAGTACTTGCGACTATGTTAAACCAGTAAAATGAGTTGGACTTGGATGTAGGGCTCCAACTAATGATTATTTTCGTTGTCGATTAATCTGTTGATTATTTTTCCGATTAATCGATTAGTTGTTTGGTCTATAAAATGTCAGAAAAGGGTTAAAAAATGACTTTTTCTTGTCCACACCATAAAATATGTTCAGTTTGCTGTCACAGAGGAGTAAAGAAACCAGAAAATATTCCAATTTTAGAAGCAGGAATCTGAGAATTTTTACTTCTTTTTTTTTTTTTTTAATTTACTCAAACTGATTAATCGGTTACCAAAATAGTTGGCGATTAATTCAATAGTCAACAACTAAACGATTAATCGATTAATTGTTGCAGCTCTGCTTGGATGCTTCCTGTAAAGTAATGCTAATCGTCCCCTTTAGCTTTCATCTATTATTGAAGTTTTTCAGCCACTGTAACTTTGAGCCTGAAGTTCTTCCAGCTGCTCCACAGCAGAGGGTGACATGTGGTGCGTTTGCTGTTGACGTGACGTCACGTCTTGCTTCAAAGGATATTTGTATGCGCTGTGAAAGAAAACGATGTTTTCGCTGTTGCATAACGAGTCTCTCCAAACTTATTTGTTCTGGTTTTCCTCTTTTGAGGAGTAACATATTTTGCTGTCACGTATGGTGATGGATGTCGGTGGAGTCCTCGCACAAACTGAACACACATGCTCGCCGACTCCAAACGCGTCCCGCAGAGCTGCACTGAGTCAGAGCGAGCCTCTCCCACCGAACTTCCCCAAAGTGACGCAACTGAGGATAAAAGAAAACATTCCTTCCCCGTTCTGTAGTAAGCGACTCCGCCGCTCGGGTCCGTCCTTATTCATGTCTGAAGTGTTTTTTTTTTGTTTTGAACCTCCTGACTGAGCTGTCGTCATCTGAAAACCACGAAACCTCAGCTTGAGCTTATCAATTCTGCTTGGCCTGTTCGCCTCCCAGGAGCTCGAGCGTCACGTCCCGTCTCTGCGGCTTTAACTGATATTAAAGCTCAGCCTGTCTTAACCTTTTACTTACGCACTCGCACTGTTTTATTAAAGCTTATTCAGGCTTCCAGCAAAGTCAGACCACGAAGAACCCAGATGCCCTCAGCCAGAGTGTCTACAGATACAGACTCATGCAGTTTCAGCGCCACATTTTTGCCTACTTGCTATGGAGAAGCGCCGTTCCAGCTCGTTTTCTCTCATCAGACTGATTCAGATACATGAACTCAGGGTATCAGTCAATACCAAACGCCCATGCGATACCAGGGCTGTCTCTTCAACCTGGGGTTGGTTTCACTGCAGCTTTCCTGAGAAAATAAGACAATCACTAAGAAGTTCAGAAGAATGGGCCTCATTCACCAACCATTCTTAAGAAGAAATTTCTTCTTCATACCCTCTTACGCAGTTTTCACGAAGATTCTGGCTTTCACCAGTGATTTCTTATCTGGGATTCGTTCTTAGGAAAGAACAGAATCTCCACACACTGAAGAGCACAAAGGTGTGAACAGCTCTGCGGCTTAAGAACACGTCATGAATCTGACGCAGACTTTTTCTTAGGACTTTCTCAAGAACACGTTTAAGAACAAACTCAGGAAAGTTACAGTAAACGAGGCCCAATTTTCAGAAATGCAGTTCTTGTAAAGAAACAAAAAAACAACTGAAAACGTACGTTTTTCAGATATTCTTTAAAGTCTGAATTGTTTCTTCTTTAAGAAAATCTACCAATGTCGTATTACATTCCACAGTAATTACGCCACATTTCAGTTAATTGGTTATTCAGGTCACATGGGCACCCGAGGACAACAACATTTGAACCAAACTTTTAAAACAAATTAGCTAACAAGGACTAGAAGTGATGGTGGAGCAAAAATCCTCCTTGATTTATTTGAACGGAATTATGTTGTAAAAGTCATTAGACGTTACAGTTTAAGAGGTTTGCACTGTCAGTTCTTACAGTCTAAGCCAGTTGTGAGTGTTGTAAGACTAAGAAAATATTTCGAGCATTTTTTCAAGAATATCAATTGTTCTTTCGAGAGAAGTTGAGGACGAAGTGTGGAAAGTTTGAAGAATATTCTCAAGGCACACTTAAAAGGATGTTCTTTCTTACAGCACTTTTGTGAATATCACCCCAGTTTTCCAGACCCAGATTAAGCCTAAACCGAGATTAAAAGGAATTTCCAGTGATCATTTCAGTGGCCAGCACTGATGTTGGCAGCAGGCCACAAACGAACGAGACGTTTTGAAGCAAAATGTTGTCTTTTTTGGCCAAAATGATGCCGTTGTTTGAGTTTATAAACAGATCTTTTGATCACTGCCAATAATAGTGACCGTAAGTAATCACTTACTAGCGACTAAGGAGGAAAAATCCCTGCTGGACTTGATCAGTCTTGGTTGGGATCATTTTCCAATGTGAACTGGTGCTTTAGATGTGGCTCTCCAGTCTACTCAGCGTTGATCATGCTAGTGGCAAAGTCATTGAAATAAAAGTCCACTAATAGCTTTGGTCAGTCACATATGTGGATGGTTTATATTTCATTTTCAGCTCACCTAACATAGAAATTTAGAACGTCAATTTTACTAAGTCAGTATATTAACTGAGCCTTTAGCCCCCACATTCCCTCCTTGTCTGAGCCTCTGCTTCCAACCTGGATCCAAACCTCAGGCCAGACTTAAACCCCTGTCATCAGGGCAGGCCTTGTGCTGTCCGAAGGCAGCTGTGCATGGACGGAGCTACAGACGTTACGCAAAGCAGCTGGTTGCGGCACAGCGCAACACGACAGGCTGTAAATCAGCGCGGATCTGCCCCAGGAGCGCTCTATTTAACCCCGCAGAAATGCCTGGAAATAGATGGCCAGACAGAAGGAGACAGACAAGTGTTGGGTTGGTTCATTCGGAGGGATCAGCTGTGGCTGAGGTGTCCACAAACGTTTCAGCATTCCTTTCTGTGTTTAAGAAACAGTTTGGATAAAAATCAGATTTACAGTTTTTCCCAAATGTAGTGGATCAGCCAAGACGGGTTTCTGTCTGAGGTTTCTTTATTTTACTGGAGCTACGAGGCCAGTGTAGCTAACAAGCAATGGAATCTCAAACCCCACTGATTAGCCCAGGGGTCGCAACCCAAATGTTACGAAGAGCCGTTTTGTCCTTTTATTAAAAACCAAACCACTTTGGGAGCCACAACGTTTTATGTCCATTTTACCATCTTGGCTGTAAATATGTCTCACTATGTGCTGATGTGCTAGTATAGGATAAAAAATATAAAATATATATAAAAAAACAAAAAAAACAAACGCAGACTTACTTTGCTCTGCTTTAAGCTTTAGCTCAGCTATAGCCGCTTTTCTCGCATCTCCAGCAGGAAACTTTTCCACAAAAGTGGAACAGTTTGTTGTAAAATGTCTCTCAACATTCAACTTTTTACGAGGCTGAAGTCGTTTCTCATTCGCCAGCTTCTTGTTTGAATTTTCCCGTTCCACCTTAAATGGCACAGAATGTAACAGCTGTACCATTTAAGGTGGAATGGTAAAAAATTTGAACGAGACTCTGGCGAATGAGAAACTGACTTCAGCCTCGCGACTTTTTAGTGTTTGTCAGTTTCTCATTGCAGATTAAACGTATCAGGAAATCAGCTGGAGTGATTATAAAAGCAAATAAGTCCATTCATCTCCAAATAATCAATGTTCGTTTTGCTCTTTCGTTAGCTACTAGCGAGGCGAGACTGTTCTCTGTGTTGCTATGATGACCAGCAGTCTGTGCTGATCTTCAGGGTTAAAGGGTGAATTAGCAGTTCTACATCAACTCCAGAGTTTAAGACCATTTATTGTTAAACTGTGTTGAACGATCAGCAGAGCTTTATTTTACTGTAAAGGAGGATTATTTTATTATTACCTACAAATCTAATTCTGCTGTGGAGCCACAACAGGGCAGTAAAAAAGCTGCATGCGGCTCCAGAGCCGTGTGTTGCTGACCCCTGGATTAGCCTTAGTTAACTGCATTCCTGAATCATCAAATTTGCCTCAAACCATGTAGAAATGTTCAGTATCTCTAATAGACTTGATTATGTGGTTTGTCACACTGTATGACTCACTGTTATCTATATAAATAGAGAACCGTATTGACCAGATTCAGAGATTTAAGATGCTGCTTCTGCTCTTCAGCTATGCAGCATTCTTTTGTCTGTTTTGACCGTTTTGAACGTGTCTTGGCTGATGGACTGCGTTCGGGGTAAGGGGGGAATTGTAAGAATTTAGGTTCAGTCAGGTGCGCTGGACAAGGGAAAACACTAAATTGTGCTGGAGCGAGATTGAGATTGTCTCCATCCCTGTGGATTTTCTCAGTCCTCTCAGAGACTGATGCTGATTGTGACTGATGGCTCACTGGCTCTTTGTGTGCTCCCAGCATCTGTTGAAGATGCTGGAAAATCGTGATAATCTGCTCTGATTTTGAGAATCGGAGATCGAGCTCCTTCGTGAGTGTGTTATTTACAGTTGTGTAAATGCTAATGGTACAAAAATGCATCAGTACATAGTGATACATCATGGGTTCAGCAGTATGACCAGTATACACTGCTGTGTCTGATCCACTCGTACCAGCGCAACACACACTAACACACCACCACCACGTCAGTGTTACTGCAGTGCTGAGAATGATCCACCACCCAAATAGTACCTGCTCTGTGAGGGTCCATGGGGGTCCTGACCACTGATGAACAGGGTATGCAGAGAAACAGATGGACTACAGTCTGTAACTGTAGAACTACAAAGTGCACCTATATAGTAAGTGGAGCTGATAAAATGGACAGTGAGTGTAGAAACAAGGAGGTGGTCATAATGTTATGCCTGATCGGTGTATTTTGGCCATATGGCATGTGTTTGTTTGTTTTTTGTAGCCTTTATTGTAAAATCTGTTCATCACTGTTTTTCAGCCATACAGTGCACAGAAATTGTCCTGACATAAGAAGCTGTTAGTATTTCATTATTATGACTCTGCACAACAGTAAATGGTCATTTTGTTATGCCTGATCGGTGTACGTATATGCATTGTGTTGAAAGTGATGATTCGACTGCATGCGTTTTAGAATGCTTGAATCTGTTCTAATCAAAGGTGTTTTTTATTATCTTTACACTGGAGCCCAACCAGTATCACTGCTGTCGGAACAAAACCTGATATCTCCACATTTGTCATTTTTCAGTTTTTGGCATAATTTGAAAAGGCCTGTTGCCCTTTACATTGTCTGTAGGTTTCATGATGAATAGATGAAGGTAAACGGCCCAAAATGACTTGGAAAAAAGTCTGGTTCTATTGATTTACCTTGAAAGTAAAGTAGGTTTTTTCCTTCTCCTGTAAAGTTACCGTTTTGGGGATACAGCAGCGATATATCACTGATACCAGTTTAAAGCAGTTTCTGGCTGGTATACATTTAAAAACCATTAAAACCACTGAAATACTCCTCATATTAGAGGTTCTGTTCATCATAACCATGTTTCTTATATGTATCAGTGCTTTATTCTCTTATTGCTGAAACTTCACTTCTTTCTGCTGGCCGAATGGCCCCCAAGCTTGACATCGTAACAATAGAAGAACCCTTTTGGGTGCTATATAGAACCCTTTTCAAAAAGATTCTATATAGAAGCTTTTACAGCACGTTCTCCATCAGTCTGAAGAACCCTTTAACGATGCAAGGAAACCTTTAATCATGCAAAGGGTTCTTTGCGTGTTGTATATGGTTCTATATAGCACCCAAACGGGTTCTTCTATTGTTACAAGCTTGATATCCTAACAATGAAAGAACGCTTTTGGGTGCTATATAGAACCCTTTTCAAAAAGATTCTATATAGAAGCTTTTACTGCACGTTCTCCATCAGTCTGAAGAACCCTTTAACGATGCAAGGAAACCTTTAATCATGCAAAGGGTTCTTTGCGTGTTCTTGGTGCTATATAGAACCATTTTCTTTACTAAAGAACCCTTAAAGAACTATCAGTTGTAAATGCTGACTTGCTCGCTCAGTTGTGAAGAAAATCCAGTTTGTTTCCGGTTTTGTGGATGATATTTTCCGTCATACAGACATATTTCATCAACGTTGTTGAAGAAGAAAAATGCATAGAACCTCTAAAACATGGGGAAATTGCAAATACACCCAAATATTTTCAGTCACGCCAAAATATTAGCGTCGGATTGAGTGATTTAAGGGTTCGTGATGCATTTAACCGTTTCCTGAAGAATCATAATCGTTGTGAGGTCAGAGATTTACAGCTGTAGTAAGAGCTCATGATGAACGTGAGTGGGCGGTGGGCCTCAGCGCTGAGCATGCAGCGGAGAGGGGAACACACCCGTTGGCAGGCCGGCTGGGGCCCCCGGTTCGGGGGGATGCAGCGCTGCACCATGTGCTCACACCCCGGGCCTTGTTTACATTGAGGAGAAAAACAGCGGTGCAGTTTCTAGGGAAGATAATTTCACTCACAGACACCACGGATATTTCAAATGACTCACTTTCTGCCGGCATTACTTTCTTTTTTTTCCCCCCTCTCTCGCACCCACCCGCCCATTCCTTCACATTCTTTTCCCCTCTCTGGCAGTTTGTTTCTCTCTCTCTCTCTCTCTCTCTCTCTCTCTCTCTCTCTCTTTTACTCTCCCTCTCTTTTTTTCCACGTTTCCCTGTTTTTTCTTTCTTTCTTTCTTTAACCCTCCTAGGTCCCCCCATGCTGAACACGCCTTGGAACGCCTTTTGATGCATTCTGTTTATTTCTTTTTTCTCAAGTAGTTCATTGAAACAAGAGGAGAAATTGTGTAGAAAAAGTAGCTTTTAAGCTTTCAGTCTGTTCCACATTAGTGTTTGTAGAAGAGATGTTTTATTATGATTTGAATATGATGGAAAGTTATTGTTGTATGTACTGTCTTGTTTTGCATAAAGAAAAAACATCTTTTGCATTTTTGCCATGTTTCGTCATTTTCTAACAACCAAACACACAAAACGTTGGAAGACTGAAACCTGTAGATGCATAACGTGAACTAAATGCAGTGAAGTGAAGAAGTGTGCAATGTTTTATTTTTGAAACATGGACATGTCAGTAAATGATCTTGATCAGTGTGTATAGATGAATGTTATTAAATACAATAAAAAATGGAAATGTTTTTGCTAAGATTTATTAAAAAATGAGCTGAGATGTAAGTACAGCCCTGGCTTCTGGTGTTGCAGAAACAACTTTATGTAGGCGTTTCCTGTCTACCAGGTTTTTTTCTGCTGGGAGAAAATTTTGCCCTCTCCTCCATGTCAGATTCTTTCAACTGTGCATGTTTTTCTCCGTTACTCTTATCAGGTTAACCAGGAAACTAAGGACACTGTTGGTCTTCTGTGTAAGATGTGACTCTGTGTTGAGCTGCTAGTGAGCAATGGGGGGTCAAAAATTAGTGATGAGCACCCGTTGATGTAAAAACAATTCACACCTCTCCAAAAAGATGGCCATGCTGAGATAAACCAGACATTAAACCTGCAACGTTCTATACACCAATCAGGCATAACATTCTGACCACCTCCTTGTTTCTACACTCGTTGTCCATTTTATCAGCTCCACTTACTATATAGGTGCACTTTGTAGTTCTACAGTTACAGACTGTAGTCCATCTGTTTCTCTGCATACTTTGTTATCCCCCTTTTACCCTGTTCTTCAGTGGTCAGGACCCCCATGGACCCTCACAGAGCAGGTACTGTTTGGGTGGTGGATCATTCTCAGCACTGCAGTAACACTGATGTGGTGGTGGTGTGTTAGTGTGTGTTGCGTTGGTACGAGTGGATCAGACACAGCAGTGCTGCTGGAGTTTTTAAACACCTCAGTGTCACTGCTGGACTGAGAATAGTCCACCAACCAAAAATATCCAGCCAACAGCATCCTGTGGGCAGCGTCTTGTGACCACTGATGAAGGACTAGAGGATGACCAACACAAACTGTGCAGCAGCAGATGAGCTGTCGTCTCTGACTTTACATCTACAAGGTGGACTGACAAGGTAGGAGTGTCTAATAGAGTGGACAGTGAGTGGACACAGTGTTTAAAAACTCCAGCAGCACTGCTGTGTCTGATCCACTCACACCAGCACAACACACACTATGTCAATGTCACTGCAGTGCTGAGAATGATCCACCACTCAAATAATACCTGCTCTGTGAGGGTCCTGTGGGGGTCCTGACCATTGAAGAACAGGGGGACAAAGTATGCAGAGAAACAGATGGACTACAGTCTGTAACTGTAGAACTACAAAGTGCACCTATATAGTAAGTGGAGCTGATAAAATGGACAATTAGTGTAGAAACAAGGAGGTTATGCCTGATCGGTGTATGTGTAAAGAAAAAAAAGAATCTTCCACAACTGCAATAGAAACAGTATTTAAACACAGTTACTTAACTTAAGTGTTCACCTGTGGAAACAAAAATTCAATGAAAATGAATGTTTAAGAGGTTACTTGCACATGCAGCCTGTTTCACATCACCCACAGCACTTCTTCCTTTTGAGCCATTCCTTGGTAAATTTATTCATATGTTTGGGATCATTATCCTGTTACAAGGTCCAAATCGTCAGCTTTAACCTTTTGACAGATGACCTCACGTTCTCCTTGAGCACTCTCTGGCATGAAAGAGAGTTCATTTTTGATTTTGAGATTGCAAGTATGGCCAGGCCCTGAGGCAGCAAAGCAACTCCAAACCGTAACACTTCCACCACCATGCTTCACAGTTGGTATGAGGTTCTTCTGATTGAATGCTTTCTTTATTTTTTTTTTAGTTTTTTAATTTTTTTTTACTAAACGTGAGCAAACAGCTCCAACGTTGACTCGTCTGTCCATAGCACATTGTTCAGAAGTCCTGATGCTTGCGTAGATATTCCTTAGCCAACTTTATTCTTGCCCTTTTTAGAAAGCAAAGGCTTCCTCTTAGTGCACCTCCCATGTAGGTTGTGCAGTCTCTTTCGAATGGTAGGTGAATGCATATGACAACAGTGGCAAGATGTACCTGCGGATCCTGTGATGAAAGTTTGGGGTTCTTAGAGCCTTATTTTCATCTTACGCTCTGCTCTCGGGTTAAATTTGCAGGGCTTTAAATCTGCTCCACTTTTAGGTGATGTTCCGGACAGTGGAATGATCGATTTCCAATATTTTAAACCCCTTTCCAGGCATCTACAACCTTTTTTTTTCCTGAAGGCCTCAGAGAGTTCTTTTGATCTAGGCATGATGAGACAGGTTCCTCTAAGATATTCTCCAATGATGTTTTAATCAATAGCACCTGATTTCAGTTTGATCAGTTTGAAATAGTGATATATGTGGGGGTGTACTTACTTTTCCCACATAAGAAAGTTGCATTTCTTTTATTTCTGTTTTACAAATGATGACAGAAATGGTCAATTTAAGTGTCCCTCGTTAAGTTCCATCACATTTGTCTATCAACGTTATTTAAATGAAGGTCGGATATCTATGTGTCCAAATGTTTACACTTTTCATGTGCTGTACGTACGTCTTTGCCTCACTGTATACGTAATTCATTATGCCACTAGCTCTTATTAATTATGTATGTAATAACATCTAAAAAGTAGGGCTGTGCTATTAATTGTATTTTTATTGTTGTGAAATTAGTTTCTCTAAAGACCGAATAGATCAGATAACCTACACACACAGCACCAAAGTGACATAATTAGAGTGGGAACGTTGCGTTAGAACCAACAAGTGCTTCTTTGTGCTGGGCTTGACCCTGCTGTCCACATGGAGAGTGAGTAACTTAACCATTCACCTAAAAGGCCAGTTACGGTACACCCACTTTGACCACTCTAAAATCCTCTCTCTTGAACTGCTAGCCTGGAAAAATGCTTCAAATGTGATGACTGTTCTTACTCTCAGTCCTGGAAATGTGTGAATCAGTAATAGCTACTGTCTCAACAACCTGCATCAACATGAGCTTTTAATTAATGAAATGTATGTTGTACGGCCAAAAGTGTGAAGACACCTGACCATCACACCTGTATGAGCTCGTTGGACACCCCATTCCAAAACCATAGGCATTAATATGGAGTTGGTCCCCTTTGCAGCTATAAAAGCCTCCACTCTTCTGGGGAGCTTTCTACAGGATTTTGGAGAGTGTCTGTGGGAATTTGTGCCCATTCAGTCTAAAGAGCATTTGTGAGGTCAGACACTGATGTTGGCTCACAATCGACATTCCAGTTCATCCCAAAGGTGTTTGATGGGGTTGAGGTCAGGGCTCTGTGAGGGCCAGTCAAGTTCTTCCATACCAAACTCACCCAGTCAGGCCTTTATGGAGGTCGATTTGTGTACTGGGTCTCAGTCATGCTGGAACAGGAAAGGCTCTTCCCCAAACTGTTCCCACAAAGTTGGAAGCATATGACTGTCTAAAATGTCTTTGTGTGCTGTAGCGTTAGCATCAACTTTCACTGGAACTAATTGACCCAACCCCTGAAAAATAGCCCCAGCTCATTATCCCTCCTCTACCAAACTTACTGGTAGAGTAATACTGTTGGCACTTTGCATTCTGGTAGGTAATGTTCTCCTGGCATCTGCCAAACCCAGATACGTCCATCAGACTGTCAGATAGAGAGCACATTTCCACTGCTCCAGAGTCCAGTAGGTGACACCACTCCAGTCAACGCTTGGCATTGCATGCAGCTGATCAGCCATAAAATGTTTTTTCCTGATTTTCTCCCCAATTTAGTCGTCTCCAATTCCACCCACTAGTTAGGACTCCCCCAATCACACGATACTATCAACACTAGGAGGATGAAGGCCAGGACAGGCTTCTTCCGAGGCCTGTGAAGCGTCACCGCATCTTTTCCAACAGCTGATCACGCAACGTCACTGGACAGCCGAACGAGCTCGGAGGAAAACGCCAACCGCCAGATCTGTTATGTCAGCTAACAGACGCCTGCGCTGACTAGCATCACATTGAGTGATGAGGGGAGACGGGGGCCATCCTACCCACCCAGAGAGAGCGAGGCCAGTTGTGCTCTCTTGGACTCCCGGCTACGGACGGCTGTAGCATCATCAGGGCTCGAACCCGCGATCTCCTGATGACAGGGCCAACGCTTAGACGGTTGCGCCACTTGGGAGCCATAGAAACTTTTAATGAAGCATGCAACACACAGTTCGTGTGCTGATGTTGAGTCCAGAGGCCATTTGTGATTCTCTAGTGGCTGGACTGTTGTTGGCCTTAGATGCTTCCATTTTACAATAATAGGACTTGCAGTTGGCCGGGGCAGATCTAGCAGGGCAGAAATTTCACAGACTTGTGGCGAAGGTGACATCCTATGACGGTGCCACGTTTAATGTCACTGAGCTTTTTAAAATGGCCCATTCTACTGCAAGTGTTTGTCTATGGCGATTTGCATGACCCTGCTTGTGCATGTAAGCATATTTTGGCCATATGGTGTGTATTTGTTTTTTTTTTATTGTAAAATCTGTTCTTCACTGACTGTTTTTCAGGCATACAGTGCACAGAAATTGTGCTGACATATGCACAACAGTAAATGGTGCTGAACTTCCTTTAATCCTCACCTCTCTCAAATTTAAGCACACCTGAAGTCGTCAAGCTGCGAAGTGCCAGGTATCAGAAGTCTGAGTGAATGTTGCCTGAGGCAGAAGGCAGGCGGTGGTGTTCTGGTGCTGAAAGTCACACAGAAGGAAACAATCCCAGAGCTTCATATCAGGATAAATCTTTCATGCTCTCAGAAAGTATTTTTAGATGCGAGCGGTGGCCTCTCTCAGATCGCTCATGAATTTTGGATCTGAGGTCGTAAATGTTTCAGCGGCGGGCAGAAATAGTCATGCCGGACACAGCTGGTAGCATGCGTGGCATTTACCAGCTAAGTGTGTGTGCGCTGGGTGCCCAGTATCTGTCTGGAATGGCTCTGTCCAGGGATGATGTTTCAAATCTGCTAAAATGAAATGAAGGTCAGGAATAAAAGGGCTGAATTGATTTCTTGTAGCTGTCTGAGCGCCAGTGTGGGGATTTCTCTTGATAAGCGGCTGTGGACGGTCTGGACCGTAGCGTAATCAGTGCCCACTTCATTAGCTCTGTTAGATGTTAAGGCTACACGAATGCTACCTTTAATTTAGTGTAATGGATATGTATGTATGTATTTGCTGTTTAAACATTTGGAATCACTGGTCATATTAACCCTTAACTCTGCCGCCAGAGGAGTTACAGTGACACATCAGTGCATAGAGCCAGAGCTTTGTGTGTGCTTCCATGTTTTCTATCCCTGTATAAAAGATGCACAGGGCTCCTTTATTGCTGTATGCACTGTGTTTTTTTTCATCCAATGGATTGTGCAAGCTCATTCAGAGCACAGTGAGAATCAGTAACAGCTTATTATTGTTTTGTTTAATCGGAGTGACAATAAAACAGGAGTAAAGTGCGACTTAGATTCTTATTCATCTGCTTTCTTGATCAAAAAGGTATAAATCTACACATTTATGGCTTTTGTTCTTTGCAAGCAAACACAACAGCTCTGAGAAAGCATGTGATTAATGGAGAAGCAAGATTAACCGACCGAAATAGCCACGTTAGAGGCTTTTTAAGATGTTTTATTTACCATTTGAAGTTTATTGTGAAGTTTCTGAATGATAAATATTATGCTGTAACTATATATTTGCATTAATTCCTTGAGAATTTGGCAGTTTCGAGATGTGATCCACTTTTCAAACGCGAGGCAATCCGGACGTTAATGTTGTTAGGACCTCACTCTTGATGTTCTAGAGCAGGACTGCATAACTACGGTCCTGGAGGGCTGGTGTCCAGCACAGTTTAGTGATCCACCTACTCCAACAAACCTGTTTACGCTCATCTGTTTTTGCTGGGTTTAGTGCGTGGGTTTGAGTAGGGTAACCTCCAAAGAGTGCTGGACACTGGCCCTCCAGGTCCAGAGTTGTGCACCCCTGTTCTAGCTTTCTCAGTCCTTATAGAATCTCCTACAGGTCTGTTCATCATTCTGGACACGTAACATTTCAGTTAAATACACTGAAGAAAGTCATTCCAAACTGCTGAACGGCTGTGCATGTTAGGAAGTGTAGATGTGCTGGCAGGCAAAAGTTTGAGGACACCTTTCGGCGTGTTGGACGTGTCTTCCTTGGGTTTGTTGAAATAATGATTTCACGGTTTTCTTTTTCCAAACTTTTGTTAAAAGCCCGTATTGGAAGTGTTTTGGTCCAGAGGAGTGCTGGAGAAGATTTAGAGAGTGGCTTTTTTGCTCTGCTGCTGTATGGGGTCTTTGTGTGCTGGCTGGTCGCTGTGTGCTGTACGTTAAAGGCAGCGTTTCAGTCGTTCTACAGCTTCTTTCATCCTGCTGGAAAGCCTGAGTCACTGAAGCTCACAGCTCCATACGTTCACTTTTTCCTCATACTTCCTGCCTGTCAGCCCGGCTGGCTGAATCAGGGGTTTGTGTGCAGCGGCCTGATTGATGGTGTCTGTGCTGAAGCGGGAGATGAAGGAATGTGTGCGTCTGTATGCAAGGCTGCATGGAATTGGTCTGAGGTTTTCAAGGTAGAGTCTGATCAGTGTAAAGATTTTGTGAGCAATAATGTTTTTGGCTTTTTTGTATAATTTTCTCCCGAACTTAATCAGTTGTCAGTTCTGTTACGTCAGCTAAGAGAGCATCACACTGAGGGAGGGAGGGAGGGAGGGAGGGAGGGAGAGAGAGAGAGAGAGAGAGACCGACAGAGAGAGAGAGAGAGAGAGAGAGAGAGAGAGAGAGAGAGAGAGAGAGAGAGAGAGAGAGAGAGAGAGAGAGGGGGGGGGGCAGGGACAAAGGCGAGTTATGCTCTCTTGGACTCCTAGATGGTTGTACCATCAGCGAGTATCGAGCTCACAGCCTCCTGATGATGGGGCCAGCACTTGCGCCACTCAGGAGCCCCAAGCAATTTGATTCCTTATTAAATAACCTACTAAGCTACAAAACGCTACTTAATGGCATATAAATAAATAAATAAAAGTATATGAAAAATTAGCATAGACTGCACATTGTCTAGGCTTCTGTCCACATATGTTTATGTATATTTTAACATTTTGAAAAAGTAAGACTTGATGGAAAAGACAAATATAGAACCAAACTGGCATAGTTTTTTCGAGGTTTGCCAATAAATTGTTATAAATTACGATGCTAATGCAGTTGCCAATAAATAATATAAATGCAAATAGAATAAAGTCATGTAACTACAGGGAGATTCACTCGAAAGAGGCCCCGAATATTCTGTTGTAACTCCCGTTAGGATGAAGCAATCTGAACCAAAAAAATACACTGCATACCTTGACGCATGTGTAATCGATTGCAAACGGAGATTAAACGTTGCGACGACTGTCCGGCGCCTACCTCATCGCTCTGACGCAGGGGCATCCCGGCTTGTTCGAAGCTCCATATACTGAGGAGCACATTGCACATTGTTTCGTTCAGATTGCTTCATCCTAGCGAGAGTTATTACAGAATATTCGGGGCCTCTTTCTAGTGAATCTCCCTGTAATCAAGGATGTCTTGGCCATGACAACGAAACATTACAAAAGGTGCTGTTTGTGAATGTTTCGTTGTCTTTCACACATCCATGCTGTATGATGAGCTGAAATAGACACCCTGGGCTTTTCATACTGTTTTTTGTGTACCTCTGCATCTTTAGGTTCAGAGCAGCCCCCCAGGCATCATCTGTCTGAATGCAAATACTCTAATTATCGCTCTTCCCTGCTCTTTGTCAGACACGTATTTCCCCCTCTGTGCTGGCTGAGAGCAGCTGCTACAGAGGGAAGGTATGTCTGCGAGGGGAGCGTGATTGACGGGTGTATTGTAAGGGGGAGGATGGGGGACGCATCCCTCCAAATGTTGAAAAGAAGCAATATGAATCTTACAGATAAGTAATGTAAGAGTGCAGAAAAGCACATTCATTTGCTTTGGTACCCGAGTCGCAGCGAAGGTTCAAGACCAACAGTGTAATAAGAGGCCTTTAGAGGGCAGTGCTGAGTAATTTTTGTTTATTTGAGCTGGTGCTGTTTCTGTTTGTAGCTGGAAATTCTCTCTATAGGGAAGGCAAGTGGTCAGATCGCCCCCTACTGTTTGCCTTCAGAGCGTTGGTTAGCAATGAATTGGAGGTAATACACATTACTGGTTGTACGCTGTAACATGCTGCGTCGCCCCCATATTTAGTTATATTGGACCTGGTGGCAACGTTCAAGAGGAGTAACTGAGAGTAGAAGACACAACTAGAGTTTCTACTAGCATTTCACAAAATGGGCTACAAATGCTGACACAGGTATGACATCATCACACAGCGATGATAGCTGGTGCAGAAAGACCACATAGTAGGCCCTCTTCACAAGAAACGTCAGTATGTAGGTGCTGAGTCAGTATGGAAAACAAATCTCGCCATTGCCTTATGGTTGATTATTTGGGTGCTGATTGTTAGCATTACTGCTGCTGAGCGCTGATTGGTTGGCATTACTGCTACTGAGTGCTGATTGGCTGGCATTACTGCTACTGAGTGTTAATTAGGTGGTATTACTGCCACTGAGTGCTGATTGGTTGGCATTACTGCTACTGAGTGTTAATTAGGTGGTATTACTGCTACTGAGTGCTGATTGTTAGCATTACTGCTAATGAGTGCTGATTGTTAGCATTACTGCTACTGAGTGCTGATTGGTTGGCATTGCTGCTAGTGAAAGCTGTTTAGTTAGCATTACTGCTACTGATTGCTGATTAGTTGGCATTACTGTTACTGAGTGCTGATTGGTTGGCTTTACTGCTGCTGAGTGCTGATTGATTGGCATTACTGCTACTGAGTGCTGATTGTTAGCATATCTGCTACTGAGTGCTGATTGTTAGCATTACTGCTACTGAGTGCTGATTGTTAGCATTACTGCTAGTGAGAGCTGTTTGGTTAGCATTACTGCTACTGAGTCCTGATTGGTTGGCATTACTGCTACTGATCGCTGATTAGTTGGCATTACTGCTACTAAGTGCTGATTGGTTGGCTTTACTGCTGCTGAGTGCTGATTGGTTGGCATTACCGCTACTGAGTGCTGATTGGTTAGCATAACTGCTAATGAGTGCTGATTGGTTGGCATTACTGCCACTGAGTGCTGATTGGTTGGCATTACTGCTGTGTCTGATCCACTCATACCAGCACAACACACACTAACACACCACCACCATGTCAGTGTTACTGCAGTGCTGAGAATGACCCACCACCCAAATAGTACCTGCTCTGTGAGGGTCCATGGGTGTCCTGACCACTGAAGAACAGGGTAAAAGGGGGCTAACAAAGTATCAGAGAAACAGATGGACTACAGTCTGTAACTGTAGAACTACAAAGTGCACCTATATAGTAAGTGGAGCTGATAAAATGGACAATGAGCGTAGAAACAAGGAGGTGGTCAGAATGCTATTCCTAATTTTTGGAATTAGCATTTAGAGTTAGAGCTTGCAGTTAGCATGCTAGGTAGCTAGTGTTGGTGTTAGCATGTCTGCTAGCGCTGTCCCATTTTCACCTATCAGTTAGCAGTTAAAAGTTCTGCCCTTGGCGACTAAAAGGGGCGTTTGTTTGTAGCGTAGCCTGTAAGGGAACAGTGACTCAGATGGAGCAGTGTTTTCTTTATAGTGATTGCTAATTGCTGCTTGATGTAGCTTCCTACGCTAACGAGTGTTTCCCTGCTGTGTTTTCCTCCCCTGTTCTCCACAGGGGAACCTTGACTCAGCTCATGGCTCCAGCAGAGCCTTACCAAAACCCACAGTCCTGTTCCTTTTGTCACACTTCTCTGTAGAACCATAAACGTGCACAGTGGCTTCCACTAAGGACAACAGGGAGGGAGGAAAGTGTGGTTGCTGGTGACTCATAGTTGCTGTGTTAAGAAATGACCGGTTTAGATTGTGTTTTTATGTTCTGAAAGATTTTGTTCTGTTTCTTAGTGACATTCTCCCTCCGCTGTGGTTAGCAGCCCTGTTCGCCGCTGAATGTCCGTTCATGTGATCTGGTGATGGCTGCGCTTCAGAGGCAGGAGGAAAACCAGTAAGACCGAAAACCTCACAGTCATGGTGAATGTTATTCCTGCGCTGTTATGTAAGACTGTGATTAGCTGCTTCTCAGCGGTCCCTCTGCTCCGAGCAGGTTCCTTTAAGATTAGTCATGCTGAAGATATCTCGGCCCTTGGGGGCGGCTTACCCACAGTTCGTCTCAAAGCCTCTGCCTCTTCTGAAAGATGCCTGATATAAGCCCTCATTACAAAGAAGACCCTCTCTACGGAGTTATCTCACTTCCCATACGCACAGTGCCATCCAGATTGGGGTCAAAATATAAGCGGTTTTACGACGAATAGCATCTGAATATCATGATGAGAAAACATTTTACATTTTTATGAATTATAAAAAGGGCTGATTGGTTGGCATTACTGCCACTGAGTGCTGATTGGTTGGCATTACTGCTAATGAGAGCTGATTGGTTGGCATTACTGCCACTGAGTGCTGATTTGGTTGGCATTACTGCTAATGAGAGCTGATTGATTGTCATTACTGCTACTGAGAGCTGATTGGTTGGCATTAATGCTCCTGAGAGCTGATTGGTTGGCATTAAGCTACTGAGTGCTGATTGGTTAGCATTACTGCTACTGAGAGCTGATTGGTTGGCATTAATGCTCCTGAGAGCTGACTGGTTGGGATTACTGCTACTGAGTGCTGATTGGTTGGCATTACTGCTACTGAGAGCTGATTGATTGTCATTACTGCTACATTATCAGTTAAATATGTATTAAAAATACAAGATACAAAACAAGATAATACGCTTTTTATTTAATTTTAATTCTTTTTCTTGGTGGTCCAACATTATGTTCTCGGTCAAAAGCCTAACAAGAATGACAAGATCCTTTAAAGATCTGTAGACGGTCCAAGAATAACCTTGTCTAATGTGTGAGGTGTCATCACATTTATTTATATGTATTTATGTCATATGAATTGATACCTGTGGGTGTTCTGATGTTACTGGTTTGTTATTGATGAAGCAAAACATAAAACATATTTACTTTTTTATTCCAAACTACATCTTAATCAAAAGGCTGAATTAGGTAAACATACATTTTGTATGCAAAAGTTTTTACACCCTCTGTTAAATAACATTTTGTTGATTTTTTCCAAGTGCAAAAAGTTAAGACACCCTCTACAGAGAAATAACATGGCGCTTTTCTGCAACTTTGAGCTCACTTAACATCTAAAAAAACAAAAGATACAATATAAAATGTCCCATAACTTTCACATAGGCTGCATTTTATGTATATATATATATTGCTACTGTCAGAACCTCTTATCTCCAAAATGACAACTTTACAGAAAAAGGAGAAAACCTTCTTTACTTTAATGTAAGTCAATGGAACCAGATTTTTTTCCAAGTCATTTTAGGCCGTTTCTTTTTGTTCCATTCATCATGAAATTTACACACAATGTGAAGGGCAGCAGGCATTTTCAAATTATGTCAAAAACTGAAAAATGACCAAAATGGAGATACGAGGTTTTGTTCCGACAGCGGCGATATATATGCCATTCGGCCAGGGGTGCACAAACTTTTTCACACAACTGTATTACTAAGAAGAGTTTGAATAGCCTTGTCTTTGGATAACCACACCCATCACTATGCACCGTCTTCCGCTCTATCTGCTTTCTGGCTGTAGCTGGCTGGTCCAACCCAAGGGATTTGGGGTAGGGGGGGTGATGAGAGGAGGGGTCTTGGCATCATTAGGTACAGCGGCAGTCCGGGTTTCGGTCCTCATTAAGGATGCTTTTGTTACTGTAAAGCAGGCCTCATGGGGCCCAGCTGCATAAGGCCAGATTATATCTCCCCTCAGCAGGAGCGCTAGCTTTTCTGAATGGAGTCTAATCCTTCTCCTCCTGCCTGCTTCTGTTCAAGGCTGGTTGTTCTTCAGGCTCCATCGTGATGGTCTTGTGGCTCTAATCTCCTGCCAGTGAACCCACTCCACCTCTGTCGTCTTTGAGCGGACGCCCTGCTCCCTATTGTCACACAAATCCGCCCGCTCCGGCCACCAGGCTGTCACTGCAGAACCTGAATATATAAAGTTGCCTTTGTTGAAAACAACAGTTCCACCAAAACTCACTTTACCCATTTTTCCCCAAGTGTAGTTGATCAGCCAAGACAAGTGGTGAGCTTCTATATGGATCATTGTACTGGACTGACTTGGACTTCGTACTAAAATCATTTAGTTTTGACTGACATGCCTTATTTATGTTTATTTTATTAAAAGAAATGGTTAAACATTCTGTTTAGACACTTCTGAAAAAGGATTTTAGTCTAAAGTCAGAGCTGAAAACCCATTTTTAGACTTAGACTTAAGACTTTGAGTGACAGTGTAGCTTAATTATGTTTATTTTATTAAAACAAATGATTGAACGTCCCATTTTATCATTACTGAAACAATCATAACATACTGAAAGTTTACCTAATGTTTCAGTATTGTCTGTTTCGGTAGTGACAGTTTTAGCTCATTTTGAGCAGAACTCAAAAAACGCTAGCCAGTACATGACTAGCAAACACTGCTTTGAGCAATTGTGCACATATAACATGATCATATTTTCATTAAAACACAAAAACAGTTTATTTAATTGCAGGCAATGCGTGTTTAAGTATGATTTTCAGACCCTGGAACACATTTACTTCACAATAATGGACGACACTGGAGCTATAATGTAGTTTGCATGTAGTGAAAGCTTATATCCCACCAATTAGCGTAGCTTAAAGCATCACACATTCACCTTAAACAGTCACGAGTTGTCAAGCAATCTCAAATAAGACTACTGCACACCTGACACGCCGCATAGCTTCACGCAGCATCATGTTGCATAACAGATCCAATTCCGTCTAAGTGAGAGCGCCAATGAACCTGTGATCAAGCTGAAGTTCAGTTTGCACTAATGTAGAGTTAATAGAGTAAAACTTTTAACACAGTCTGGTGAATTTGTCACATTTAGAACTAACAATAGTGACGCAGTAGTGATTTTCTGGAGTCGACTGCAGCTGGAGTTGGAGTCGATTCCTTGACTTCACTTAGTTTTAACCAAAACAGCATCAGATCCAGTGATATAAGGGTTGTTAATAAGAGATTAAACCATCTTAAACACAGCTTACCCATTTTTTTGCTTGAGTAATTACAGATAACAGTGATATCAGGGTGGACGGTATGCAAAAATTTTATATCACAACACTTCAAGACATTTTCACAATAGTTTTTGTAAGATTAAATACATTGAAACAGTGAAAATCGTTTAAAACATACTATAATATTTATTATAATAACAGGCTTATAATTACAATGATTTTTATTCAATATTTTACAAACTGCACTGCATAAATCCAGTTAAATTAATGATATCAATAAAATGTTGCCATATTGCCCACTCCTAAGTCCAAATCAGACATAGAGGCTTCTGTAGGGAGCTCGGGCTAAAGCAGGCTAAAGCACGAGGGTAAACTCTGAGTGGCATACTGAGAAAATCATTGCTGTTGTCTTCCAGAGCAGTGGGGTTGATATCTTGTTCCTCTTTTCACAACGCTGAATTTGCCTCTTTTTTTTTATTGATTTTTTTTTTTGCTCCACCTTAAATGATGCAGCACCTTAAATCGTGTGCAGGCACCAGAATTGAACTGCAGCGGCTCATCATAAAGCCTGGTAGTTAAACAAACTCACTGACTCTTTCCTGCATTACGCACACCTCTATCAAGATAGCCCTCTAGCCAATTATGATGAACATGACATTGTACATTTTCTCCAAACATTTTGATTCTTGAAGTCATTAGGCAGGAGTCGACCCCGAATCACAGACACTGGAGTCAAAGAATCGATTCTGTTGGAATCAAGTCGCCATCACTAACTAACAAGCTGAGGTTACGGAGTGACTTGGTGAGTCATGTTAGCTGGAGAAACAGGTGATTTAGTCTGTTTAGAAACTAAAGAAACAAATTCCAGACAGTAAACATGACTGTATTAGTTTGAGACATCTGGACTGTCATGACTACATTTCACCACTGGACAGAAGAGAAACGGAAAGGCCCTGAGGGTTCTGCTTTTGGCTGTAGATCCACACGTTCTGCTGCACGTCCAAATGCCCACTCCCCCTCCCACCCGCACTGGATTCCAGCTCAACTCTAATTTGGTTTTGGCTCACAAAGCCTGAAAGTGCAGAGGAAACCCCCTAACAGTATTTTGAAATCCCCCTCCAGTTCCTGCTCTTGTGCTGTCATGGTTGGGACTGGTGAGCGGTGTTCAGCCAGAGGTTTCTCCACAGGGCTGCTAGCAGCTGGACTGATGGAGCTCAGAAAGCATCTCGGCTGTGGAATGAGCCAAGTGATTTAGTGCGAGAGGCGGTATATTAGCTGAGTCAGGGCTGTTTGTGAAAACCGGTAAAATCCTTCTGCTGCTTTCAGCAGCTCACACTGATAATATAGTTCATAATATAATGTCCATAGTTAACCGTCTATTGCATGATGTTGCTTTAGGGCAACAAATTAATTTTCCTCACTTTACAATGACTTTATACATCTTTAAAGACAATCAACTATGTAGAGAAGAGTTTGAGTATGTCAATAAAAAGCATGTACTTGGTCATACTGTCTCTTAGTGGGCACATTTAAACCTCTTTTTGAACATTCAGTATCAGTTTTTTTGAGAATTTGCAAAGTATGTTTGTTGCCTAGAGGCAACATTGTGTGACAGTAGAATGGATTTAGCCAGTCAAAAGCCAGGTCTCACCACTTCAGGGAACATGGATCTATACAATTTCTTCCCATTGTCACCCATTGTTGCCTCAAGGCAACATACTCCAAACAGACCCCTGCACACATTATTACCATTATTTTTTGTTTTTGAATTTAATAAAAAGGTCCAAAAAATAAATAAATCAAAGACCATTTTCATGCAAAAAAGGTGAACTGACTATATCTCACCACTGAGGTCCCCATAGTCACTACAGGTTAAAAATAAGTCTCACAGATTCAAAGTCTGACTTCTGCCAGAAAATAAAAGCTTTAAAAGATGATCAGTCATCTTAGTGCTGTCAATAGGTGAATCCCCTGTGATACCACAGCCACCAAAGGACAAGAAAGCATAATTGTCCCTGCTCTCTCTGGGTGGACAGGAGGCCCAATGAGCTGATGTATTAGCATGACGCTAGCCAATGTGAGCATGTGTTAGCTGACCTAACAGACTTGGCAGTTAGCATTCTCCTACACGCACTGAATCGGGTGGTTCCTTTGAATAAAATATTATTACATTGACAAACGTTACAAATATTTTCTCCTTCCTCAGGTACAGTTAGAATTCTGAAGATACTTGGTTTTCACTGTACCTTCATATCGCTGTTGTCGGAAGAAAACCTCGTATGTCCATTTTTGACGTTTTTGAGTTTTTGACTTTATTTGAAAATGCCTGTTACCCTTTATGTTGTGTCTAAATTTCATAATGAATGGCCTAAAAAAAAACGACCCAAAATGACTTGAAAAAAGTCTGGTTCCGTTGACTTACATTAAAAGTAAAGTAGGTTTTTTCCTTCTACTGTGAAGTTACCATTTTGGAGATACAAGGTTTTCTTCCGACAACAGCGATATGCTCACGCTTTAAAGGCTTCTTTGATTAGCGCTGAGAACCTGCAGTCTCCAGTAGCCTAACAGGTGATTTCACAAGCATTTAGTGGTCAGAGCAGAATAGAACAGCATGTTGTCTGGTTGTTGTTGTTGTTGTTGTTGTTGTGTCTGGGGCTGATGATGCTGTTGTTTTTCTACCTCAGTTCCCTCATAAAGGCTGCGGGAGAGCAGCGGCAGGCTGGTGTTTATTGCTGCTGTTAGATTTACTCACAGTGAGACGGTGTGATTAGAGTGCCTCGTCTGCTT